>NC_091941.1:35983871-36585746 GCF_041260155.1 Ptychodera flava | reverse complement strand
AGCAATATATATCAGTCTGAATAGCAGATATATCTCCATAACAAATGAAAATCATCTAGCGCACCGTGATTGTGACTGACCCGAAAATTTTCATCAGTAATAGAATCCACACAAATAGCACTTTTACTAATCTACATGATTGGCTTGATGAAAATGCATTCTGTTGTATTTGTTGTTGTACTGAATATTACATGAGTTTGAGTTTGTCTTACTCTAGACTAGTTGTACAATATTCTGTGCCTAGAATGACAGATAGGGTACTGTGATCAGATTTTGAAACCTGATAATTCTGGCACTTGGTTGTGGTTTCATGCTAATGGATGCAAGAATTAAGCAGTTGATTAATTCATTTGATAGCACATGTATAATCCTCCACTTCAATATGAAGGCTATTGTTCTGAGATATGAGAGTCTGTGGTGAGAATTTCATCGTGTACTGGATCATGCTGTATTGCTTTGCTTCATCAAGAAAAAAATTATTACATTCAAAATAGGGCCAAGCATTATCTCGAAGCATCACCAGTACCTACATGTAGTTGATGTCAAAATCTTTGTACTTTATTTCTTTCTGTCCTCTGCTTTCATTATCTCTGCAGTTTGGACATGGATTGGTGGTGCAAAAACCAGAAACGAGACGTCAGTTTTTAATGGCGATGAGACTTTACCACAAAATGAAGAGTACCCTGGTGCTAGAGCTGGCAGTGCAATATGGTCAGATGGAAAGGGTGATGTTTGGATGTTTGGTGGAGAGGGCTTTGATGTTACCGAGGCAAAAAACCAAGCCGACCCATCTCTCCCTTTCTTCCCGGCCAATGGCGATGCCACCTACCTATTGAACAGTCTCTGGAAATTTGATGCTTTGAAACGGACTTGGAGGGCCATTCATAAAAGTGGGAACTACAGTGATATTCCCACTGCAAGACATCATGCCACTGCATGCGGTATCAGGAATAAGTTTTTACTGATTTACGGAGGCTTAGGGTATAATTTTCAAGCGTACTCTGATTTGTGGATGTTTGATTTTCAAGATTCTCTTTGGAAGAGGATAGACTTTGCCCAGCGCAATTCAAGTTTTCCAGAGGCAAGGGGTGACCCTTCATCTTGGTGTACAGGGGAAGAACTCTGGATATTTGGAGGACTGAGAGGTAACTCTGAAGTTCTGTCCGACTTTTGGGTGCTCTCACTGACTTCACTGACATGGAGCCAGCTGAACGTAACTGTTGACATGGTGGAACGAGATCAAACAGTGTCCATCTCTCACAAAAGCGGAGCGGCGACATGGACAGTGGACGGTAAATACTTGTACATGTTTGGTGGGAATGTTATGCAGAACTATCAACACTACAGACACCTTGCCAAGGGTTTGACTTCAGATTTGTGGCAATACTCCACTGAAAGTGGACTGTGGAGTTTTGTCACAGGCTTCACAGAAACCAGGCACCCTGGGGAGTATGGTATCCTTGGACAGATGAGTTCACTGAATAATCCTGGATGTAGGGAACATGGTGCATCATGGGTAGATAATGATGGTAATCTTTGGTTGTTTGGTGGTGAGGGCACTGCTACCAAGACAATCGGTTTCTACACACTAACCCACCTTCTTGCTGATTTATGGATGTTTGATGTCAGTGCCGGAATGTGGACATGGATGGGAGGATTCAACACGGAAGATCCAGATGTGTTTTATGGCATCAAAGGAAAGCAAGATGTCTCCATTTCTCCAGGACCAAGGTGTGAAAGTGTTGTGTGGTACTTCAACTACACAGCATATCTGTTTGGCGGGCTTGGCCATGACCACAACGACAACGATGGCTGGCTGAATGATCTGTGGATCATGAATATGATGAATTCTTCCTCAGACTCTTTGCTGTTTCTTGGAACAGAGGAAATGCCGTTGTCACCAGTGAAGGCATTCCTCATGACACTGGGCATCATAGTTGGTGTGTCAATTCTCTTTGTGTTTGCAACATGGGGTAAGAAATGTTGCAATCTACCAAGACACAAGCCGTCTGCCAAATCACCTGCCGGGTTTGATGTGAAATACTCTCCACTCTCGGATGATACAGAGTTTACAATCATGAGTACACCCATGAAGGACATTCCAAGTTTTTGATTACTTCTCTTTTGGAATCACTCACTGCAGAATTATTTTGTCAGATTCAGCGTCCATTTAATTTTAATTGTACTTGCCACATTTTTCAGCAGAAACGCAGCTCACTTCAATTTTATTTTGCTTATTCTACGACTGTGCAAATCCCATGTGTTTATTTTCAGATGGTGCAATTTACTTAACCCTTTCACCACCATGGTATGACCCAGATCTATTGGCATCAATGGTGAGTGTGGGGTGAGAAGCTTAAAGCTTAAAGAATAATTTTCTAAGAGTAAAATGTCTATATTTTCAAGATTATATTGTCATATGAAGTTTATGTTATTTTTCTATGTATATTTGTTTTCTGAAGTTTTTATATGTTATTTGTATTTTAACTTATTGAACATTTCATGTCGCCAAACTATAATGACCAAATGATGGTCAAGTTTTACACAATCTATTACCCTAGTATTATCAAACACGGCTTTTGTCCTTGAATCCACCATTCATCATAAGCTATTGACAATTTCAGGAAAGTTCTACTTCATTTTATTAGCAAAATACTTAGTATAAGAATACAGGATGATAAATTTAGTGTATTTAAGAAGATGAATATTTAGTCTACTGTAATTAAAAACATAAAAACATCTACTTCAGAAAGTATTTATTTTCTAGATTAGTACAATCACTACAGGATGCAATAATATTCAGAAATGAAATTTAAACCTTTTGATAATGATGGCAGTCAAATTCCATCTAAACTTAATAATGCTTTTCTGAAGTACAAGTTCAAGCAGGACATTTTCTGCTTCAATGATTAGCGTGATCTTGATAATTAAAGAATGAAATTTGGAAGTTGTCATTGAATTTCAAGTGACACCAATGCAACTTTGGAAAGTGTTTTTTGACGTAGATGAGATATACAAATTGAGAGACCGCTCAAACTTGCATTAAGACTGAGATGAATAGATGTAGTTACTGTCTCTTTCATTGAAGAAAAGACTGATTTAACTTTAATGTGAGCTAATGAATTAGATGGTTGCAAATTTAAGATACTGTAAAACAATAGATTTCATTGGTTTGCCGTTGACTTTCTTTTATTCCACACGGTCAAAGACAAAATGTGTTGTGAAAATATGTACAAATTGTGCATAGTATATGACAGAAACAGTGTTCAAGAGCTACCAACGAGCAAGTCACTATAGTGTTGGCAATTTGTTCATATATTGATCAAGTATTCAGTGTTGTCCTTATATTTAAAAGTAGGTGGGTAATTCAAGAAAGTAGACGGGTGGACTGCGAGGGAGCGTAGCGAACGAGGGGGGGGGGGCGCGAAAGAGGGGTGTCCCCCTCTCGCCAGGCGAAAAATGCAAATTTGGAGTGGAAATGGTGTTCTCTGGTGGCATCTGAGGTGATATTTAGCTGACGCTGAACAGTACTTTTGTTGTGTATCTTAGACGTGGCTCACATGCAACAAAACAAACAACATGATTTTGTTTTGTTTGTATTATTTATGACACACTTATGTTTTTATTTGCATTGAAGATTTAACATTTAATCTTAAATCACCCGCAGTCTGCTCATTTCATTGCTGATTTCCCAAAATCAGGATGGAAAATTCAAAATACCGACAGTATTCTAATAAAAACACATTCGCTTTTGTTAAAAAAAAACATCGGTAAGATAATTCACTGTAACAGTGTTCGCATTTACGCAAAAAAATGCGTATATAGAAAACTCATAACAATTTAAAAATGCGTAAAGAGTCGATGAGATTCGTAATAACATTACGCATTGGATTGTTATGAGTTATAATACGCCAACGATAATAGTAAAATGTTTGCGAAAGCACTTTCCGCGACTGAGCTTAGGCGACAACCAGACGAGATGAGTGCCCGCTTGACATTAAATTTGTTGCAACATTTCTGTTAATCACTCATTTTGTGTGGAAAGTTTCGGATTCTCTGGGTGTAGTCTGAAAAATTGGCATCGTTGCTCAGAGGCACGTTATCATGTCAGCTGTGCCTATGAACTTACTTCGTGTCCAATATTAAGGCGACCGATAGTTTGTGAAACTTATGACACAAAGTGAGTGATTGACAGAAATGTTGCAACAAATTAAATGCACACCGTGCGCGATCATCGCGTCTCGCTGTCCCCAAGTTTGATCAAAGCAGATATGCAGCATGGCGTCGGAAGGAAACAACTCTATTTTCTTTCAAATTTGCTCGAAGAGTCCGTGAAAAAATATGATTCAGAGGGTTCATCGAAAGACAATATCGGGCAACCCAACATGGAGAACATGGAGAGGTGCAGTGACATTGAACCCATGCCGGAATCCACGACGTATATCAACAGGGGATAAGCGCCACAGTGAAGCCGTGAGCCGTGACGATGATGCGCCGGTCGGCAACGGTCGGCAACACACATGCCTGTGACCGTGGATTCTTGTACGTAAAAATACTCAATGAAAAAAAATACTCATTCAAATAAACAGTTGGTTCTAAAAAAATCTAGAAAATGCGTCGGTATTGCTCTGAGAATAACTTGATTTTTTGAGAAGATCATACTCGTAGTGACGTTGGCAGCCAGCGCGGCGGCGGAAAACTATCTGCAGTCTCATGAACTTCGAATCGTCGATCAAAATAACACCTTTTCGGCGCTTTTCTCTCACAAATTGAGCGAAATTGAAGTTTTTCATACATAAACTAAATGCATTGTCGGAATCAAGTATACCTTTCGAACGGGCTTTCTTCGGGAAAAAATATTCCATCGGCAAGGTGCCAGTGGCCGACGCCACATTTCTTTTTGACGCCATCGTTAAAATGACCTAAGATGACCTTCTTGGTCTTTTGGCCAGAGGTCCATATATCTTTCTTTCATGAATTTGACTTTGTTTGTGTACCGTCTATTTACTGTCTGCGCTGCTTCTTTTGTGTCTATGTTTACAACTATTGTCTTACGAATTCCGACCTAGTGTCATTGGACTATGGATTGGTATGATTGCGATTATTGTCATACTAATTAAACGAATTACACTGCTCGTAACAAATTAAAGACAACACCATAGGCACGTCCATCAGCCAATCACACTATTTTAACAAATAAAAGATCCGGCTCAAAAAGCCACAAACGGGTATTTAGAAACTGTTTTATGTTTGTGCTGTGCCATGCGGGGAAAGGGGTCGCCAAACTGCTAATTGTAGGCGTGCCGTCAAACAGCTGGCAGTGCAATCCCGAAATTACAGGTCTATAAAAATAATCTAATGACGTTAAAAGTAGCCGGGAAAAAATGCTAAACAGCCGGGTTATTTACCCGGCACCCGGCTTCTAAGGACAACACTGAGTATTTGAGGTGTGTCATATTGAGAGAAAAGAACAGACTGATTTATGATATTGGTGAAGAATTGAACAAAGTTATGATTGTAAGTAAAATAATTTTGAATCATTGTTTTAATAGTACAAGGTATTCATTACAGGATGCTGACTAGCAGTCTTACAGGTAGCCCTGGATCCACTGGCGGAACTTAGGCTGGGATTTTTCCACTTTGATGCATCGTATTCTCCTAACCACCGCCATGGCCCGATCTATAGAAATATGTAGTGAGTATGCCACACTTTTGGTGTGCATTTGCTGCACCTCTAAATACCAGCTAAAACTGTTGCATCAACGATAACAAATAAGAATTGAAGAGAAAACAAACGAAAATACCTGGGTAGTCTAACTACATGAACAATAACAGTTGCTCATTATCAAAAAACACTGGCCATTTTGAATCATCAACAGTACAGTGCACTTACCAGGTTTTTTTATAGATCTGGCCATGGCAGTGATGGGGAGGGCATAAACAGTCCAAGTGTATAAACAGCTCATGTTCAACCAATAAATCCAGGGCTATAGCTTACAGTATTGTCTGACTTCTGTACAGACTCTCAACAAATTTTTCACTAGAGTTTCCTATTGCCTGGATTGACAGACTTATGTTTTCCATGCCAGTCTCAGGATTTATTTTGTTATTAGGTCTGAAATTGAACTACCTGTAGCAACATAAAATTTGATTGACAGGACCTGTCAT
This sequence comes from Ptychodera flava, assembly GCF_041260155.1. Lineage (NCBI taxonomy): Eukaryota > Metazoa > Hemichordata > Enteropneusta > Ptychoderidae > Ptychodera > Ptychodera flava. The sequence continues at coordinate 36,579,578 of NC_091941.1, read as the reverse complement.
TTTAAAGAGGCTTTCTATTCAATATTATAAAACATACCTTCATTCACATTAAAACTATGTTTGTATTTGCCCATCAACTCCAATCTCAATGCAAAAGATTTTATCTAGTGCCTCATATGCAGTCACTTAGAATATTTTTCCCACAATACTTTTAGTGCAACCAAGAAACTTTTGTGAGTGAGAGGAAGTTGGTACTTATAAATAGTGCAATATGACTGTCCAGATTGGATGCATTATAAGTGGAATGCCATCAATAGTGGCAGTTGATGTGCAGGGTTTTGAATTATTTCAAAGGTGCACAAACTGTGACACAATTAAGATTTATAGCATTTTCATCACTTTAAAGCTTCCAATTATATGACAAGGGTAGAAATAAGATCTCTGTAGTGTCATGGAAAATACGCAGGAATTGTATGAATGTTTCAATGCAGGTTCTTAGTCAAGCATTGTATGATGTCAGCTGAATTTTGATACAGATTGTCATTTGTAGGAATGCTACTAAGAGATCTTCCTGAACACAGTGCAAAGAAGTTTGAAGGCTATAATATGCCATGAAAGTTTCCGTCAAGGCACGATTGTGCCTCACTGAGATATAAGGTAAAAACACTTTACAAAGTCCAGTGTACAGCCAGACAGGAACGGGTGTATATCTATGGAACAATTTACTGTAAATCAAGGGTGAACAGATTAAAGAAGCTTTTGGAACTTTTAACATATAAAGGTCACTGTAATTTGAATTGATTGATTTGTTCTGTGAAATGAGATGTGACTGTTTTACTGTCTTAGGAACAAATAATTACAAGAATTTTCACAGAGAAGTTCCATGATCTCATATCTAGATATTCCCAACAAGTATTTTAGGCTGTTAAACCATTCAGATTTTTCAGGTGACAATGATAATTTTGATTCTGTTTACAAAAATCAGTGAAGACAATCTTACATCGCATACAGGGAGTTGCATTTTGCAAATGCTTGGGTGTCTTTCAGTCAAAAAAGGAAGAAAGTAGTTGTGAGTAAATATCACCATCTTTCTGAATGGAATATATTGTCATTTGCATATCAGTCATTCAGTTCAGGTTCCTTCAAAGCAACTCAACCTCCCGTGATAACATAGTGGACACGGATTTTTAAAGGTGATCCTTAAGCTCACATAGAAGATACATGAAGGTTTATAGAATCTCGTTATAAAAAGAGGCTTGAATTTATACAGTTCAACATGTAATTTTCTTCCTTTTAGAATATACTATTTATTTCTTCTTTTTAGAATGTAATATTTATTTCTCAACAACCCGTTACAAAGTAAAACAAGCAGATGTGAACACTTCCTTTTAATACAGTATATTTTGCCAGGGTTAATGAGTTTAATAACGTGGTTTATGAGTTATCATAAAGTTGCTACAGTCTCTGGAAATACTGTGGGATACCAAGGAGGAACCTTGGTACTATATGACTGACTGACCTCAGAAACATTATTGGCTTACCACCCATGACAAAAACTCTATACTGAAACACTTTTTTCAAATTGTTTAAATAAAAAGTTACAGATGTACTGGTATGAACATTGCGTCATTGCTTATTTGTTGGAGCCAGGGAGTGGATTTTTTAAAATTTGTTCAAAGTGAACTGCCATGTTAAAGTGTCAGATGTCTTTCGGGATAGAATATTAATTGATATTGATAGACACTTGTACAGTGCTGTGTATCACCATCACCGCTCTGGAAAAATGCCATTTAACGTGTGCTTCACTAAAACATCATGTGTTACACCACACATTAGACTACTAACACTGTCAATATGATGTTAATGCCAATAATTTTGATTCCCGCATTGGTTGTCAGAAGAAACACATCAATGTACCTGGCATTCCTTTCAGGGTAATACTTTCCCATGCATGCAATATAGGAGTTGCCTTTACGTGCTCAAGGCAAGGTCTGTTATAATGGGTTTGATGACATTGTTTGCATACTTCAATTGGTTATCCATCACATGTTATTGTTGCACATCCACTTTGCTATGGTTTTAGACATTTTTCTGCTCTTTACCTTTGAGAAACAGGGAATTAAGAGATGTAAAAATGTTTTCCAAGAACACCTGATCTAATTTATCAGCTCAGTAATATTTGAGGATTCATTCTACATACCAGTAGTTGGAAGTTACTCATATATCTAGTTTCTCCACTACACAACCTTTGTCATGTACTTTGATAATGTGGATGTTTGCCTCTGTTTCATAAAAATTGATATAACAACAAATGTAGTACCACACAACAAAGAACAATGTCATGTGTGACATTGCCAGTCTCTCCACAGACAGAAAATACTCAATGCAATAAAACCACAGTTTATTAATTGAAGTTCATCAAATGAACCAAATTTATGTAATATTATGTCTTTTTGATGTAAGAGTTCTGATGTGCTAAAGTTGCCTTCTTGTTTTGGTGGTCTTTCAAAATTCTATTTTACTATAGCGCCACCACAGTACAAATATGAGGTGCTTTTGTTTTTTTAATTTTGAAGGTAGTTTATGCGGTAGTAAATTTTATCTTATTTAATCCCACTGAAAGTCTATCTTTTTTGGCAATTGTAAAAAAGGATTTTTAGAGTAGTGCTTTGACCACACCACACTATGTTTATTATCAGCAGCAGAACTGCAGTTTAAAATTCAAACAAATTTAAATAATTCCTAGAAGAAAAAAAACAAAATACCAATATTATCACTGTTCTTGATTCTGCAAAAACATTCCTTATGTGTTTTCTTAGATATGAAAAACATGTCAGTTATTTAAGTATATCAGATTATTTACGGTCAATATCAGAATCCTGGACATACAGACAAACAAATCAGTAATTATATTATCTTTGTTGAATGATACACATCATGTAATCCCTGCCCTCTCTCTCTCTCTCTCTCTCTCTCTCTCTCTCTCTGGGAGTATACACACTGGTATATGTTAGTCACATCAGAAGTCAAAGCAATCTGTGTCCAACACTATTTGAAGTGAATTCAGCTGACAGCTGTTATAACGCATTTCTCATTGGCCATAAAAATGTCAGATATTTAGCTACTGTACATACTCAGCTTAAACGGTATCAAATATGCATAGCTGTTATAATTTCAAACAAAATACAATGAGCTTTTGAGAACTAGCATCAATACATTCGTACTTAATGTTTCAAGTGTACATTTGTCTGCCACTTGGCTTGTTCAGGCAAATATTGTTTTTATCACTTTCAGTCTTAGTAAATATATAGGAATCAATAGCGAAAATTAACAGCTACCTTTTACAGCTGATTTATTTACTTATTATAGAAAGTAATATCAGTCTAGTCGTTGCTTGATTTTCATTCGCTTTTAATGGGTCAACATTTGATTAATTATGAAAAAAATTCTGAATATGACTGCATGGTGTTCTGAGGAATGTGCAGTTCAGATATTTGAACTTGAAGGCTAGCTTCAACATGATCTGAAGATCCGCTGATATAAGTCAAAGATCTGTCTGTGGCCAATCATGACCTGTGTCCGACAGTCACTCTACATGTAGTAATAATAACAAAATGACATCAGTGGGTGCATAGTTGTTATCTGTCAATGGACATACATATCTTAATAGTTAATGATTGATTTTAATGAAATTCCACATGGAAACATACTCTCCATTATTAGCATTCAGTGTATTCCTCACCAATCTTTGATTGACAGCCACAAACGGCAAAATCCCTGAAAGCTGCGGCATCACAGTGATAAAACACTCCAATGTCCATGATTGGAATCAATGCAGGAATGCTGTAATCTGAATTTCAGGTTGTTGGCTCAGAGTTAAAAGTCTGCAAGGAGGACAGAGCAAGGTCAGCTAGACTGAAACACTGCTCAGATTTTAGCGTTTAATTATTGAAACATCTGTGACTATTATGTACATCTCTGGTTTTAGAACATGAAAGTTTCTAGTAAATATGTTGTCGAGGCGGAATTTTTAATTCAAAAAAGCATCAGATTACCACTCCTTAGTGTTGAATAACATAAGTTGGACATTCCCTCTAAGAAACTGATTCATCCATTTGTTTCTTACTATTCAATCAAACGTGGTTCAAGTAATGTCTTGTATTTGCTCAAGATCAAAGTTAATCCAATAAGATCTTCATGTATTTTAGAAACTGATAAGAGTATAGGTCACGCATCTATTTTGTTGCATGTGCAGTGGGCCCCAGAGTCCTCCTGGTCCTTGTCTTCAAAACATAGTGACTAGAAGTACAGCACCTTGTAACCTTGGCATTTGATTGACAGGCAGTGTCTATAAACCAGTAACATTATCGCCAACACTTTCCAAACAATATCTCTATGGCTTTGCAATACATGAGTGTACTTACACAGACAACACTGAATTATGCAAAGAAAAATTGAGTTTCCGGTTAGCTCAAACATATACATGTACTCAACTACAGAAAGACATAAACTTACCTAGTTGCTATGGCAATACCAAGGAAAAAGAAAAATTCAAACTGTTCTAACCACTGTCCAGTAAGACCTGCATTCAAACAGGTATCTTACAGAAAAACAATTTCTTTCATTTTGGGTTTATGGTAAAATGAAAGGATATCACATAGAGGCATCAACACAGTCAAATTAAAGCTCAATTAATTACAAAAGCTTCTAATTTTCCAACAATTTAATCACAGTATAACATGTGTTTTCTTGTTCTACTCAAAATTCACATCAAAGTGCCAAGGTATTGAGTTTGTCCTATGTGTCCAGTGACATTATTCAGGTTACAGCTGAATTGTGGACTAGAAAACAGCAATTACACAGTGACTGTATAATGTCTATAATGTAGTGTTTGCAAGGCTAATAGATAGTATTTCAACAATCAGCAAATGTACTTGTTCCGTTGAAGAAAGATAAATGAAAAATGCAATCACAGATTGCAGCTATTGTTCTTGTGACTAAATTCACGAGAGCCATGAATACAGTAATATGCAAACCAAATAAAACATTGCAACATTTTGTTTTGAATAGAGTTTTAAAATTTCTGATAATTTTTCTAACGATCCTCAAGATCACCCCATAAGGTCATACTTCAACTTTAAAAACCACTGGAATAGAATATTTTCATCTTTTAAAATTGGGTGGAGTACCTAGAGTACAGATAGATGAATCTGTCCAATCAAATCACAGTTTCAATCTGAGGTAAGCTCTTGGTTATACTGAACTCAAATCCTACATAGAAGGTAAAATATCCCTTTGGAACAAAAGGGATCAACTTGAAATCTTGACACACACATGGCTAGGTTGACGTGCAGGGGATATGGATCATCAAGAGTGTTCAATCCTATTCCAATTGCCATTTCCCCATGGGAAGGTTTATCATTCCAGACTTCAGGAAAGCAATCAAAACTTTACAAGTTTTTCATTATGACTGGATAGGAAAGGAAGAAAAACATTTGTCATAAAATAAAACTTTAATTTTACAGGAAACTCACTTGAAAAAACCTGAACACAAATCTGTTTGCAGCTCTATCTCCATGATCAACTTGAAAACGCTGTACAGTTCTGTTTTTTTCACATTAATTGCATCAAAACAAACATATAAAAACAATATGCTTGTGCATTCTTCTTTAGTTAGCAGCCATGGATAATATTGTTTACCAATCACTTGTCTGACATTTGCACTTCTGAGATATTTAGGCGGTATTTTCGTTTGAAATGACAAAATGATCTTGCTTTGAGAACTGTAACCAGCTCAATGAAGCATCTACATGATACTGTCAGGTGCTGTATGTATCAATTGATCATTAAGTCTTCCTCAATTAACATAATTTTCTATGTAATCCATAACTAATTAGGAACAGTATAGAATTTTAATTACATAAGAATTAATTAATATGTTGTAAAACTGGTTTCAATCATTTTTTTACCTCAAAAAGTTCTGCTAATTAGTCTAGTTAGAAATTTAAAGTGAGTTTTGCAATCACATTATGTAGGGCTAATACATGTACTAGGTTGGCTTTAACCACCTGTGTTTTCTACAATCACCTTGGAAAGCTAACTTCCGTACGGAATGAACTGTTTGACAAAATATGTCAATGCAGAGTAAACACACAGTACATTGTACACACATGCAAACCTGCACTGTCACACTCATTACCCAGCTCCATACCATACCATTTTCACAGGTGGTGAACTTTTGAGCAGCAGCCAATAGAACTGTAATGTTCAGCAAGCTGGAACTGAAGTCTACATCATTATTTGCACAAATTCACAAATAGCAGACATTATTACAAAACAAAACATAGACAAAGAAAAATCATATATATGTAATAACCGTCTCACTGAAACACTACACTCACAGTTACTTTATTTCCATTGTACATAAGATCACTGTCTGACAAACTACCAAATGCTCTCGACCACTGAGCTTGGTGACATTTTACATTTTACATCTTTCACAAAAACGGTTGAATGTAACAGCTCACTGACAGTGTACATTACTTTGCTTTCAGAGTTGATGGAAGAATTCCAGTGTTCCATAACATTTCCATTGTGACGCACACAGAATAAGTAACTGCAAGTTACTGACACTGTCATATACATCTATTTTCATCTCATCACTGTGGATATTTTTTCTACATCACAAGCTATTTTTGTATCCATGATTGAACTGCTGATATATTAAAATTTCTGTCTTATCACATCTCATATTCTTTAAAAAGTTACCAGGACTTTTCTTAGTCAATTTGGCCTTATTTTAGTCATAGAAGTTTTCCTAAAGCCTTTATGTTCTAATGATTGTGTCAGTTAATTGTCCTTATTGTATCTCACGATGGAAACTCACATAACGAGAACTACATGCATGTAGAGGTTTTGAAATGTGTTAGTTTTTTGTTTTTCATTAGGATGGGTTTTTTTTCATTGATGTCTTCCTGTGTGCACTTAACACCTGACGATTTATGATCAGGAAATTTCCTTGCAGAGACCCTTTACACATATGAACAAACCATGTAAATCAGTTTAGAATAATTTTGCAATATCAACCTCTTTAGGAAACTCTGAAATACTGATTACTAGACGATGTAGCACGTTTGTCCGTGGAGAACCCAACAACACTGCCTCTGTAACACTATAAAAATTGCTTTTTGGACATAATTTACTGAAAAGTATATAAAAATGAAATTTGAACATAAAATGAAAACAACATTTAAGAATGTGACACAGACATAGATACTGTAGATATACATTTTGTTTATACCTTATTTACACCATACAAATAGTAGTCTCTCATATCACAGATATTCCTATGATATATCAATGCCCATTATCCTGTGTATTATGCTGGTTGCACAACATCATTAAAGAACAACCACTGGACTCACAGAATCAGACCATCAAGAAGCTGTTGACTAAGGGAGGTCTGTTGCCCTGTAATATACTGTTCATCTCCATTACATTTACACTGCACAGGAAATATATCTCTTATCAATTTCAATTGTCATGTTTATACTTTAAACAGCTGTCATATGTATTCATATTTTGTCCTATTTTTGTGTATTTCAGTGACTGCATGGAGCGTTGAGTTTGCTGGGAAATATGCTACATTTTGTACAAGTCTGATCCAACAAGTACGTCATTTTTGCTAAACATTAATCAGATCAGAACGTTCCCTCCCCTTCATCTATTTCACATCTCTTCAGTATAAGAACATTCCCATACCGGTATATACTGAATGGTGGAGCACCTGGCTGTCGGTTCTGAGTTGGTTTGTGATACAGATGATACTGCCTAGCATGTACGTCATGGTTACAAAAAGTTTGGCGACCATAAAACGTACAGCCATTACATTACTGTTCAAAATGGAAACCCACAGCACAAATCATTTAAAAATTTTTTTATAATTAAAACCCCTCCTTTCACACTGTGCTCACTTTCAGTGACTTTCACCTTTGACCCTTTCAGGTTGGACTTTCAAGTGACACACCATATTAAACCCCTGTATATATGGGTCCAGGCCTGGGAGGATTAATACAGGGTAGTAAACTATGACACTATGAAGACAAATGACACTAGAAATTAATTTTCTGATCCCATTTCTATTTATTGCATTTTGATAGTTCAGTCAAATATGGCCTTGTCCCTTACAATACAATTTGCAGAAATTTTCTGTGACTATTAACCATAAAATTTACAACTTACCATTAATCTACACATTCTTATTTCTATTGTACAGTTAAAAATATTTGGGCATTTAACCTATAAATGTAAAAAAATTGTCTCTTCCATTGAAAGTAACAATTTTAACAGGGGCATTAAATAAATAAATGACAAACAATAAGAAAAATGTTATACATATCTATTGAAGAAATAAGTTCATAATGTTAATAAACCTGCGGCATGACAAAAAATGATTTAGACAATCACATTAAAAAAGTAAGAGTATGATAAGAGCAAGAAACATGAGTGGAAGCCTTCATAAAGGTGACAGACAGTGTCACATTGTCAAAACGAATACAAAATTCACAAGTGTGTACTTGAAGACTGACTTGTGTAAATTGTTGCTTACTGAAATAGCCATGCATGCGACTGTATACAAGACGGTCTATTAGTTCTATACAAATTGCACCAATCATATGCATGATCTGGTGTCTGTTGAAAGCACAGTTCTCTAAAGTGCCCATTCTGAGCTAATAATATGCTGTCTCACGTTGCTTCTCCTAGGGCCAGTGTCTTTGAATTGATAGCAGATTAGCTTGGTGACTATATTATGATGCAGTATTTCAGTTATATGGTGCTATTTAAATACAGACTCTTTCAATGCTAATGCAAAAACAGCCTGGAGTTTGAAAAAAGTGTAAGGTTGGCACAGTTTCTGATAATTTTAAGTACCAATATGTCAGCATATATACAGTAATATCTTTTTTTTTCAAGTGATTTCAGAATGTTAGTTACAATCACACATTTTGAGTATTAGTAAATGAGTGTCTGTGAGTTTTGCATAAAATTATACACATAACATATTGGCTTTGGTATATAAACAGATGAGAAATGCCTGCCTTGGATACATGGAATCAAGTGGAACTGATGGTGTTATTGACAAGTGCAACTTGGGACTTGAAACTTTCGTAGAGCCAGGCCAGGAGGCAGGGACAAATATAATATCAAAGCACCTGCTCTGATTTAAAGATTCTCCCTTGGGACAAGAACAAAGCTATAATGCTATTTCCTAAATTCTCTTAATTCTTTTATACAAGGTTATCATGTGCCATTTCTTGCAAACATAAATGTGTGAGATCTCATGTACCATGCAGAATCTTGCAAAATATATTGCACATCTCTATTTCAATAAGCATCAATCATCAGGAATTTTAACAAGTGCCATGATTTCTGGTGTGCCAGTTGAGGGTATAAATTTGTTAAGAGGCCATGAGGGAAAGTAATGTCATCGAAAATTTTCTTTGGTAACACACACAAAACCAGCCTTTTCATTGTTGGGAATGCACTCCCATTCGATGTGGTGGAGTTCCTCACCCCATCTTGCATGGTGCTTGTCATTGGGTTTGTACAGCTTACACTGGAGACTCACATTGAAGACTCCCTTGTCTTCAATCTGCATAAAAAACAGAAAAAAGAAACAAATTGTCAGAGCAGAGCAAAAGTTCTTTATTCTTTCAATTGAGACATTTATATCACATTTAAGAGAATTCACATCTTTTTATTTGTAATTTTCGTAGTTTTTATGAGTTTTTATAATATATCGGTTTTTTTCCTTTGCTTTTCTATTTAAGTTTTAAAATGATTTTATATTTCTTCCAGCTATTTGTTAATTTTTAAGGTCAAGAGCGTTAAGATTATTTTTAATGTCATGTGCTATATAAGGAATAAAGATTAATGATTAAGATTTAATTAGGTTTATCTATGAAACAGTTACATTATTGGCAATCATACGGTTTACAAAAGATTCTGAATCATTCTGAACATTATAACTGGTCAAGTTGTGAGTTATCAAAAACATTTGTGTCTTCTCTAATTCTGACAACTTGATAGGAATTTGTCCATGTACATCACAGGGGAAAGGTTAAACATAATAAATAAAGTGTACTTCATTCATGCACTCACTATTGAGTTTCAGTTATGTATTTTGATCAACTTTGAATCCTGGGAGAGGGTATGGTATAGTAATGAACATAATTTTAATAAACTCCACACATGTTCATACTGCCAGTTGTTACCCTATATTTACTGTAGACAGTTTCTATATGTTTCTTTGCTTTCTGATTCACTGGCATGACAAATCAACACTAGTTGTATGAGGCAATCAACACTAGGTGTATGAGGAAAGTCAAGTTAAATAATAGATATATTAATTAATCACTATGTTCACATCATTTTCCACATTTTAAGAAAATGTCTAACGACATGTAAACAAGAAGCATGTGAAAATTAATTGTAACCTCGACGACACCAAAACATATAGATTGTAAAAGTTAAAGGTGGGCACTTGTATACGGTACATATCAAATTAAAATAAGTATCGTGACTTACATCTAAGAAATATACTTTGTATTAAATTGGCCATTTAATATCAGAACTGAAATAATTTATAATTCAAAAATTAAAACTCATATTCAGTTATTCATGCATGCACAATGTTTTTTCGGTATACATAGACTTTACACTTGTACTGGTCATTGCATCACCAGCTGGTCCTGAATTGCAACAATGACATTCTATAAATGTTTACACTTACACTAATTGAATGTTGATCGATTTGTAACATCAGACAATGAAATGATGTTGAAACAAAACAGGGTAACTTCACAAATAGTAAACATAGGGCCAAAGTCCCTGAAGCTACTATAGACATGGATACAAAATTAAGTATTTCCTGACTGTATGAAATTATCTCACTAAGGTCATCCTAAGGACATGTAAACCAAATATTAAAGCTGTCTGACCAGCGGTTTTGAAAAAACAAGCGACTCAACAGTTGACAGAGCTCTGCTGTGTTATGTAGAGAATAACCTTTTGTGACACATGTATTGATGAAGAAGGTGGATATCTTTGATAGGTCATTTCAGGATGGCCTAACCAAAAATGGAAAAAAATTCCGTAAAAATACAGATTTGCATATTTCATCAGACTATATTAGTCTATAATAGCAAATAAACGAGAGTTAATTACATTCTAACTAAAGTAAACAAGACTTGCTTGAATCAAGATTTACGTCATAATAAAACAGCATATCTGTCACGTTATAAAGAATCTTCAGCTGGTTATCTATATCTGTATTTTCATCCTATTAACCAAGCACATTTTAACTTTCAAATTAACATTGTAAGTAAGTTCTGTTGAATAAGTTGAGACTGTACGTACTCAGAGAAAGCACACTGAAGAGACAAATGTTTGTAACTTAAGAAGTTCAAGGTCATCAAAAGCATTATAAGGAATCATGTTACACTAAGTCTTTCATTGCACTGTTTACACAGATTGCATAATTGCTATAAATAGCACATGAGGAATCTTACAGCCCAGCTTTACCATAAAAACCCTATCACTTTGACCACTCTTTTAATTGACCACTCTATTTTTTTCCTCAAAAAGTAATCTTATTTTATCCTTACCAAGTCAACCATAAATGGAAATTAGAACTTTCTCTATCTCTATTTATTTGACCACCCTATCCTGACAAACTATTATGAGCAATTTCTTTTAGTAACATAAATGGTGGTTCAGAATATATCAAAGTTGGGATTCAGGAAAGTTGCCTTTACATGTTTTAATCCTCCAAGATGGTAAGCATTTCACTATGAACTGTCAAAAAAAGTTGAACGTTCTGATAATTCCACACTAAAATTCAATTATTTAAAATCATATTAATTATTTTTTTCTAGGTGAATTGATAGGGTTTATACAGTACAAGAATTACATACAATGTAAGTCAAATTTTGACCAAAATGACAAAAAAATTCCTTAAAAATACACATTTGCATATTTCATCACAATTTGAACAATCTAAGTTGGGTTATCCCTAGGGACCTGTATACCAAATAACAAAGCTGTCTGACCAGCGGTTATGAAGAAGAAGATTTTTTACCAAAGACACCTTTTTTGGCATTAATTTGCCTATTTTCAACAATATCAAAAAATTAAAAAAAATGGTTTCTCAAAATCATATTTTTCATCTACACAACAAATATCAAATCAGTGAGTACTGCGGTTCTCAAGATATTTAAGTGGACGGACGCCTCACAAACGGACATACATACATACATACATACATACATACATACAGACTGACGACGGACGCCGGACGGATACCCATCCCAATAGCTTCTATAGACTATAGTCTATAGTAGCTAAAAATGACGATAACTGCCTTCATAATGCAAAATCATAGATAAGTACTCTCATAAATAATACAAACTCAATCAAATTTACACATCATTGCACGGATTACACTGCTATAATATGATATCATCAAAATTAAATCATAAAATTGTGTTTTGCCCTGGAGGCAAAATTTTACCCTGAACACGCATAACTTCTACACTCATCATTTTAAAAAATAACATGAGGGCTTTTGTCCGATACATGGGTATGCATCAGAGTATATACAAAAGAACTTAAGGGTACTGAATTCAGACAAGAAATAGGAAGCTGACATGACTTGACTAAACAGTATAATTAAAAGATACCAACACTGTATACACTTTCTCATAAAATCTATAGTTTAATATGAATAAAAAATTGTTATGTTCTACCCAGATATTCTATTAATTGTGATTTTTTCTATAGTTGCAATTTGTTTTATACTTTGTCATATACATCACGATGCAACATAAACCTGCCTTCCGAAAAATTTCAGCGATGACAATATAACAATCAACCAAAATAACATCATGATCTTAGGAACACAAAGCATTTTATGCTTTTTTATATCATTCAGATTCCACTAAAACCTGATGATAGCATTAATTGGTTGGCATCAGCTGTGAAATGTAATCCCTATGAAGTAGAGTTTAATGATGATACATCTTAGAGAAACTAAAAATCATTTGTGTCATGAATAGGTCTAAATTGAGTAGATATTACACTGCTTAAATCAGGTCCCAGTGGAATGAAACAGTGCTATCCATGAAATAATCTTGTAAGTGTGATAGTTCATAGCAACTGATTGATGTAATCATCTGAAGGCCAAGGTATTATTCTGGGTATATATTTGGAAATTACATAATCTTACCCCTGTTTAGTGACAATAAGATTGTGAATATATCTTTCTCATAGCTTTAATAATCTGTCTGTTCAGCAGCTATAGACAGTAACGCTCATATCTTATGACCCCAAGTGTGCCAGATTTGTAACTCATATAGGATTTCTATGAGCATAAATATTGATAGTAAAATATTATGTCACAAGCATAAATGGCTATTATGCCTACAGGGAGTATTCATATTGCTCACATACAGTGACAGCTAGTATCCTGAAGCTCAAAATATCCCATATTTCAGGTCATAACATCTCTGAGTCATTACTTTGCAGACTAGAATCAGCGATCAAGTATGCATGCTGAACAATTAACAACAATTGCCTTCATACATTTTCATCTGATCCTCAGCTATGAAAAAATACATGACTCAGGTTCTTAATTGATAGCATTATGTGAAACACGTACAGATAATGGAGCGACACAGTGGTGAATCAGATGTATTGCCTATAAAACTTCTCTGGATGGTATGTTAAAATAATCGCAATCATACCAATCCATAATCCAATGACAGTATAGGTCCCAATTCGCAAGACAATAGTTGTAAACATAGACACAAAACAGCACAGAACAGACAGTAAATAGACGGTACACAAACAAAGTCATATTCATGAAAGAAAGATATATGGACCTCTGGCCAGAAGACCAAGAAGTGATTACACCATTAAACAGGGAGACCCTACTCACAACCTTTAACATATATAAACTTCTAAATATGGGAACACATGCAACAGTTCTAATACTACAGTAAATATAGCTAATAAAATTTTTGAATATTTATAGAAACCAATGAGTATAAACCGGTATATATTAAACTGAACAGTGATAATGCTGTACAGTGTTGTAGGCATGTCAAATTAGCCTAAATATGAATTACAAATCACTTTCACCCAATCATATGCGCTTCTGTTCACTTGCATTCAAATGTCTGCCTCTAGGGGAGCTATTTCTAATGACAAACATTGGATAAAAGCTGACAACTGTTAATGTATTTGATGACCAAAAACATAATACTGACATACGAACGTAAAGTTGGTGTCATCCTCATCCACATCCTAAGCCTCAGGTGACCTTTCTAGTTGACGCTGAAAATGATGCTACTCAGCGTCAGCTTCAGCGTCGTATCTGAAGATTGCCAAAGTGACGCCACCCGATGGCAGATAAATGATAAAATTCCCCACAACTTAAAAAATATCAACTACTTCTTTCACAATTTCCTTTTGAATGTACCATAAAGACTTGTTTTTTGGTAGTGTTCATAATTTTCAATCCAAATATGATCCATGGAAGTGTTTGTTGTGTTATGTCAACTCTTGAATTAAGAGTGTCCGAAATTGATGGAAAAAAGGACATTCATGATCCAAAATTTGTAAAAATCACCACCATGAGAGGCGATATGGAAGTCCTAATTATTTAGAGAACATATGAAACAATGGACCTGTACAACTGTGACTTGAGGTCTGAAAATTTGACGTAGTTACAATTTAAAGGAACAACAAACATACAGAATTCGAACATAGGGATAAGGTCATTTAAGGAAAATTCTTTGTTTGCCGTCCTTTTATTTTTTTAAACATACCAGCCAGCCAGGGCAAAAAACAAACACAGACAAAAAACACAAGTGTTAACATATGCTCAAGTTTTATTTGGTTTCTTTTGGAAAATAATATTTTTATTTGTAGGAGTGTTAACATTGCATTTGTGTTAGCACGTAGACGGCAAACGAAGAATTTCATTTAAAGTGCCTAAGAATGTTGTGTTGTAACTACATCGTGAGAAACAGATATTACCATAAGATGAGAGGTTGTCAAATATTATTAAATATAAATGCCTCAGTGTTTGATTAATATTTAAAGTGATATGAAAGTTAGAGCACATTTTTAGTCTTTTTACACATCATTCCATCACACGCACACCAATCAATTTTCAAACTGAAATGATTTCCTTTTCCGAAACTAATCAAACTAAATGTACGCTCTTAAACTATTTACTATAACCATCACCATCCCAAGGTCAACATCAGATTTTTCATGCAAAGGAAATCTGAATTGCTCTTAAATCATTCTTTCCTGACAAACTTTAACCATTGTATAATTTGTTTTGGAACAGAATATTTATCAAATAAATCTCTGATGTGGACACTGAAGTCAAATCAAATACCTTTTACACAGTGTACAGGCCGGTTTGCTTGGTTTGGTGTCGACTTTCAACAATTTTGAGTTCAAAGAGACGCAGATATTAGACTCCGGTGATAGAATCTGACTGTCACATGACTCTCCATCACTTAATTCTGCTGACGGATCCAACTCCCGATTGATGAAGACATAAAATAGTCATGAACGGGATTTTCCAAGTGCTGCAGCAATCATGCATTAAATCACTTGAAAATATTTCTCTAGCCACACTGACAGTCGCAATCTCAATCAACCAAATGTTGCAATGAGAATAAATGGGGAGATGTTGATGGATATGGCATCACACACGATTATTTTCACACTTCATTAGCAAAGTGGTTTTAAATCCTACTGAGTTCACCTTAATGTCAAAACATTAGCTAAATTTCAATAACTAAACAGAGATGAAGTCAATAAATTTCACAGCAGACACAACTGAAGGAGAACAAACTGATTCTTTTTACACGGTTGAGTAAAAACTGTGATCATTAAATATTATTGGTACAGCTTTTTTATTTACACTGTGCACATCTAAACATGTTCGTTCAGGAATAAACAACTGCATCTATATCATCACTTAAGCTTGCCACAATTCAATTTAAAAACCAACCACATAACCCATGGCGTTAATTCCAGTCTTCGACAGCTTTAAATTCAGTATATAAATTACATCAACAGTATTGACCCAGGTTGATTGATTTGGGCTTTAACGACTCAAAAGGATGAACTAAATCATATTGCAGAGGGTTGTTGCATTAACAGATGACAACGATGGAAAGGAGTGAATCATTTATTGGAGGGTGTACCTATCACAGCATGGTGCCTGCTTGTCTACATCAGGTAATTGCATTGTTCTCTTTGAGTGCACTGCAAGCAAGTCTGACTCGCAGAAGATGGTGCACTCATGATATTACAAAAGTGAAAACCCAGTAACTGCATCCTTGGTTTCCAGGTAGAAGTATTGGTGGCCTGGACAGAATTTATCTTGTGTGATATGATTTTTGTGAAAAGAATGAAAATGAAAATTAATGGGAAAATTGGGCCCTCTTACGGCCATCATCTAGCCATTTGATAATGGTCTACCTTCTAAAAACAATCAAAATAGCAGAAAAACATGATAGTCATGGTTGAGAGCATGCATTCTGCATATTTCAAATATGTCCATTACACTATTTTGTGTAAACATTGCACACTGACTCTGATACCATAAAGGGCCATGCATTATTAAAACATGCACCCGGTAACGAAACTAAGTGCGTTTGGTCTCATGCCCCCTTCCAAACCCCGTCCCCTAAACGAAGGTTTGAAAGTGCGAACTTATCCAACCGGGAAGCTTCATTCAGTAGCGCAGCATACCATACAATCGGTATAATGTGTCACTATGAAATCATGCATACGCTACCATCCTCACTCCCCCACCCCAACAAACCCCCTCTAGATCAATCTTTGCTCAGTGTCAACTCAACAATGACGCAACCAATAGAATGAAATGAATTGAAACAGTGTATTCAAAATTATTGTTATGTTATTTTACTATTTTACGCAGAACCACATGTATGTCAAAGAAATGCTGGTGTAGCACCAGTGATGCACTGGCCTGGTACCGGTACATGCTAAACAATATAGCGTGTACGTAAAAATAAGTAGCAGGATGTTGCAATATAAAAACATGTAGTGCAATTTTTGTGTACGGTAATCGAAATACAGCCAACCCCTCTCCCCTAAATACAGAAATTGTGTTTACCATGCACAAGTTTTAATTATCTATGGCTCCTAATATAGTTCTTTAGCTATTTTTCTGTTGATTTTTAAGAATTTATAAAAGTTCATCTAGAGACAAACATGTGTACATGAATCACCTACAGATCATAACAAAACTGTATTATGCTCTCTTAGCAGTACCAGCTGTCTGCCCTCACTACGTGCATTCAATGCTGAGATGGTGAATATAACAATCTTTGTGTCAACAGACTTTGAACGTTCGGACCACCTTGGGAATGGATTGTCTAATGAGCATAAAGAGAGCTGCAATACAATATCACTCAATCTTGAGATATAGAAAGTAACATGAAAAGTTATTTTAGAATGTTACAATTTTAAAATTGGAAAGTACATATTCCGCTATGTCTAAGTTTTGTTTTCACTGGTAAGGAATATTTTAAGGAATAGAGCATTATATCTGAAAAATTGACAAAAGCATGCATAGATTAACTTTATTACATGCCTCGTATATCGAACGTCGCGCGCTCCATAGGATTCAATGGTAACTCGCCGATGACGTCGCGGGCCACATAGTCATCACTGGACTGAAAGTGAACCGGAACAATTTTCAACTTGAAAACTTTTCAACGTAAAAGTCTTGAAATTGCATGTTTTGCACAGAAAATCCGGTTTTGGAAAATTTCGCATAAAAATATTGATAAACCGCATAACAGTAATTAAATATATCAATGCGCCATTCGATGAAGAAAATCGCTCTATTTTAACCGTTTTTCGTCTAAAATGAAAATAAAGCATTTGACTATAATTTGCCAATAAACGTAAATATTTTTGGTGCAAACTGAGTAAGAGAGGCATGTAATAAAAATATAGCCCAAACAAGGGACTATGTACCCTCGGGGCAGGAGACCATTTGCCCTCCTTATAGTGTCGGGCAAATGGTCACCTACCCTCGGGCACACAGTCTCATGTTTGGGCTATAATATATATGAGAGACTGCCTTTTACATGTAGGTGAGAAGCTAGGCTGTCTAGTACTTAGAAACATCTAAACATCTCTGCTGAATTAATTTAAACCTACTCAGAAAATGAAAATTGTCCTGGAAAAGTGCAAAAAGGTAATTCAGATCATGGTTGTGTAATGTGATATTCAAGGTCATGGGTATACAATTTCAGGGTAAGGGGAGAACCATTTGATTTCTGGGGGGGGATATGGAGGATTTTGAGAAAAAAAAATTTGTCACCAGGTGAGAGAGAAGAAAAAAAAAATTGATCCTGTCATGGCCTGAGAAAAAAAAAATTGTCATAACAGACAGAAGAGAAAAAAAAATTGTCACAATGCACCAGAAATAAGCAAAATTGGAAACCTTATTCTCATGTATTCTTTGCCAGCGCGCCGCCATAGGCGGCGCAAATGTTTTACCACAAGCATTCTTATGTTTCTTTTCCCAGCACTTATGATATAAGCATGCACTCCATAGGTCTACTTTACACCTCAGTACACTCAATGTTTTCCTTCTATTTTCTGACCCAAGAAATCATTTTCAGGATTTCTGTTGCAATATCTCAATGGCATAGGCACTATCTAAAGGGGACTATTTGACTTCTGTAAATTGTGAAAATTTAAAACACAAGACAGGAGTCAATAAACTAGTGTTAAAACCAATATATTATTTTCTCAATATAAATTTGTTAGAAAGATGTACCTTGACAATGAAAAATTGAGGAACAACAAATATAATAAAATACAATGTGTGAGCCTTGTTTTTCTGACCACAAACACCGGATCGCAAACATACCATATTCATGCTTTTCATTAGAAGCTGGCAGCTGGAGAAATGACACAAGAAGGTCACAGATTTTCCGTTCCTGTATATTCATTTGTCTTCAGTCTCTGGCAAACAGAACTGTTTTTCACAAATTGTATTGTCATTGTTTGGTTGTTGAATATTGTGACTCAAAAACTGATCATGCAAAAAATGTAAAAAATATCAGTGTTCAATGTCATTTTCAAACAGTTTTACCGAGTGCAAAATAAACTGAAACTCCTCTCAGATTGCACCATTAAACACATCAATTTCTCAAAATTTCCAATACGAGAGGGGGAACCCCTCTCGTGCTCTCCCCCTTGGGATTCTAACAGTTTCACTTAGTGAACAAATTAAACATAGGGCTTAAGTCCCTGAAGCTACTATAGACATGGATACAAAATTACACGACTGCTTCAATTATCAGGTGACATTGAACTAAACCCTGGGCCAGAAAAGGATATACTCGAGGCTATGGAATTATTGAAATCTGAAATATTGACCGAAATGAAAAATACTCGCAAAGAAATTCGGGCGAATTACAGGAACTGAAAACGTCCCAGGCAGAG
This sequence comes from Ptychodera flava, assembly GCF_041260155.1. NCBI lineage: Eukaryota > Metazoa > Hemichordata > Enteropneusta > Ptychoderidae > Ptychodera > Ptychodera flava. Next base: position 36,560,060 of record NC_091941.1, on the reverse strand, counting down.
TTGAAAAATTCCTGCTCTGAACTTAGCAATGAATGTAGAGAGCTGAAAACGTCTGTCAGTAAAATAGAGGCTGAAGTAAATGAATTGAAGGAAAACCGAAATGTGACCGAACTTGATATGTCAGCCATATCTCAAAACTTGACGAAATTGTGGAGCGTCTAGATCAGCTTGATGACGATACAGACAGACTCGAATCATTCTCCAGGAGAGACAACGTAAGACTCTATGGCATAAATGAAGATCCGGGCGAAACATTCGACCAATGTAAAGAAAAAGTAGTGGAAGTTCTAAACCAACACGTCGGCAAAAAATCATGGAACTCAAGAGATATCGTAAGAGCTCACCGTGTTGCTGTAAATTGGACAGATAAACCGCGTCCAATAATTGCCAAGTTCCATCATTGGGATGATAAAGTACTTGCCTTGACCGCGCGACAAAAATTGAAAGAAGTCGGAATTGGAATAGGGAACGATATGACAAAGCGCCAGCGGAGGACTGTTGCAGATCTTAGGAACAGGGTAAGACTGCATATTATAAAAACGGCAGATTAATTGTTTCTCAGAGTCGTACTGATGGAGATTCAAGACAGGCACAAACGGTGGTACAGCTAAATCAATGACAAAGCATGATCGTCCGCGAACTGCGTCTGCAGTCCCGCATGCAGGGAAACCCAGACTAGGGGTTCGGCCATGGCCCAAATAATGTTAGTTTTTTGACATGGAACGTTCAAGGCTTGAAGACCAAGCTCCATTCTTTTGATTTTGCAAATTATTTTATGTCTTTTGATGTTGTTTCCTTTATTGAAACTTGGGCACAGAGAGATGGGGATTTTTCAAATAATTTCCCAGGTTTTCAGATTTTCGATAACGCTCGAGGGAGAACGGCGAGATTTGGTAGACACCCTGGTGGTGTTTGTACAATTGTACGCAGTCACCTTGGAAAATATGTCAAACAGATTAAGTCAAATCTCCATGATTGTATTTTTCTTCTGTTTGAAGGAGGTATTTTTAATTTAGACAAAGATGTTCTTTTTTGTAGTATTTATATTTCTCCTCGGTACTCTACTGTTTACGAAAAATTGTCCTCTTTAAATGGTGTAGAATTATTAGAAAATGAACTGTGTAACATTCTTGCAAAATTACCCGAGGTTTATTTGATAATAACTGGGGATTTGAACGCCCGTACTGGTGAAGAACGGGATTATATAATAGATGATGACACAGAACACATTATTACGATTGTACGTATGTGTACGACAGAGATTTTTTCAATATGCAACGTGTGTCAAAAGACAAAGAAGTAAATTCCTTTGGTCACTCTCTTCTTTCTCTGTGCTGTACTTTTAATTTGCATATTGTAAACGGCAGAGTTGGTATGGACGCAAATATAGGTGAATATACATGTGTTGCAAATGCTGGTACGAGCGTAGTTGACTACACTATAGTATCGTCAAAGTTGTTTTCTATCCTTTCATCTTTTGCTGTAGAAGAGCGCACCGAATCCGATCACTTTCCTTGTCCTTTTCTGTTAAATCAATGGATAAGTCTGATGTCGGGTGCGTGCATGATCATAACACAGTAGCTCTGAAAAATGTATGTGGCGTCCTGAAAAGGAAACTTCCTTTTAAATGTTTTCCAGTCAAGTGAAGTTAAGGACAAACTTGATGAATTAGTCGCAGATATAAACTCAAATATTGGGGATTTTATCCATGAAATAGTAGATTCATTTATGTTTGCTGCAGACAAATGTGACATGGTAAAAAAGGTTTCAACAAATATTTCAAAGTATAGAAAACAACCAGTTTGGTTTGACAGAGAGTGCTCTGATTTAAGAGTAGTAAGTACTATTTTTAAGAAAATTTAGAAAGTCAAACAGTACAAATGATTTACAGTTGTATAAGGAATCACGAAATCAGTTTAAGAATCTGTGTCGTAACAAACAACGTGTTTACAACGATGATGTAAGAAATACACTAACGTCATTGTCCAGCTCTAATTCAAAGTTATTTGGGGAACTTTGAGACGTTTGGTATCTTCTTATCCAGCGCAAGTTGATATTATGCCAAGGGAATTTTATGTTTATTTCAGTGAGCTGTTTGCACTCGATGAGTCTTTTGTAGATGATTTTGCTATGTCCGATGACCTAGAAAGTCTTTTAAGCGGGGTTGACATGTTTGAAAACTGCGATGAGATAGATTATGAAATTTTAAATCGTCCTATTTCAAACGATGAGATTGTTAAAGCAATATCTAAATTAAAAAATGGAAAAGCAGCTGGGCCAGATTGTCTCTTGGGCGAATTCTTTAAATCCACTAGCAACTTTTTGGTTCCGTATCTCAGTGTCCTTTTCAACAGGCTTTTTGATTCTGGTACTTTTCCAGAGGATTGGTCCAGAGCTATTATCATTCCATTACATAAGAGTGGTTCATTTAATAATCCTGAAAACTATAGGGGAATTTCTTTGCTTAGCATTTTCAGTAAAATTTTTACTTCCATTTTGAATAGTCGTTTGACTTTCTGGTCAGAAGCACTTGGAAAAGTTGACGAAGCACAGGCAGGTTTTCGTGGTGGTTATTCGACTGTTGACAATATTTTTATTCTTCAGTCCATCGTCCAGAAGTATTTATCACGTAAAAGAGGCAAATTTTACTGTGCATTCGTCGATTTTTCCAAGGCATTTGATTCAGTGGAGCGCAAGCGACTTTGGTATATCCTCTTACGAGGTGGAATCAAAGGAAAAATGTTTAAGATTCTATATGCAATGTACCAAGATGTGAAATCATGTGTACGGGTAAAACATCAAGATACAGGTTACTTTGATTGCCCTATTGGCGTACGCCAAGGTTGTATGTTAAGTCCTTTTCTGTTTTCCTTTTTTATAAACGAATTAATTAGTGAAATACAAAATAGAGATTATCGTGGCATCCAACTTTTTCCAGATTTAATAGAAATTTTTTGTTTGCTATTTGCAGACGATGTTGTATTATTTTCAGATACGATTGTTGGCTTGCAACGTCTACTTTATTGTCTAGAGTCATATTGTAAAACATGGAAATTGTCAGTGAACCTAGCTAAGACAAAAATTATGGTATTTAAAGCAGGAGGTTTTCTTTCAAAAGCTGAGAAATGGTTTTTCAATGGGAAAAGAGTACAAGTTGTTTCTTATTATAAATATTTAGGTATTATGTTTTCATGTAGACTGATATGGTCGATGGCGACTAAAACGTTAGAACAGCAATCACGTAAAGCTTTAATGGGTATTTGTAAGGTTAGCAGAAAAATTGGATGCTTCCTTATAACACATTCTTTAAATTATTCGACACTATGATTTTACCTATTTTGACATATGGGTCAGAGGTTTGGGGTTTTGAAAGACATGACAGTCTAGAGAGAATTCACTATTATGCCTGTCGTTATTTTTAGGAGTTGCTGGAAATGCACCAAATGTCGTAGTTTTAGGGGAATTGGTAGACATCAAATCTTTTTATATACAGCAAAACGTTGCATTAAATATTGGACAAAACTTCTGAAAATGCCTTCAAGTAGATACCCAAAGAAATGCTACAACATGCTATATACTATTGAACAATCAGGTGTAGATCCAAACCAACATGGGTACAGCATATTAAAAAATTGTTGCAGTTATGTAATTTACATGATGTATGGGAAAACAAGAAATAGATGATGTAAATTCTTTTATGCAAACTTTTGTTCAGAGATTTAAAAATTACCTGTATGATAAGTGGTATAGTGAAGTCTGTTCACATCGAAAAGTTGACATGGTACAGACAATTGAAATCATCCATTGAGCCGGAAAAGTATCTTTTTTCTGTGAAGATCCTCGCACATGCGCGAATGCTTGCAAGGTTTCGCACTTCTTCCCATTATTTACGGATTGAGGTGGATCGTAAATTCGGAATAGACCGAGATTTAAGATTTTGCTTACTATGTGATAGAACAGAAATTGAGGATGAATACCACTTCCTTTTAATTTGTCCTTTTTTGAAAATCAGAGAAGGAAATACATCCCTGTAAGATATTTTAATCCACCTTCTGAAAGGAAATTTATTCAATTGATGACAACTGATGATATAGCTACTTTGCAATGTTTATCTGCATATGTTTTTCATTCAATGCGACTGAGAAAGGAGTTGAATGATATGTGAAAATGTTATAGTGTGTGATATTCTACTTTCCTGTCACTTATTTCATTTGAATACTATGTAAGTATGATGGGCCGAAGGCCTTATATTACTGAATAAAGACCTTAAGAAGATACAAAATTAAGTATTTCCTTACTGTATGAAATTATCTCACTAAGGTCATCCTACGGACAAGTAAACTAAATATTAAAGCTGTCTAACCAGCGGTTTTGAAAGAACAGGCAACTCAACAGTTGACAGAGCTCTGTTGAGTTATGTAGAGAATAACCTTTTGTGACACATGTATTGATGAAGAAGGTGGATATCTTTGATTAACATTGTGAGTTCTGTTTCATAAGTTGAGACTGTACATACTCAGAGAAAGCACACTGAAGAGACAAAGGTTTGAAACTTGAGAAGTTCAAGGTCATCAAAAGCATTATAAGGAATCATGTTACACTTTCATTGCACTGTTTACACAGATTGCATAATTACTATAAATAGCACATGAGGAATCTTTATACAGCCGAGCTTTACCATAAAAACCCTATCACTTTGACCACTCTTTTAATTGACCACTCTATTTTTTTCCTCAAAAAGTAATTTTATTTTATCCTTACCAAGTCAACCATAAATGGAAATTAGAACTTTCTCTATCTCTATCTCTATCTCTATTGACTATTTTGAGCAATTTCTTTTAGATAACATACAGGGCACATAAATGACGGTTCAGAATATGTCAAAGTTGGGATTCAGGAAAGTTGCCTTTACATGTTTTAATCCTCCAAGATGGTAAGCATTTCACTATGAACTGTCAAAAAAAGTTGAACTTTCTGATAATTCTACACTAAAATTATTTTGGCTTTGATGATTTCCTAATTAATTCAATTATTTAAAATCATATTAATTATTTTTTTTCTGGGTGAATTGATAGGGTTTATACAGTACAAGAATTACATACAATGTAAGTCAAATTTTGACCAAAAATGACAAAAAAATTCCTTAAAAATACAGATTTGCATATTTCATCACAATTTGAACAAGTCTAAGTTGGGTTACCCCTAGGGACCTGTATACCAAATAACAAAGCTGTCTGACCAGCGGTTATGAAGAAGAAGATTTTTTACCAAAAACACCTTTTTTGGCATTAATTTGCCTATTTTCAACAATATCAAAAAATTAAAAAAATAGTTTCTCAAATCGTATTTTTCATCTACACAACAAATATCAAATCAGTAAGTACCGCGGTTCTCAAGATATTTGAGTGGACGGACGCCTCACAAACGGACATACATACATACATACATACATACATACATACAGACTGACGACGGACGCCGGACGGATACCCATCCCAATAGCTTCTATAGACTATAGTCTATAGTAGCTAAAAAACTCTCAGATTGCACCAGACTGCACCATTGCACACATCAATATCTTAAAAATTTCCATGCAAGATAGGGGAAAGCCCCTGTGACACTTTCCCCCTAAGCCTCTCTCATGTTCTCCCCCTGTACTTTCAAATTCTGCCCGGTCAGATATCCTAGTGAAAACCCTGTCATAATATCCATCCAAATTAAACAATATACTATATGATTAGATACTGCGTGATCTTTTATATCTTTATTTTATTGTGACTTTGAATTTCATTTTGATGTGTTCACCTTTTTTGAACCATCATGAGATAGCTGATAATAGTCTAGCAGGGCACATCAGGATTTGAAGGGTCTTTACTGTTGCTGTATTTTGTAAATTTTACAATTACATGTATTGGTATTTAACTTTTCTAAGTGGGGAATGGTCAAAATTTCAGAGTTAGAGAGGAAGGTTACTCAAATTCATCATGGTTGGTGAAGGGGGAGGGTCACTCGAAATTTCGGAGTTTCAGGCCGTCAATAATGACGGCTCCCTTATATACAACGCATTACAAACTTGATGACCAATAAAAAAAAAAAAATTTGCACTGCTACTCCATTTGGAAAAAAAAATTGATGCAGGTCTGACAGTAGAAAAAAAAATTGCTGTCACTCTGACAGGAAAAAAAATTTGCTCCCATACCCTCTTCCTCCATACCCCCCCCCCCAGAAATCAAATGGTTCTCCCCTAAGCACTGACAGTTTACTTTGATGATAAATCATATGTGCAATGAAGTTTATTCCTGTCACAGATAATGATCATTATTGACTGAGATGTTCAAACTGCCTTTGGTGTGTTTAAAGCTCGGCATCTACTCTACATCAAAGCAAGATAATTCTCCCCTGAATTGCTGAAACTAAATTACTGCCTTCAACGCAGACTCAAAGATTTCACCGACATATCAGTGTTCAAGTTACCATCTTACTCAGCCTATTGATTAGCTTGGAGTTTTTCCCTTCCAGTCCTCTCTAAGAGTTCACATAAGGTCACCATTAAATTTATTCGGTGAAGAAAATTCTACAAGTAATAAAATGCAAAGAACAAGTATAGCTATCTTGTTTTAAAATTTTTATAAAAATTTCCCTCAAAACCAACCATACAAAAAGGCGTTGTTTCTGTAAAACGATGGCCACTGTATGCATATGTTAAAGGTGTGTCAATTATATTAGAAAGAATGGGTTTATTAGGAGTGTACAGAAACTGTACAGATTCTCCTCAGAGATAGATACTCTGGCAGTGAGGATACCACGACATTGGCACTTTAGGCATTGTCAGATAAAGTCTAACATCTAAGTTAGAGTCTAATATAAGACGAGTGGGGAAGTGGCTGATGCCAAAAACACAGTTTTATAAGATAATATTACCAATATTAGATCACTGTTGTCTCACGCGCCAGGAACTCTCTAACTTAGACATCTTAGATGATATTATCGGATAAGCCTATGTCACGTCTTCATGCTGGCAGTGATGTAGGGCATGCCAGATCTATTAAATGGCAGTCTTTCAAGTTCATATCAATATCAGTCTTTGTTTTACTGTTTGCTGTGAAGATTATCATGATAGTAGTCTGCAATGTTGCATAAGATTTCCTTGCACATTTTGTCAAGTCAGAGAGGTCCGGCTCAAGGTACTGTATGGTTATCTTACACAACTTCATATCAAAAGTATGCAATAATTCACACAATATTATACAGTCTTATTTCAGTATTGTCTGATAAATATTGATAAATATTCAGTCATCAGCAGTCATTGTTAGTGCTTGGTTACTATAATTGCTTTTATTCTGTCAAAACTTAAATCTATAACACAAGTCATTGGCAATGTAACTAGTCATTCATTCATTCATTCATTCATTCAGAGGTCAATAGCAGGTCAAGTTACTCAGGTTCTATGATATAGGCAGTTTTTGGTGTTACTGATTAAAGATAAGACTCAAAACTCAAAAATTAAAACCAGGACCTGAAAACAAACTGGACACAAGCTTAAGCTTTCTCAGTTGTTTTATCTAAATATACAATCACATGTCTTGAAAATCTTGGAATTCAAGTTGCCACGAACATCTGTCGTGCACACTTTCTAAAAATAGCAACATGTATTTATGATTATAAATCAGCTTTCAATCCTCTGATTGAAGATGAAGATTTCATACTGGCATGGAGAGATATGCTAATCAGTTGACTGAGATATGTGAGGGCATTTCCTACTTTGTCTGCTTACAGGCAAAACATACAAATCATATCAGGGATTGCTTTATCAAATTAATTACATTTCCAATTCATGACATGGTTTTGAAGAACTATATATGTTTTTACGATCAAGCATATATCACTCAAAGTACAAGCAATTCTGCATGGAAAACACAGCTATATGATAATTTTTCCATCCATGAAAATTAACCATAGAGTTGCAGAAACAAGGTATCCTTCAAGAAAGTTGTTGGAATTTGGGTTTTTTTGCCATTTAGACTAATGATACTTACATGCATAATCAACTGGACGTCTTTTCTGGACCCTTTATTGGTCACTTCCATGTCTTGTGTTGTCCACTTGGCAACATAATCATTGACTATGGACACATCTTGTTTGTGTTTCAAAGGTAACTCCTGACCTCCAATTTGAAATGATCTGTTGAAAAATTGACAATGATGATTTTGTTACCAAGGCAACTAGACTGTACTCAATCACTTGTGCTTGCATCTTGATGTGTCTCCAATTTCCTTCTATTCAAAACAGTATAATTGTTATACATGTGAATGTAGCTTGCAAGCACAAAGTGAAAGTTTAATAGTTTTGTTTGTACTTTATAATGTACATGTTTGTGACTGCATGACTTATACCAGCCTCTATGTCTTTCATTTATGATCAGTGAGAGTTCATATGGAAGATTCACCAATGACTAGTTCACTGTCATTTCACAACCAATGCTTTATAAAGTAGTGACACACTTCACAAACAGCTTACATATTAGATCCTAGCGGTGATGATCGGCACAGGATTGATTGAGTGTTGTGGCACACAAATTTATGCTGCGTAAATTTACCCAGCATACGCTGTATGTTTACCACAAAAAATATTCTTTGTACGGGTATAATTAGCAGAGACTTAGACTCAAGAATTGCTCCTGTCATATTGTGTATGTATTACAAAAACCAGACATCTTTATCCTAACACTGTTGCACATGAAGAAAACTATCTTAAAATATATGTAAACCTTGGAGGTCAAACAAAGCAAGTATTTTCATTATATGTATAATCTGGTATGTTTTAGAGTGTATATCCATGCCTGTGACTTTAATTCCCACACATCAAGAGAGTGTTTTTGCTCAAAATCAATAAAAAAAGTGATTTATATTCACAAAGGAGATCGTAATACCACAAAAAGGCAATACTGAAAGATGTAAAACTGTAAGTGTTCTCCAGGGCACTCAAAGTAAAATATCTAGAACAGTCATCAAATTCTGCCTGCTGTGTTTTGCCTCACTGCTATTACAGTACACAAAATGACTGAAAGTTGGCAAACACAGTATGGGTTCACATCTTGCAATATGACTGTCTAAACCTCTTGTAAAGCATTACAACAATATTGACTCATTGCGTTGAAATGGGCATGGTGCTGACAGGAAAACCCAGTTTACGCCCATATACAGATGTGAAAAAAAGAGCATCTAATTCCTTAAGGTAAAATACAAAGTATGGCTGGTATAAATTACATTTGTCTTGGCAACTCTTCTAAGATTCCCAAATCTCTGCTGATTTGGTACATGTAACAATATGTCTTTATATTGACAGATAAAAGACTGCCATCAAAAGTTACACAGAGATAGGCTCTTCAGTTTTATGCCTAAAAGGATTATTAAACTTTGTGATAAATATTAAAGAAACCTGATTTTTGAAAAAGTACGAGAAATGGCCAAAAGCTTATCTATGGGGTTATCACCTTAGTCTAGCATCCCATATTCCTCGAAACAACTTGGTGAACTTAATAAAATGGACATAATTTGAAAAAATGTAAGCTGTTTAGCGAACTGTTAACGAATTGTTATCAATTGGGTTCAATGATTTCCGTTAACACAGGTATAGTCTGAGACCTTGATAGAAGAAGGATGCATGTCTTTCTGATAACTACACAATTACAGTAAACAAAATGGCTGAAAGTCGTAGACACAAAGTACACATTCCTATACATAATATCTTTGTACATCCATATATTCATCGAGTGAAAATAAAAATTTGATTATTTCATTGTGCAGAAATGAAATAGTCAAAACTTCAAAATTTGCAATTGACAGAGAAGCTTTTTTTGTATTATGCTTGGTTTTTACTATAGCATTACAACTAATTTAGTCATTGTTATCAAAAAGAAAATATCAGCACAAAGACACATTTAAATTTTCCCAGAGATGGTAAAACTGTGCTGTTCACAATAACGGATAATGTACATCGTGAAAATAGGTACATGTACTATATTAAAGCTATTGAGTAACGTTGATATGCATTCATTTCATATTGGACCACCATAATTTTTGAACCTATAAACCTGAACTTTGTGGGGTACAAATTTGATAGAGAAATCCTAAACTCACATTTATGAAATTCATCACTATAAGTAATGTTAAAATAAAATACAACATTCTTCCTACGGTGTAGAATTAAATCAAACAATCACATTTTAAGAAGCTAAGAGCGCAACTTTTTATAGTGTTCTTGGGAATATGCCTGCCTTAACATAAACATTTGACTGATGACAACAATACTGTGAGGCATTTATAACATTTATTTAGAAACCTGTGTGTAGATGTGAAAATACTCACACAAAGTTCCATTAAATGATTCATTAATTTCCTTACATGCAAATCTCAAGATATAATCTATCTATCTGTTTTAAATGTCCATTGCTATCAATTCATGCATGATTTGCAAAGGAAAGTTCAATACTGGCTGGACTGCTTCTATGGAGATCTAATTATAAATACCTGTTAATTACAGCCAGAGGCTACATAGTTGAAAATATTGTGACGGGAAAACATTAAACATTCAGATGGTAAAAAACATTAATGATGCATGTATCACAAATGGAATTAATTACGATCTTCTCCCTGCTAATTTGTTCCTGTAATCATTAGATGTAATGAGGCCTCACATAGAGTATTCAAAACTGCCATGTCCAAAGGAAGCCGATCAGAAAAGCCAAATTTTTCATATTAAAATTATTTATCAGTGTACTATTTAAGAAATACAGTGGAATTACTAGCAAACAAAATATATGATAGATTGTGCTTATTCAGCAGTTAAAGCTCCATAAGTTGTAACTTTACTACTGAATTTTCCATGATTTTTGGTTTATTTGTTAAACAATGGTTCTTATCTACCCTGAAAAGCATGTAAACCTGCCAATTTGTCATATAATTAAACCTGTATGAGTGTAACGCATGAACTGCTGGTTGATGATTCTAATCTGGAGAAAAATTATTTGTTAATACTGTCATATCATCATACTTATTAAGCAGAAAGTTGAAGAAAATGTACTAGCTATTTTCCCCTTTAACTTAAAAATAACAAAAACTTAATTAGTTCTATAAAGGTCTCCAACCAAATCATAGATTTGTTTGTCATTTGCTAATTTCTCAATTTCTACAGTTACTTTTTGGTATCAGTCATTATTATTTCATTTTTTCTGGAGCAATTCTTGTTTAATTGAAGCCATTGGACTACATTTTATTTTTCTGCATTAGTTATTTTTTTCCTAGCAGTAACCCCTTCATTAATTAATCATTAACTCCTTTTCCGATTGGAATCATCAAACAACAGTGCCATGATCATTATCACTTTTTAAATCATGTGATATGATACCTTAATTGACAATATCAATTCTATTATTTCATAATCAATTTTACAACCATTACTTCTATAAGATTTTTTCCCATTTTCATGCAAGACCCAAAATAAATATGTATACCAATATTTCTCTAAAATTAACAAATGAAAAATATTTTAAAATAATTTAGCATACTAAAAATCTTTCTGAAAATGACATGACACTGTTCATTAACAATGATAAATTTATCTCTGCACATTTTCTAAATATGTAATAAATATACAAAACAGCAATACATTTGTGAAGGAATGAAAGTTTTAAATTGCGTAAATAACAATGTTAGTATTTACATTGTTTTACTTTTTCAAGTTTAGTATTTAACTTATGACTGTTACCAGCTGAACAAGATCGAACCATGATTTTTCCATCACTTGCATAACTTGCATTCTATTTTTCAAACACACACAGCCTGTAACAGCTCCTTGAGAAAGATTATCAAACATTAACAGAACTGTAAGTTAATGATTGACTCAGTCATTGAAGCCATTCAGTCATGAAGCTGTCTTCCATGTGCTTGTCTACAGTGTGAGTTCATCTATATTTTCTGCCTGGTAAGACTCTCTTCATAACAGATAACACAGTGATTGACAGGCAATAATTATACATGTAGTGTTATTGACTGATGATCAGTATTCAATCCACATCAGGCTCTATAAATCATGGAGATCTTTGATACCACACAAAAGGCTGTGGAATTGACCTTGACAGCAGCTACATTATGAATATGCTATTGACCATGGGTCTTATTGACAAAGCAGTATAGACTGCTTGCCTTTCTCAGTGTGCGCAGCAGACATGATATACTTTACTTCAATCTCAATTATTTAGACATACAGCCTTACAGTATGCATACAGAAGGAAGAGCAAGATCAATTCAGTATCTGGCAAGTTTGCCTTAGAATTCAACTGTTATAGGTACATGTATTATATAGTCAGTCATCTAGATGATCATCCATGTGCATGCTGATGTTTGTGACACATCCATAAACACTTGTCTCCAAACAGGGGCAGCCAATGAAGCTGTTTGAGTAAAACGGTGTTCACAATCGGTTTATATCTTTCTTTTAAGCACATATTAGTGGGAAAGACCATGGATGTAAAAAATAATTTTACATCCATGGAAAGACAAAATTGTAATGATGAGAGGGCAGGGGGAACTTTAGTTCTGGCATGGTGACCATGGTTCTGGAAACAGGGAACTTGGGAATTAATTATTCTGAATGATGAGAGGGGCACTGGGGAATTTTGGTGGAGGGGAGAGGAGAGAGGAGGGGAGATTTTCAAATTATAATAGGAGGGTAGCTGAAGACAGCTTTTGCTTTCCCCTTCAAGATTTACTTTTGTCCAAAATTCTCTTAAATGTTATATTCACACTTAATAACACTGAAAACATCATTGGATAAACAATTTCTTGAAATAGGCTTGTTGGCTGCCCCTGTCCCAATAATTATCAATATATTATATCAGGATTCATGCTCATGTTACTTTTTTCACCAAGTTGTGCTCAGTGATCCCCAAAGATATTGCTGGTTTAGTTCATTGTCCAACATTTCATAGTTAAAAGTGTACTTTTGATAATTCAAACATAATAGACATCTACAATGGCTACAATGATGGTCACTGAACTTGTCAATCAAAAAGTCACTTCATTGAAAGTTGGGCATATTTTCAACAAATTCATCCAGACAACAGTGAACTGTATAACTCCCTGGGAGGCTTGGAAAGAGCATTGACACCAGGAAATATTCTAAGATTACCTCTATTCATTTCAAACCTTGGTACAGTGTAGCTTCAGGTTTAGAGATTAATGGTTGGGTAACTGCATGCACTGCAGGAAATCCCACTATATCCGCACATAACATTCAACAAGGATTTTGAGGATTTTGCAATGAAAAAATTTGTTTGACATACCACCAGTCTCAGACAAGGTGTAAAAGGAAAGGCTCACAGACTCTAGGATAATACTCCTGTAAGGAATATAGGACTATTCATACTGGTCAAAATATTTTTGACCTGACAAAGTTTGTTCAAACAACTGTATTACATAATATGACCCTGATTGTGATAAACAGTACACTGCAGAACCTGATGGAACTACACAGCTGGTACAGGTTTATGAGGCTAATTATAATTTTAATTTCTGTGTGGAATTTAAGGACACAATTGATACTCATCAAGGTCAATTGTGAAAAGAGATTTTCTCTGAATTTCTCAAAATACTGGTTGTCATTATATAGTGGCTTATATGTTGGTCTAAAATGCAGCCAGTTAATTTTTGGCATTTAGGAGTTGCACTGGCACAAATTAAGTGGGTACGATTCTCAGCTCTCTTTACATGAGAAACAAATGTATGCAATAACTAGTGATTTTTTATTCCTTTTTGCAGTACACAATTATCAGATCCAGATTTCTAGACACCATGGGAGGCCTTGTAGAGACATACATCTCCTACAAGCTGGGTAATATTGACTACTATCATCCAAAGGTGCAGTCTGTAACAATTGCTATTGGTTTTGCAGCGTGCTCAATTGTATACTTCACTTCACTGATTCTCTCCAGGCTACTGACAACAACCTACAGAACTCTACGCACACCTGAGACAGTGTTTTGGAATCTACAAATCCTGCGTCTTGTCTATGCCATCTTCTCTCTAGTCATTGGAGTGTGGTGTTTTCTATACGGCTACGAAGAGTTCAAAGAAGAGATATCCTCCTATTCAATGCCAACGACATTTATTGCTCTCTTGATTTCAATTCCGCATTTTTTGTTTTCAACATTTTTGATCACGGCCAGTTATCTGACATTTGGCGCCACCAAACCACTGGTCATCTTTCACCACTGGGTTATACTGATCAACTTGTACCTGATACTCTTCAACCAAGGTTCTCATTTCTTTCTGTTTCTCTCACTGCTCCTTGAGGTCACTTCACCGTTCACTGCCATTTCATGGGTACTCCTCAAGTGTGACAAGTCAGGATCCCTTCTATGGAAACTCAACCAGCTTGTTTTGATTGTAGCGTACCTGTGCCAGTTTGCTGTGCTAGGGTACACATGGAAAGAAGTGTATTCCAACTACAATGTGATACAAACAATGATGTCATCCAGCATGATTTTGTCTGTTTTTGCGCCACTCATTTTGAACACATTCCTCTTCTCGCCCTTCTCTTTATACAAGTCAGTGAAACAGCTGCAGACACCATCTGATTGGTATCATTCAGCAAGGAAGAAGAAGAAAAAGTCACACTAAACAGCATTTGGGAAAGATTGTGACTGAACATCAAAAGGAATATATATGCAAGAAAAAAGCAAAAACAAGAAAACTTCTCACAGAGTTTTGATTGAACATGAAAAACACAATGGAGATGAAGATTTTTTTATAGATTTATAAACATTTGTTACTCCTTTTTTATGGTGAAACAGCATTTCAATCGGATTCACATTTGATACTTTTTCTAGATTTGATTCATCCTTTGTAAAGAGCTATTTTTCATACCTTAGAGGAATTGTTTGTCTTTGAGACTTTTTGTCTTTTGTCTTCTTTGATGATAGGCATGGAGAGATAAACTTCTTCCACCAGGATGTAATTGGTTTAGTAGGGTAATCAAAGTTTATTTTTTAACTAACATTTCTACTTACTTATAATTAGAAAAGTTTTTATCTAACATTGCCTTTTTTTTCAAACCCTGCCTCTATTTGCATTTACCATAGGGTTTATTATTCTTTGAATTCATAACCATACACTATCATGTAGAATGTACTTGAAAAACGTGAAGGTAGCATTGAATAGGTAAGACTGACATTTTATGGCATTACTGTAGCTAGGGATGGATCACTTGATATTGGGAACACTTGAAGGGGTGGAAGATTGATTTATTTTCTAATAAATGGCATTATTTTTTTCTATCCACTCAATTTGGTAAGTTCTCACAACTTTTTTGTACTCTTTCTTAGGAATTTTTTATTTTATATATGGCAATTTTTATACTGTAAAATAAATAGCTCTCACTTTGGGCCAGAAAACTTGTGTATATAAATGTACAATTTTTACACCTCATAAACTGACTTTAATACAGTAAATAAAAATATGTACACATTGTACACTTTGAGAAAACACATCCACATCCAAAAGTAAACGCACATTGAAAATGTAAAATCAACAGCTACAATGATGATCTGCTGTAATGATGAATTCACTACAGACATGCCATAAACATTCCCATGACATAAATCTGGTTATTAATCTGATCAAAATGAGATATCCAGCTCTCTAAAAAATGTTTTCGACATGTAATTCAAGTACTATGAAAGAAATACAAAGTACTTTGAAAATAACGACTAATATGTTGAGCTCTTAAGATAAGAATACATTAATTTATTGTTCAAGACTTTAATTTACTCAGCATTTAGTGTTATAAATTATTCGGTAATTCACAAACAAAAACAACAACAAAATTTGCTCACTGTCTACGTTGCTTTGCAAGAAAAATACACAGGAAAATGTCTTTTTTTGTGTCGACATAGCATAGGCATTATTTTGAAACAACACATGCTAAAGTGTACCTAAACACACTAATTCTGGTGGTGACATTTTCATCCAATGGTTCCTTGTCATGGACTGTGGAAACACATCTAATTCCACTTTACCCGATCAGTTCATTCAGGAAAAATGCTTGCTTAGTGAGAAATGGCAAAAAAGAAAGTGAAAAAGAAACATCCACTTTTGCCAAAGCCATGTACATAAATCCATATAGTTGACCATGTGGAGTTGACTCAAACCTCTGATATCAACACTGCAAGTGAAAGGTACATGCATCCAATGATAAGACAGAGTCAAAAATGTAGAGCATGCTCAAGGTACATCACTGTTACTGCTAAATTTAACTTTCATGATAAACACATTCAGGATATACATGTGCATTTACTTCTCAGATATCTGCCCGGGATACAGACTTAAAGACCCTTTCTTTGATGGAAGGATAAGTGTTTTTCAGCAACTCCCATCATATATGCCTTGTCGTTAGAAACACAGAATATGCCCTGAGCTTTTCTCATCAGTTCAGCCAAGTTATATAGTTATACATACATGTGATTAAAAATAACCTAAAATAACACTAACTGCCATACTACAATGTTGATAAAGTAGGGAAGGAAAAGTAATCGATATAACCTTGTGGCCGTGCATGCTGCAGTGGCGAGACAAAAACATTCCTAGCTTTATTGGATGCCCAGAAATGTCTTTCAAATGCCGTGATTTGCATCAGAAATGGATACTGATTGGTGGCAAACTTTTCGAGAATTTATCTCTATTCTGACCTACTGACAACAAACTGCAAAACCTCCAGTGGAATCCATCGTTTGCGTGACCTAGGACACCGCTGAACATCCTGAGAATTTATCCCTAAAATGAACTTCGACACTTGTAGATATTTCAGGATTCATGTCTGTGCAAGCTGTCCAGACAGGCAAGTACCAATATTTCATTATCATTCAACACCACAGTAAATCATCTATGATTCCACTAATCACATTGCTCAAATATACTTAGCAGCTCTAGACTCTCTCTCTCTCTCTCTCTCTCTCTCTCTCTCTCTCTCTCTCTCTCACAACATCATGGTGCAAAGTCTGTCACAAAAAAGTTAAAAGATCAATCATGCAATGAACATGTATCTGTACATAATCTTGCATCACTAATAGTAGCTTACATGTACTGCCTTTTAGCATACTACTTTCCACATTAATTCTGTATAAATGCTTAAAATCCAGAAAATATATGTTTGAAGTTTTTCAATGGAAGGATTAGCGTAACCTAGGTTTTGTATAAGCAGATAGCATGTCACTGCATTGTTATTTTCTACTTAGCAAATGAATCATGTCTGTCTTCCCCATCAATAACTTGCTCTTTGAAGTCAGAATTTGCACTGAGACAGACAAACCAATTTTTCATTAATATACAAAGATACATCAATTACATCAACAGATGTACATTTTGGACATTTGGTGATTATATACACTGAACCAACTGTCATTTGTTTAATTGATGTAATCAACTGTTTTTTTGTTTAATTGATGTAATATCAAGTATTCTTACACTTGAAAAAACTGATGCATACATTTTCAAGAAGCACAGATATGGGAAGACCTAATATGTCCGTACTCAATAGAGACACAATCCATTAATGTTGAAGTTGTTTTATTGAAGTGACCGCAAAAAGATGGCAGGATTATATCTATGTACTATCACTGTATGACATCAAAGCCATTTTGCTTTCTTTTTTAATTTTTCTGGTAAATTGATGCAAAAAAAAAAACATAATTATTTATCCAACATTAAATTTGCAAATCTGTTCTTCACATGCGTGACCTTAAGCAGTGGTCTGAATTATCAATTTAGAATTTTGAGAAACATGATACATATATGTAAATTTTACATTTCTAACCAATAATTCATGCAACATGTTGTCAACCGTTTATGAAAGTAAAACAATGTTTATCCCTGCAGACCTAGACATCCCTAGATGAGTGTTGCACATTTCAACACCACATACCGGTATGGTTTATCATATTACTAGTAAATCTATAATACCTAATAGGGGCCTTCTCAATATTTCACATATCACAGGTATCATGGTATCAAGGAATGCAAAATATAAAAAGACTGTTTTTGGATAATGCATCATTTTGGGCCAATGAATATAAACTCATTGATTTGCATAGTGTGATCATGTTCATTAACACACCCTGCATACATTAATAAAATCAGAAACATGTCTCTATAAATATTTTGCAGCAAATACTGACTGACTTAAACAAGCACTGACATAAATGATTGGCTGGTTACAAAATCAGAGACGACACTTTGAAAGATAGAGTTCTGTTTCTAAATAACCAGGGCACAAAATTACAGTTGGCTTACAATACTGTTACAGAGATACTGGAATGTAAAATTGGATGATGATGTATCATCAATCCAGAAGATGGAGCTCTATGCAATCAAGAAAGTTAGAAATTGTCAGCAATCACTAATGCACAGAGCAATTTTGATATTTATTCAGGTGAACCAAATGAAACAATTTGTGATATGAGTTTGCCTATAATGAAGAATGGCAGGAGAATTGAGTCACATTAAGCAACGAAAATAGGCAATTGCTCCATTGTCATGCATGTGAAGTTTGCTACTGGAGGTACAACACATCCTTCTGATGCTGTTTTATGTTATTTTGACCAAGTATTATGTTTTTGACCAAGTAATACATGCGTCAGAATGTCATTTGTCTAGATTTATGTAATTTCACATGGAAAGTATGTTTTATGACTACAAATATACCTTCAATCAGATATATATTGTTATTCAAAAACAATAAAAGGCCACATTGTCTGAACAATTTCCAAGTCATTATACAATGGAATAGTTGTGAAACTATCATATTCATAGTTATATAAAGCACTGCATGCATATACCTCATGTATATGTAACACACTGTGTATAACAATTATTTTCTACATTTTTCAGCATGTCTGTATTATTAAGTTTAATGAAAGGGGAAGGTTACCCAGCAAATATGTGTTCAGCAATAAAAAATCTGTGAAAAACTGGTGCGAAATCTGTCTTTGTTATTAATTTTAACTTACTGATAGCGTGATGGCACCCATTTGAAAACCTTTAATTATAGGTAGAAGTGACGTAAGAGCCTAGGACTGCACTGACACTTGTGGGGCTTCTTCAGCTGTAGACTACGGGGAAGCCCTATAAGTGCCAGTGCAGTCCTAGGCTCTTACGTCACTTCTACCTACAACCAATGGTTTTCAAATGGATGCAATCGCGCTATCAGTATGTGAAAGTTAATAACAAAGACAGATTTCGCACCATTTTTTCATATATTTTTTATTGCTGAACACACAATCGCTGAGTAATCTTCCCCTTTAAACTCTGAAATCCTAAAAAGTGTGACCACAATTCAATAGGAAAATACAGAGAAAACTTTTAGGTGTTGCAATCATACACGATATCTCACCATGGGTGATAAGATAGCGAATTTGATAATGCCGCCACACTTGTATTCTAACATTGTATTTCCACAGTTTCTCGGAAGGATGATTTATCAAATGTGTCTGTTATTCAAGTCAGTTATCAGTCTGATTGGAAGGCAAACTTTTGAGCAAAACTTTGCATTGCTGAATTAAGAAGCAGTGAGACTCCCTGTTTACACTGAAAAAGTGTTTTGAGACAATTGTTTGTTTTGTATTTATATGCTGACTACATAACACAAAACATTTGACAGGGAACAGAGTAACATAATATCTCATAACATATACCATATCTCTTTCATTTATGATTCATCCAACATTTTTGATATTGTCTGCAATAATAAGTGCTCCTTTACAGTATCATTGAGATCACCAACTATCTTGACAACTTTCAACAGGATTGGCAACTGTCTGACACATATACTGTATATTTTGTACTTAGGAAAGACAAGTATGTGTAATGAACTCATTGTTGATTCAAATCAACTCACACTGGCCTATTAATACCTGTGATATTCACTTATAATGTGGCGAGCTGCACGTCTGAAATTGTTTCATTAGATCCATGTGCCCGTATATATGAATCAAAAGGTGAAAATAATTGAACACCATTAAAGCAAATGTCAGGAGGTTGAATATGCAATGAGTCACACAATACATGTCAAGCATTTTGTAATGAAATAATCAGAGTTTAAGATTTACATGAAACGCGGAAAATTAAAAGTGTTAAGCCATAATACATTTAGCTCACAATCTCATTACTGGTTAAAGTGAGGCCCTAGCAGCTCTACATAGCATATTGTAAAGTCTACACTGCCTCAAGACAACACAAGCTACTATTTCTTTGCATCACGATTAAACAATTAAAAGGCAAACGTCGTAAGAAATGAAATTCCCTGAAAGTTATGGGAGTCATAAAGTTTATTAATAGATTTCCCATCTTTCATATCCATTAGCTTGCTCCCTTAAATTCATAACATGCCGTCACATTGCCCCATTTTTCATTCTGATTTATGTCTTTGATCTCAGCAAGTGAAATAAGTGACCCATTAGATACACCTTGAACAATGAAATTTACTGATTTGGTTTATTCCAGGCCTCTCTGGAGTAATAAAACAAGTCATCCATTTCACTTAGATTTTAACAGACCACAGTGCTATTTTTCACTCAATTTAGGCTAACACTATAATGGGAAAACTACTCAATATTTATGAAGTTTGCTTACAAGATGTTTGGACACTAGATTGCTTTAAGGGACGGACCATTAGATCTTGGGAGGGGGAGTGGTCAAAAACAGAAAAAAAAAATTTTCAGAGCAGAAAGTTAGGAAAAAAAAAATCTTCAAACTAGTTTGCAAAATAAAAAAAAAATAAACAAGAAGACAAAGGCGTAAAAAAAAAATCTGCAAAAGTCTTTAAAATTTTGAATTTTTTTTAGATTTTACCGACAGTAAGCAACTTTCTGTATTTTTAATACATCCTCCCGGCACATTTTTAATTTTAATTTATACATTTAGAGTGACTGTATCCCTTATACTGGAAGTTGTGATTATCTTATCTTTTCAGGACTTTTGTATTCTGATCACTTGAAAATTATGAAATTATAGAGCCTGTTTTCTACTTGTTTCCTGCGTACAAACCAAGCAGGTACACTAGGTAAAACATTGAAACTATGGTATTGTTGTCAAGACAGAAAAATGTATTTGCCTTTTAAGATCAAGGTAAACAGACGCAGGCCACATCAGTTTCATTTTTTTCACAGCATTTTATTACAATGATGAATGCAAGAATGGGTGAACAAGTAGAAACACTTCAATAATGATAAAACAACATATCAAGTCAATATGTATTATTTTGCTTTTAAAAAGGCATTTTCAATTCTTTTTTCTCAAAAAACAGCCTCAAATAACAACAGCAACACATGTTTTAACATTCAACAATACACTACGTAGAATGCCATCTATCCAACAAATCCCAACACAAAAACACATAAACTGGTTGAACTTTGAAAGTTTCTCGATAGCAAATACTGAATAAATCTGCATGGTTAATCGTTTTTGTGTAGCAAATTTCAAAGAAATTGGACAAGCCCTTTCAGAGAATACAGATTTTTTGACCATGAATGGCATAAATTGCCCAAAAAGACAAATATTGAAATTTCAACACATCTATACACATCCAATCAATTTGGACATGCTGCTACAGAGAAATAGATGTTTTGATCAAAAAAGGGCAACAATTGCTCTAAAAACACAAATATGCAAATTTTACTATATTATTTAGCTTATTTTAACTTCTCAGCTTGTCAAAATCAATTGGAAATCATAAGATATGCATGATGTTAGGTGGGGTGAATGTAGGCATTTCACCAATCAGTAGAAAGGGAAGCCAGGAAACCAAAATAGTCAATTTTCAAAACTATACGAAGCTACTGAGGAGCAAGAAGACCATGTTTCAGAGGAAGATGTGTAATCCGAAAAAAGTGCTCCCAAAGTGCCACCAAATAACACCATTTTTATCTCTATTTTTCAAAAGCTCCAACAGCAGGAGGGGGACACCCCCTCCTGACCAACCCCCGCAAAAATTCTCCCCAAGTGCCACCAAATAACACCATTTTAATCTCTATTTTTAAAAGCTCCAATGGCAGGAGGGGGACACCCCCTCCTGACCAACCCCCGCAAAAATACTCCCCAAGTGCCACCAAATAACACCATTTTAATCTCTCTTTTTCAAAAGCTCCAATGGCAGGAGGGGGACACCCCCTCCTGACCAACCCCCGCAAAAATACTCCCCAAGTGCCACCAAATAACACCATTTTAATCTCTATTTTTCAAAAGCTCCAACAGCAGCAGGGGGGACACCCCTCTCCTGACCTCTTCCCAGTGACCGCTTGCGTGGCCGCTTGTGGTGCTTGGCACCACATGTTTGCCCTCTTTATCTTCAGACAGCGACGAACGAAAAAAAATTATAAATCTGAAAATTTACTCTGAAAAAAAAAATTTGCACAGCTAATCTCAATTGGAAAAAAAAAATTTCAGAAATTTACAATAGTAAGAAAAAAATTTTCACAATTTCATTGTGACCACCCCCCCCTCCCAAGGTCTAATGGTCCATCCCTAAAGTGCTAGTCTTTGACATCTTATTTTACACATTAGTTCATTTCATACTTGAAGTTCAAAAGCAAACACAAGGTGGCAATCTGTTTAAGTCACAGATGTTTTCATCCTGCTTGTAGGCATAACAAAATGATCAGTGACGGGAAAGTAAGAATTTCTTTAAACAGTAAGAATTTCTAAGACTCCAAAGCCCATCATAATTTACTCTGCTTGTTTTCAAAATCCCATCTACGTTTATTAGAGATGAATAGTAATCTTATTTTGGTTTAGTTTTTGTCTGTATCTTCTTTTACAGACACCTTTTCAGCTGGTGATGTCCTACTTTTGAGATGAAACATTGTGTCAACATTACCAAAACATTATACATCAAAAAGAAGAGTATACATGTGTAAAAACTTCATCATCATCATCTATCTCTCGATCGATCATCACTCTCTATCTATCCATCTAATTATATATATATATATATATATATATATATATATATATATATATATATATATATATATATATATATATATATATATATATATATATATATATATACGGTAAAAATTGATAACAAGTAGAACACAGGACTTAGGAGTTACTCAGAGTTTCATGCTACATGTGCTCTCTGTAGTGATCATCAGACGAAATATATATATATATATATATATACTTGTTTAGTTCAAGATCAGCTGGAGTAGAGTGCTCAATACTAGAGTAGAGCTAAATACACAACTGAGTTGATCAGGATAATCTAAAATATTACATTTCCACTACAAATTTGTTTCGTATAGGCTGCAGAGCCGCCTACACTCATCGGGTGGCTGTGATCGACTGAAACTTTAGGCGGGAAACGATTTCTTTTGTTTTGTTTTTGTTGGCACCTGTTTGTTGCAAAAGGTTGAATAATTAGTGACTGCACAAGAGAAATTTTCTCCTGTGTCTGCAGGTCGATACTAATTCGTTTCTATTGTTGAGGGAGCACATTTCTGGATATCTGAGGAGTATGAATTTCTCGTGGAGGCACAGATTGCATTTTTTTGTGACGTTGGAGTATGGATTGCATTGCTTTATTATTTTCCAGTCAATCCTGTATTCAGTCGATCACAGCCACCCGATGAGTGTAGGCGGCTCTGCAGCCTATACGAAACAAATTTGTAGTGGAAATGTAATATTTTAGATTATCCTGATCATACGTCCAGTTGTGTTATATATTATATATATATCTAATATATAGTATATCATTTATGTATTTATAAAGTGATTATCTAAAAGCTGGATTTGATTGACACTTGGCAAATATTGCTTCACCATGTTGAAGATGATGTCAAAAATTTCTCATTTATGACCAGCAACAAAATCATCAAAACATCACTACAAAAGATGCAAAGCCTTCAGTAAAGCCTTCAGCAATTTATCGGGTAAATCTGGGGTTTTTTGACTTCAACGAGTTGAATTTCTGGCATTGATTGATGACAAGTCCTTTTGAAAGTTATGGCTTCACATGACAGCACAAAAGGCCTAACCTAAATTAATAATTAACAGGCAAGTTTTCCCCTCCCAAGAGCAGAAAGTGAGTTCAAGAAATAAATGTACAGATATTTATGGCTCTAATCTTTTCTTACTGAATAAAATACCCTTACAGGCAAAAGTCTTTCATAAATACCCTATTCATTTCAGAAAATCCTCCCATGAATATTTCAAATCAAGGATGCAAATCAGGGAAAGCACTTGTGGTGACTTGCCTCCATTCAATTTTAAGGCACAGATTGAAGGTATTGTTGTGTCTGTCCTGCTTTTAATGATAGGTGCTTGCATGTTTAGTGTCACTCAATCAAAGTTATTTCAATTTCAAATACAATGGTAAGGCAAGTTCAGATATGAATAGATTCAGTAAATATTGATGAAAAGCATAAGTAAATTAAACACTGGGAAGCCATCTTTCTTCACAAGAAAAATATAACTTATGTCATCAATTTAATACATCAAGTTAAAATTGGTCACAACACAAATGGATAAACATAAGTCCAAGTCTCGTATACAATTGATTGTTGGAAATTCAAGCTATAAACATGATCAGTTTTCACCAACATGTTTCACTATGACATAGAAAAACACTATGATTTTTTGACCGACTTGCATTCGGCTATCTTGATTTTAGTGTTGAGTTTGAATGATCATAGATGTCAATCAAAAACAAACAAACACTTGAAGTAATATAAATCATACTTGGAATAAAACACCACTTAATGTACCAGCAATGACACTAACAATAGTAAAGAAGTATACAGTGCTTTTACGCCAATTTTTTGGGAGCCTCTCAACAAAACTAGAATAATATTAGTTCGCCTTAGTTTGCAAGTCAAACTATCACATTGCATAATGATAATCTATCTCTCTTCTTGAATGCAAATGTGAGAAGATCAGCAATCACTTTCTTTTATTATAAAATTTCTGCTGTTCTGGGGTACAAATACTTGCATAACATATAACTGTCTGAAAAATGAGATAGTTGGCTTGCATGAATATTTCTAGAATTAATGACTGAGTCTGCTGTTGCAGTAAACATTATTGCAGTAAAGTATCATAATAATAATATTTTTATAATAATATTTTTTTATTGCTTGCTTGTAAATATAGGATTTACATCACATTTGTGGCAATAAAAGTGTGATACAAAAATAAGTTAAAATTTTCTTCAATAAAGATAAAGTATTACAGTATAATAATAGTAGCTAATAATAAATATAACTAGGTATTTCTTTGTTTATATAAAGTAAAAATATAATCTGCAAGTTGTTCATTAAAAGATAACTCTTGTTTTGTTAGTAGAGAAATAAGCTGATTTTCAGTATTGTCGTTTGGGAAATTGATTTTACTGAAAAAGTTCTTTCTTTGGACTTTGTATGACTGACTATCATAACGCCTTTCACTGGAATTGATAAAGCCATTCAATCTTTATTTCCATACAAATTTTTTAACTTGCTTTATTATAGCACTACAAAGACAAATATTTATTAATAATGATCATACATACAACCGTGAGTTAGTATCTCATGGGACCTAAACAGTTTATTCACAAGAAAAAAAGAGAGCCGTTTAATTTTCTGCTACTGTACTCTATAGGCATTGATGGCACTCAAGGCATGTATGTTTTCAATGATGATCAAAATGGTTTTAAAGGAAAAATGGTCACAGAGGGACCGTGAAGGCAATCAAATTCAATAGAAAAAGCTTTCGAAGCAGCTGTGACTGACTGCTGGTTATGTCTATATAACAGACAAGGTACAAACTATCTGATGTAGCATTAAACTACAGTGCATGCACAAACTGTCTAGAGTTGAATTCCTATAGATCAGAGGGCTTTCCTCTGTTATCAGAAACCTTTTATAACTAGACTTGTGTCAAAGATTAAAACATGAATATAATCACCTTAATGAACATCATGCACTTGTCATACAAATACTTGCACAAACCCAAAAATATAAAACACACTCACTCATATTGGTTTAATTTAAGTGTGCATGCTAGCTGATATCTCTACAGACTCCAAACTTCCATTTTCCAGTTATAGAGTTACAGTTTAAGCAAATTGCCTTATGGCAACATATGATCATAAATCAATTAACATACTGCAATAACAGCCATATGGAGGAAAGAATTTTCCAACAATTTGCACATGATGATCTATAGAACCCAGAGCATAAATATTGAACACTGAGTACACTGACCTTCAATCAACAGAACACTCGGCTGTCACTAAATTTTACTACTGCAAGGTTACTATAGAAGATTTAGGCCACTAATGAACAGAAAATACAAACATAAACATAAAATATGTACAATTGATTGACAGTCGAACACAAGATTGTTTATCAGCCAGTCTAGCAGAAAAACATTGTGAGACGTACTGTACTATGTTTCTCAAGTAGCAGTCAGAACCATAAATTAAATATAACAAACAGCTGCATGACAAAAGACTACAGCAACACTCTGATAAACCATATATACTGTCAGTATCAAACTGGGAGCTATAAAAATGTAAGGTATGTCCATGCTCATAGTATTTGAACACTAAGTGTTATGTTATGTCAGCACTTACAAGTGAAAGTCAAACCTTTACAAAAGTCTACACAACATCTGAGCACTGTGTAAAAAGTTCTCTTCAGTGTGAAAACCAAGTTGCTGATCATCACAATTGAATCAACAATTCACCCAGCATGCATAGCTGGTGACACAGAGATCAGTCAGAATGAAAAGGTCATGACCTCTGTCAACGACTGATGAAAGATAACGTATTGACCTTACAACAAATACGAGAATGCCAATATCTCGATCTGAATTGAGTGATTTTAGTACACTCCAGGTTTAATCATATTGTAAATCATAATATTCTCACAGTTTGATCTCATTCCTATAGTGACAACGTACAGTCACTGCATGAACATGCAGCTGCGACGGTTAGACACTTTTTCCAACGTACTTGAACCATAATATATGAGGTGAAAAAAGGTACATATACTTACACTGGTCTCAGAGATGGCTGGAATACAAATTTGATGGTATAGAGAGTGTCTGTGTTCAGTTTGATGGTTTTGTTATTTGCAAAGCGTTGTCCATCATGCTTCCAGTAGACAGGATGGTCACCTGCATCATCTTCTCCCTTGTTGATGTACATGTAAACTCGGAAATCGTCAGACCGAATCATGTTGTCACTTGATAGGAAAATTTTATCACCTGTTGTGGTATAGCAAAAATTAACGTTTGAATTTACTAATCGGAAGCAAGTGTGCTCTGAACATGAACTGTATCTAACATGCACTTTTATTCTACTGATACCATGTTAAATCTACTTATGCTCTTTTTTACGTATCACATGTATACTCTTTCTTAAGGGTGTGGATTGGCTGAGCAGTTTTGACAATGCCTTTGCTAGGTGACTGGGTGCTGTATGTTGTGAGTTCGAATCCGACAGAGAATCGACTGAATTTCATATGTCTTCAACAGAAAGGAATTACATACAATATATTTAGGAGTCCTAGATAATGGGAGTGGGTGCATGGCAATAAAAATTCACAATAATTTGCAAATTGGAAATCATTGTTTGAATTTTGACATTCCTAGCCAACAACCACCATTAACTCTCCATTAACTTAGGAATACCCTACTTCCCTAGAGGATCAATTTCACACACCTGCATTTCCTACAATGGCACTACAATAGCACCAGCTGGATTAGATAAACATAACAATGGAACATTCACACCTTGGGGATTAAAAGTCTTCTGTTTGTCACCTGAGTTGCTCAGGCAAGGACTCGGGTTTCAGGTACCATGCAAGTTAATGCAGTCGATCGTCCCCTAATGAATAAAATTGGACGCATACCCAAACCAGCCTAAGCACTGAAACACAACAAACTGAAATACTAGTGACAATTGCTTAAAAATTATAACTTTTAATTTGAACAACAATAAAGCACAGGAAGACTTTCATGGCCCTATAGTGTGATATAGTTGTTACAATTAATTAGACAATAGTATCAATCAATGAAATTCAAAGATACCTATGATAAATTAGTGACATCTGGAAACTTGATGAATCAGTACAATGGCACACCTAGAATTAATTATGGAAATCACTGAATCAGGTGTTGTATTGATGTTTTGACTACAGATAAAATAGATCATAAAATTTACATGAGCAAATGACATCTGATCATTTGCAAAATACAGACAGTGCGGGTTATCCCTAGGGATGTATTAAGTTAATTTGAAAGCTACAGGACAAGTGATGTAAAAGAACATGAAATTGTGACAAAAATGAGAAAATTGCTCAAAAAGTTTCAAAATCATTTTCTCAAATCATAATTAAGCCAGCTTAGAACCACTTGATAAACTTTGAAAGCAGACTAGCAATTTTCAGAGAATTGTCCATATGTTTTGACTAACAAATAGAAAAGTTTCCCCAAAAACTTACATTAACAAATTTCATCATCATTTGGAAAAATGTTTATTACATTATCCAAATGGCAATTATACGGGATACCTAAAATATATGTATCAAATATCAAATCAATAACTCTGTCATTGATGGAAATTTTTGAAAATGATGAAATATCATAATTATGCAATTCTTTCTTAATCATTTAAAACATTTTCAGTCTTACAAGAATTGCTTTGTTTGCTGCTGCTGTATTGCTGTTTCAGTCAGTCTGTTTGTTTGTTTGTTTGTTTGTTTGTTTGTTTGTTAACAATACACAACATTTGGGTACAATGCACAATTTAGCATGAGCCACTGAGAAAATGCTACATGGAGTGAACTCTGCTTAAATCAAGTATACTTATGCTACCTTTGAAATGGGTTATTGCTATTATATTATATCAACATATATGTTTCTGGTGTTCACAAGTGTTTACAATGATCAAATTTTTAAATTGAAAGAGCACTTTTGAACAAAATTCACAGTCAAGGACCAAGCTATGCAAACACTTGGGATATATTATTTGTATACTTGGTACTAATAGATACGCCCCTTTTAAAACCATATGCAATTAATATGAAACAGCTTTTTAAATAATTTCTATGTATCTAACAATCTATCTTTCTTTCAACCCTGAGCTTTACTGCAAGGCTGTGAATATTCATCTCCCTTTGCTTCTCACCTAGTCAGAACAACGTACTCCACAAATTGATATACCAGTATATATAAAGAATTTGCGGTGCATTGCATAAAGATAATAGTGATATGAATTTGTACAAGAGTATAATATATATAATTATCTGAAATATAGAACCTGTATATTCCTCTACCAACTTTGAACACCACAACAATTGAACAATTATTCTGAGTACCAGGGCCTGATGGTTGTAAAAGATCTGTACTATCATTAAATGTCAGTGTTCTTTATATCCATGGTAAGATCAGTCAGAGTACCAAGTTTCTTACTATACAATGAAAACTTGACTTGTTATAAGATATCTGCTCTAAGTTATAAGTATTTGGCAACTCCACCATACCATAAATGTTTGCTTTGGCACTCATAAGTGACACATGTTCCAACAGCCTGCAAAACCAACAAAACTTATCTGCATAGGTCAAAAATCACTGAAAGGAACAATAAATAATATTGTGCCACAGAGAAGGCTGGGTCACATTTTGTGATTGGAATTGAGGGTGGTGTTGTTTGTACTTTTATGCAGTAAGTCAATAATAACATGGGAGTATTTTCAATGCAGTGTTTAACGCTGGAAAACAATGCCTGCAATCACTTCAGAATGTTGTTTCATTTTTTCTTTTATACCATCGATTGCCATCTTCTGAGTACAAACCTTTGTTCCAGACCTGTATCGGCCATCCATGTGATATCGATATGATTGGCATGATGACAGGAGAATGAATACTCAAGGCTACTTTTTTATAAGCTTATATTTAACTTTTACATTCCGACTACGAGAAATTATAGTTTTGACATGAGCAGACGCGCGAGAATAACATCCACGCTCATAGTGCAGTGAACTACACTTATAAGAAGCTACAAACAATTTTACAAGTGCGTGTTTACGTTCATTAGAATTCAATTGACATATTTATAAATGGTAAAATGAAGTCTAAATTATTAAAATCTGCGTACAAAGCGAACGAAAAAATTTACAACGATAGCACATAGGCGACACTATTAAATTCATCGTAAGCTTTGTAAGTAAATTATGTGATGCCGTCGATTTTTCTACCTCTTCAGTTCAGACTTTCTCTGGAATGTCTCAAACTTATGCAGATAGGGCACTGACACATAAACATCCGATGCCCAGTCTCACCCCAGGGTGTCACTTGACACGGGGCAGCGACAGCTACTGCTATCTAGTATCTGCACGATCTGGAGTGGAGGGCATCGCGCACCAGTTTTCTCGAAAACCGAGACAAACTGAAGCATACAATACATCGCAGGAGAACGAAATTTTCGCATTTGTCAGTATTTCCATGTTCAAATACATAATACACAAATATGATGTATAAACCTCACTTAAACAAATTATTGTGGCTACAAGTTGCATATAGTAAAAGTTCTGTCTGATCCAAGACATTCATGACTCACTAACCAAACTGTAAAAGTAATCGCCCGTACTCGTACTCGTCGAAGTTGTAACAATTAACCCGTTTGATAGCTATACCCGCTACTTTTATAATAGCAAGATCTATTTTTAGCTTCCATCCAACTGCGTACACAATTTTCAAAGCTTTGAATAAAACGTCTGAAAATCCACATTTCGTTCATTATACATCGTCATAATTTTACTATAGAGAGAACAAACAAGCAGTAGTCCGTAAGGCAGTTGTCACGAACTTCGCAATTTCTCCTTTGATCTAGATATATGCAGTAAGATGTGCAATGAAGGAAACTCGCTTTCAACTAACTAGACTACACACCAAAAATACCAAATATATATCGGAGTATTTCGGCTTACCGTGGTCTTTCACTTGATTTCTCGCTGGTAGTTTTCTTACTTAAAACATGGTCTTCGGACTGGCACCAACCTTCACATGTAAAAGCACTGTTGACGATACTTTCTCAATTCACGAAAGTGGAATGATGTTGATTGATAGCTTCTCGATACGTTTGGAGCAAGCGTCTGCAAAAGGGCGTCCGCTACAGCCGGTATGCGGTATGTGTTACGCTGGTCGACTATTTCAGGCATGGCACAGAACATTTTATTTGTAGGGAGGCACAGAATCCAAGGCTGAGGGACTCGAAGATATTTTGGCAATGATTGTAACAGAAACAAGTCAGTATATCCAATTGATTTTACATCTCCATTGCAGATGAGTTATCCTATTTGACAGGTACAAGTTAAGGGGTAAAAAGCCGAACTGGATCAATTGAATTGTTTATCACAGACATAGCGTTCATCATCACTCGACTTTGATGACCAGGCGTGCTGATCTGTACACGTGAATGATGTCAAAAATAGTCGAGTCGGTACACATTCAGGTCACGTTTTCACACAAAACATATGCGACTGCATTGTTTGGTGGCGATATATAGTTGTGGCTGTATATTTTCGGGGGGGGGGATACATGGTGTATGCTCTCATACCTCGATTTTCGTAAACACATCTGTGTTTCTCCAAAATCGTATTCAATCGCCAATAGCTTTTGGTCCGTTCCCACCCCTGGTTCCCACATCAGTTGTATTGATGAGGGATGGGTCATTTGATATTCGGAGGGGACCTTGAAGGTTTTTGAGGAAAAGGTGTTACAATGGACGGTTTTCAATTTATTATAATAATTCCACGGTCCCGCCACAAAATTTGCAGGTATTAGAATTTGGAAATTGTTAATTTATTTATCATCTTCATATTTACTGTTATTTATCCATAGTAAGATAAGGAAGTGTTCAGAATTTACTTCCAGGGGGGCCTGGAGGATTTTCTATTTTCCTGGTGATTTTTTCCATGGTGCCCCCCCCCCCCCCGGTAAGTTATGAAGAAAATCTATGGCCCCCCTCATATTTCCTTGGTTTTTTCCATGCCCCCCCCCCCATATATGCATGCATGCTTACATACTATGACATAACCAGTGTGAAAAGTTTATCACACTTTGCAGGAACAATACAGTGGTAATTAAATGAATAATATAAGAATATACAAAAAGCTCGTTTGCCCTCTATATCATATAGAAAGAATTTTTTACTGTCCTTTTATTTTGATTTACCGACAATTTACATTACTCATGAGTTCACAAAATTATGATACTCTGTTATGTCAAATTCCTGTTTTATAGCTTTAAAAAGAGAGAGAATTTGTTACAAAATATGCAATGAATGTCTTTTTTTGTATTTGTGATGCACTGTATAAAATAGCCTGCAAGTATTCTTCCTTTTCCAAATGTTGTCTGTTATCACTATTTTCATGAATTGTATACAGGGCTGGTTGCCTATAATACCATATATATATATATATATATATATATATATATATATATATATATATATATATATATATATATATATATATATATATATATATATATATATATATATATATTTCTGAAGAAAAGTTAATTATTAAACATGATTACTTCTTTCGTTATGTCCACAATAAATGATCCATTTTATAGCCTTTTTCTTGATTATTTTGACAATTACTTTGTCCCTGATGTTGTTATATCAGCAGTCTATATAAAACACTTTGGTTGTAAATGTTGCCAAATTGTTTTTAACAATACAGACTAGTAGCAAGTACTCAGAGGAAGAAATAATTAAATTATATACAAAGCTGGCTGTATTCACTGTGGCCCCCCTGGAAGTAAATTCTGAACACTCCCTAACATAAGATTGTTTTCTTTGATCCCTGGACTTTTTATGTGTGAAGTTCAACATCAGGGAAAGGGGTGGTGAGGGGGCAAATTCATTTCAATGAAAAAATGAATGGAGATATTAACCAACTTTTATATAGCCCCTAAGGGCATTAAAACATTGAATCTGGTAGGACTTACTGAAAATTTCTACAAAATTAATCATTCAATCTTACCATGCGGAGAAATATTTAAAACAATTAGTGAGGTAGAGTAACCATGAATTAACCAGGCAATTCTATTTTGCGTTAAAATGCTATATCATGTGTCCATCACACCAGTATCAACTCTTTGGGCCCTTGATGATATTTTTGTATTATTTTTCAAACGATAAATTTTATGGTAAGACTTGGATTGACAAATGTGGAAAAATGGAATCCTGAATGACAGACTGATGTGTAGTTCCAGCAAAAAATGTCTAGACAGCACCTAATGGAAGCATTCATTACTATAATAAGAATCTTTGTTCTGAAAAGGTTCTCATAATTATGTTGATGAACTGCGATGTCTACTTATATAACAGCAAATGTTATTTAATAAAACCATAATATGATTATCATCAATGCATTCTTTTCACCTAGTTACAGTTAAAAAGTTTGATTTTCACATTGCACTTTCAATAGTTTTGTTGCTAAAATTTTCCGTTCACCAGATATTTGTAAAATAACATCATTATATAAAAGTAAATTTCTGTGCATTGATCACTTTACTTCAATCATGTCACTTTCACTATGGCCAGAAACAATTGTAAGAACACTTTCAGACGCCAAGTTTTAGATGGATCAATTTTACTATAATTCTTTAGCCCATTGGCATCAGTCATATCGACACTATCAGTGTTTTTAAAACACATCTATAATCTGCAAAAGAGAGTTCTTTCCACACCATTTTGTTGACATGATAATGCAAAATGCACAACCTTGTCTGGATGTTCAAATTTTAATATATATATATTGAGCGCAATTTATCCTATTAAAATTGTCATAGTCACACGCATGTTAAAATATTGGCATAGGTTAGTTTTCAGTGATGACATTGTGTTACGTTCAGCGTATCTTTCTGCAAGATGTCATTCAAAGTGGTTTGAGTTCATTCAAAACATACTAGATACTTACAGCGAGAGTAATATTTGGTCAGCTGTTTGTAACATTAATGCCACTATTAAAATTGTTCAGAATAACTTACACAAGCATTATCAAGTTTCTTGGTACAGTGATTTACACAATGATAATAAGTATCTTGGGAAGGAAAATAATAAGCTCAGAACGTACAGAGAATTTAAAACTAAGTTTGGTTCAGAAAATTACTTACTGGATATCAAGAACTTAAGCTGCAGAAAATTGGTCACAAAACTTCTGATCACTGTTTACAAATGGAGTTGGGCAGAAGGTCAAAACCAAGAATTCCGCCTGAATCCAGATTTCGTAAGTTTTGTAAGTCTTCTGTCGAGGATGAATTTCATTATTTAATGAAGTGTCAAAAATATAATACTGATAGAGTTCTCTTTTCTGCAATGAAGTTGTATTATCCAATATTTGATAGTTTCAATGAAAGAGATCAGTTTTTGTACACTTTAACTTCAGATGATACGCTGTCTCTCATGAAATATATTACAAACACTATGTTTCCCCCAGCAGCTGCAGGTAAAGACATAGACAACAATGTTTTATGCAATGTTTAGTTTTGTTCTTGCTATACCGCACTTTCTGAAGTGTGTTGTTATGCAATAAAGTGATTGATTGTAACAGTTCCATAACCCTACATGAATTAAACGTAAGAATTTCTCTTTAATCTACAGTAATCTAGTATTGGCCCAACTTTTAAAATTTTATCAGGCATGAGCTGAGGCATCTCATAATTTTATCAGGCATCTCATTTAAGATTTATACAGCATAAATTTGAAAATTATATACGAAATGAAAAGCCTACCCATGTATCATGGTTGCTTCATTTCAAAATGTACCAAGCAAACTTCAAACAAACATTGCCTGCACGCTGACAGCAGAAATTTTACAAAGACCATGACAATTTATTCCAGTAGAGTTTTGGTGTATACATTGTTTCTGTCACACTGTTGTACTAACATCTATCATCAACTCTAGTCTGACTGTCAGGCAGAAGCAAGTGGATTGCCTATTTGTGTGTTGTTTCCACTTGGTTAAATTAGAGATGCACTGAAGGAGTTAACTATGATAAACATATTCAATTTATTTCTGGTGAAAAGATCTGTTCATATAAATCTTGAATGAAAAGAAAAAAAAGACTACAAAATAACAGATGTTTGCTTTCATACTCTCTGATCTGACTCAGTAACACTCCAGAAATGAGTTGCAACATATGGAAATCACAAATAGTTATTTCAGTGCTGGATTGGATTATTGGATGTTGTCAATACAGAAGTGTAATATATGACAAATGCAAAATGCCTTTGAATGTGTAGGTACACACACAGTCACTAAGTTACACGCGCCTACACCATGCAAACCATGATTGGAACAAGGCAGTATGGATAACACTGAACTCAGAAATAAGCCAATCTTTTACACTTCAGCATTCCATACCTATGTTTTGGTCTCCTCGTCTCTTCTGACTTTCCTCATAGAAATAACAGGCAAATGGGGACAACGCAAAACTGAAATGCAGCCTCATTACCATCAGGAGCCTCCTATAAATGTGGTGAATTGACTTTGCAACAATTTTATAGGACAAGAGTTATTTAATTCTAAAGACAAAGCAAAATAAAGGAAAAATGTAAGATAAGTACAAGCATCTAAATTGTTTGGCAGTGAATTGATTTACAATTAATAAATGCTAGGCTAAAGCTGGACAACATTGTTCAATCTGGTTCACCATAGCAACAGCTTGGAGGTCCTATAATAAGTATTTAATGATTTCAAAGCAACCCAAACCTCTCGTACCCGAAACCTCTCATTCTAAAATATATGTCGTTACCTTTACTATAAAATTTCTAACATTTCTTGGTTTCATTTTCAAAACAAACTCTTACAGTGTGAGAGTAGCTTTGGAAAAATGATACACCCTGTATTAAGTCAACAATACAAATCTTATGAAGTGCTTGATCTTTGGTAAACAAAACATGATTGGACAGCTGACGATCAAACCACTTCATCCTATTGGACGTTATCAAATATTCAGAAAGAGTACAACAGGTGCATGGTCACTACCGTACACCTTGGATCTGATACCAGAGTCACAGAGATTCTCAAGCAGTCTCTTAGACATGACAAAGTAGTCCAAACGCCTGTAAGAGATCAAAAGTATGGCCATAAAGTAAAGGTCTAAGTATCGTAGTAATTAAATGTTACGTTTCCAGGAAGGACTACAGCACTGAAAATCTATTGTATGTTTTGGGAAGCAGAACAGCTAACTACAATAAATGCTTATCCTGATCAAAATTATCACAAAATGATATCATAAAATAGTAATTCGAATCTTGAAATGTTTGTTTTACTCTTTTGGTAAATTGATCTCAGATAAAAAATATTCATGTACAAATTATTTTTTACTGAATTTGTCTCAGAGTCAAAAAATGTGGGAGACCAACATGTACATATTCAGAAAAAGGAATAAACACTCAGATATGTTGTGAAATGTTCCACAATTTAGCCCCTTTACATCCCACTGATCTTGGTTAAACACCATTACTCTGTTTGGTCTTTCTAAATTGGCTGTATGATCACAATACAGTCAAGTTTTAAAGGGTCATTTGGTATAACATGCTGTTACACTTTATTAACAAAGAACAATATACCATCACCAACACATCACAGTAGGTTAGATGGGGAGTACAAATTTTTATCAAACTTATTAATATTTGTATGAACAAGAATGGCATAGTCAAATGTCCTGAGGAGAACACAAACTTCTTAAAAGCAGAGACCATATGCCTTCATGTTGGGCTTTACACAGCTGCAGAAAACGTAATATTGGCTTTAGCTTGTAGTCTGTTATGGTCAACTTACCAACCAATATTCTTGCCCCTGGCATTACCCATGTACGACCAGAATGACCATTCACCAGTCTTCTCTGGATACAGATGACGATAGCTGTCAACAAAGCCAGCCTCCAGGTGCTCGGTGAAACCATCTCTCTCTTGTTGAGAGAAGCCAGCTGTCTTTTTATTGGTCTTTGGGTTTGTCAAATCTGTGTAATTAAATTTGAACTCTTTGAAATAAATTCCCTCTTACATCTGAAAGTTTTACAGGTTATGATATTCAGGTCTTGTTTCACTTTCTGAAAGATAGCAACTCAAACTGTGGTTGTTCTACAGTCAGTAAATTTACTACTTTAAAAGATAAAATTTGTTAAAAAGCTTAGCAAACTTACAAATTGGCTTTGAGGGCACACTGCATTTATATAAAAGGTAGTTAATTCACACCTGTTCAAGTTTCTTAGCTTTTACAAAAAAATATAATGATTATCAAAATTTCAGAATGAAGACATTTTACATCACACAAAATTTACTCCCTACCTATTTCTTGATGAGCAACATTTAAGTCTCCACACCATATCAGTGGTTTCTCTGAGTCAAGCTTCTTGAGATATTCCCTGAAATCTTTATCCCATTCCTGTCGATATCCCAGTCTGAAGTGAATGTGACAACATAAGGATCAGCTTTCATTTTGTAGCAATCTAGACATATGCTGTAGTGCATCAATAGCTGGGTTGTGTGTGTCATTCGTTGACAACCTTGTCCATGCACTACGCCCTTCCCTACAATCCATATTGTGTCCAACTATCTCCAGAAATTCAGAAACAACAGCAGACTGCATATATCAAATGTTTTTGAAAATTTGTACCACCATGTGCCAAAGAAAATATTGCAAGTACACAAATTAACAGATTTAATATAATACCTTTTCAGTCCTTGTCCAGCATTTGGAATGTCTGAATGGGAAACAAGATCAAGACAAAATGGTGAGTTACTTGGCTCATCCTACACTAAGTTATCTAAATGTTACAAGAGGGCTGTAACTGTGAGTTTTAGGAAGTAGATAATTTCCTGTGTTATTGTAATACATTATTTGATTTCAGCATATGAAAATACATGCCATGATAGAATAGTGAGTTATTCATATTGAATGCAAACTTAACTCAGCCTTGCATAACTGTTTACTATTATACAAAGCAATGTTTCTACCCAGCAGTACAGGCTATATAAACAATATTTAATCATTAAAAATACCGTAATTAAGTTAATGAAGAATGAAAAGCAATTTGTACAATTAACAATCACAACATGTGAAAGATAAAAATATATCAATTTATTCATATGGTAGATTATGTCAAAAAGAACAAATTTTTGACATTGTCTGAACATGTCTTCATAGAATGGAGAATAGTTAAAATTTTACTAGAAAGAAGTTACATAAGTATTAAACTTGTTACGAACTGTACAAGTTTTCATTCCACAAGAAGTTTAATATCTGACTCCACTGAATGTACTTATTGGGTATTGTTTACAAATGATCATAAAAGATTGAGAGATATTTTCTTTACAAAACATAACTGGAGGATGACATTTCAAAAATCGGGCATCACCTTCCACTCTGGTGAGGATTACTTAAAACAGAGAACCAATACTTACATGTTACTACAAGATAAAATTTCTCATACTCTGCAGTGATGACTCGGCCTTCTTTATCATGTTTGTCAATACCTTCGGATGATACAAAAAGACCAACTTTGTGAAAAACTTTCTTTTACATGATGTACATGTTCAACACATCTATGATTATTTTTCTTTCATTAATTCTGATGTATTAGATTGATAAACATACTATCCAGTGACATACGACATATGATAAAGTTTAGCAACCAATGCTGGTCAGGTTCAACAACACAAATCTAAAAAGTTACAATAAAACACTAGATCAATATGATTATCATAATATTATTCTTTTCCACTATCCTATCCCTTTACAAACATTCTAAAACATCATCTACAATCTAAGATTGGAAGCTGAAAGGGTAAAATACAATGTGCTTCTTTATCACATTGTATCATGCAAAATTTCACTTTGTGGGTAATTTTTGTATCCCGCAATAATTTATACATTGATGTATG
This sequence comes from Ptychodera flava, assembly GCF_041260155.1. Taxonomy (NCBI): domain Eukaryota; kingdom Metazoa; phylum Hemichordata; class Enteropneusta; family Ptychoderidae; genus Ptychodera; species Ptychodera flava. Next base: position 36,521,063 of record NC_091941.1, on the reverse strand, counting down.
CATTACATATCTACATTACTCACCAATTCCATATGTAACCTTGTTTGGTTTAGTTTTGGAATACAGCCCTGTACCAGCATAACCCTTCTGCTCAGCATAGGACCAGTAGCTATGGTAACCTTTAAATTTGACATTTTCTGGTACCTCTCCATCTTGGCACTTGGTTTCCTGGATACAAAATATATCTGGATCCTCCTTCTCGACGTACTTCCCAGGCTCTTTCTGCGGAGACAATGTGTATGTGTTTGAGAGACAGAGACAGACAGATGACTAAACTACAATTCTTTGCAATTAAAACTTTCATTTAGTGAAACTTTGCAAGTCACTATATTCATAATGAATCCAGATGCCATTACTAAAGCAGTTCAACCTTTGTCTATTTTATGGTTGCCGATAATACATGGTAAAATCAGAAAAAAAGAGCAAATTGTGACAGTGAAAAGCATGAGAAATATTTTTAAAAGAAAGAAAACATGACCTTAGCAGTTTCTACATACCAGTAACATGTAACTTTGAGGCCTGCAAGTATGAAACATTGTTTGGCAATATTTGCACTGCTTCACAAATGAAAAGTGGAACAGAATATACAACTAAATACCTAGGTTGTACTATAATTCCAGATCAATTTAGATGAATTATTTATTAAGATCAACGGACAAGTTTCTATTTGACCTCACACTGATAAAAAGGCTCTGATCGGACTGATGGATATCTCTTTACAATTTTACGTAAGTGTTAACTTGTCTTTCAAAGCAGAAAAATGATTGAAACCATTTATCTGTTTACCTTCACCCAAGCTCTGATACCATTCACATTCCATGAAACTATCTTGAGATTCCATTTCCTTAAAGTGTGTGAAAAATGAGAAAAAGAATCATAAAGTAGTACAACAATAATGTTTCTGGCAACTTCCTGTAGTATCTATCATCTGTGAGCAATTAAGGACAATAGAATCACTCTCCCGGCTGATGCATTTACATGAAAATTGAACATCTTATCATGTAATTATGAACAGAATATCAAAAAAGTCTTAGTAAGAAAGCAGACGAAGTTAGACTTCACTAAAATATTTTTGATATGCAGGTAGCATCCGTTTCAACCCTGCTATTTCCATCCCCCAGAACTGTACATAGAGGTCTGATCTTCCAAGTGATAAAATTGCATACTATAAACACATGATTGCAGGAAAGTTTCTTGTTGTAGCGTTAATGTGTAGAGCTACAGTTTGGACCTCAAATTAGTCAAGATTGATGCAAACTTGCAAGTACATGTCAAAACACATGCTAAAACTTACTTTCCATCTTTCGTCTTTGCTTCTGAAGTGAAATCTAATGATTCTATACTTGGAGGACCACTTTCTCCCTCGTCAGCCTGTAAAAAGTGGAAACAAATTTAATTTCAGGAGCATTTCTGTTTATTTTAAAGGTTACTGAAACTCTCAAAATGAGCACATGGACATTAGCTGTAATGTTGTAACTGGTTCACAAGGGAGCTGGTGATAGTCACTGTTCAATATATGAGAAACTATCAAAATATCAAGGATAATTTATGTAAATTCAATCTATACACAGAGTAATTACTGCTATCATGTGCAAATCAAGCTTTGAATACATTTTTAAAGGATAAAATACCCAAGGCTGTTTATGAAGAAAACATTTCCAAAAGTAAGTTAACGAAATTTTGGGAAACTACATGTAATATTCATGTCCTTTGTATAAGTATCAGGCAAAATTATCATTTTCAATTGTATAATTCAAATAAACTACATACCTTTGCCTTTTTGGTGGCAGCAGCACCAGTCTCCCCTGACTGAAATATATAAAGTTTGATATATAAATATAAAGATGTAATTTTCTTTTGATTTCATATCTAATATTAGTAACAGCCAGACCTAACATTTGACCTGGCAGTCAGGTCAACAGCTGTTAAAAACAAACACTGATACTGCAGACATGCAACAGGAGTATAAACAATTAAGTTTGATACAAACGGTGGGGTGATTATATTCTCTTTCCACAGATACTTTTGGCTTTTTTTGAAAAATTTACTTCAGATGATCTTGGTGAATAACTAACATCTAAAAATGATTATTTCAGATGATGTGAAATAATACTATATTACAATTTTTCTGTATCTTCACACTTATTAAAAACTAAACAATCACGCGTGATTTCACACATAAAAAAAATTAACACAACCTTACAAAAGGTGCATGAATGCCACAATTATTACAATTCTCAATGCTGCATGTGTTGTACAGAAGGACAGGAAAAGTCAACCACTGCTAGAAAATTGTATGATTGAAAAAAAGGAGATCAAGAAGCTATCGATTGGACATAGTCTCACAACTGTTTTTAAACATTTTTACCGTTGAGGGCGTCAATTACGTACAAACAAAGCACATTGCAAGCTTCTCTCTTTGGACTGACACCGACATGACAGCAACCGAACAAATGGCGCTTTGCTTTGCTCGCCATCATTCCTCCAAGTATATATATGCTCACGTCATAATTTTGACTGTTTGGCGTTCGTTTCCTTGATATTTGCCTATGCACAGAGACATGAAAGTAGATCCTTATTCCGTGTACAAAACAATCATCATGATTAAAAGCAAAACAATGGTCGGGCATTGTGTCCCACATGTCATGCTGTCACGGTGCACTCAGAACTGAAGCGTTGACATTCAATACGAAATACCTTTCTTTTTGGCGGCATGGCGAACGTTCTGATTCCCCTTCTTACGCTCACAGAAATGTGACTGACAAATCTGAGTACAGAGGCGATGATTGCGTTCGAATTTAAATGGTAGAATTCAAAACAAACTGATGATTCAGCGTTGTTCAGCAGACAAGTCTGTTCACGCTCACACGCCTTGCACTGCTGTGACCTTTACAGGAAGGGTGTAGTTCAAAGGTTACGGATCAACTCATTGCGCATGAGCATAACAAAATTCCAAAATGGCTGACAGTTGCAGTTGAAAACAGAAAAATGAACTGCTTGAGCTGTTATTTGCTTAACGTCATGTGAGGAAGATTCGCCACATTTTTTCAAGCATTCATCTGGAACGTGTAAGTACGCATATCAGCATGATCACTTCTTCATTTATATCATGCTCGCTTAACATAGGACTAGACATGGCACCTGTTTTTGACACAACCTGGACACCGAGCGAGATAGCGTCTGCGGTTGTTAGGTAACGGTCTCCCATTGCTAATACCATCCTTAGACATGCTGTGAATCAATGATATCTGTCGGTATTTTGATGAAAATACTACACCAGCTCCAAATACCGTGTTAGGGCTACTTACATGAATTATAGACTGTACTGGTACATCAAGCCGCTCGAAGAGCGTTGACTTCTTTTTACAACAATAAATTCAGCTGGCACACAGGGGTCCTACTAATTACTGCCCGTCACTGCCCGTCACTGCCCGTCAGGAAATTAGCCTTCCAATTACTGTAATCAGTCGATATTTCAATACCAAAGACCACTATTCTTTGTAAAAACGAACGAAATAATATTCCAAGATCCGAAAAATGTTGATTTTCGAACGAGTAGCAACGCTAATCGTGTGATCGTACATGCATCACCATTGGCCATACATACTGCCCGTCGACGTCCGACCACTGCCCGTCACTGCCGTCGGGAAATTTACCTTTCAACGACTGTAATCAGTTGATATCTCATATCAAAACATTACTTACTATACAAACCAAACAAAATTGTCGTCCCAGACCCCAACAACGTTGATTTGCGAACGAGTGGCAACGCTGATCGTAATCGATGTCCGAACACTGCCTATCATCACTGCCCGTCGAGTAGAGAACTTAGCGCTCCAATACTCATATATTCACGTTAGTTCTGAGACAGGACTCGGGCATTTGGAGTAAACAGACTCTTATTTTGTAGCTTTCTATTATATAAGTGGTCTTTGGTATTGATATATCGACTGATTACAGTAATTGGAAGGCTAATTTCCTGACGGGCAGTGACGGGCAGTGACGGGCAGTAATTAGTAGGACCGGGCAAACACAGTAAATACACTACACCCTCCAAATCAGTTGATGGCGAGACTGGACTACTCCGAAATATCAGGATTCTGCCCAACATCTCTTTATAGAGAAGACCAATTATTCGGGGACCCATAATCATCACAAAAATATTGCGAATAATTTAGAACTTCGATCCTTTATTAGCTCCATGGTTGAAACATGGAGGTAGTCTCTTCCTACCTCCATGGTTGAAATAAGCATTCATCATTCATGGAGATATTAAATGAGTAGGAAGAGAGCCGTCCCTTCCTACCTCAATGGTGAAACATAGAGGTGTCGTACCTCCTGATGAATAGTGCTTTAAATCACTGTACATCAACAAATATGATAATTTGTTTTTAAAAACGGGTGAATAACAACTAGTCGAAGTTATTAAGGTATACAGATCACTACGCTCTCACTGAATCCTACATAGGTTTCATCAAGAGCGTAGGGTATACGGTAGTAATCAAGGAGAGGTCGTAGATTAAGTGACAACATACAACTATCGATGAAAGAGCATGGACTGATTACTTCTATATTCTAAAACCCAACATACTCTGGTAGGTACTAAAAATGAGACCTCATCCTTCTACACCTATGAAAGAGATCCAAATATACAAATAGGCATGCAAGTTAATAGTGATTTGTACTACAGAGATAATTGCCCACAGGTACAAGTATGATTCTTTCAGTTCATTTGTTCATGTGATTATATCGATATCCATCAAAAGTATGGGTAGGCCTATGTTTTTTAATCGTGTTAAGATAATATGCTCAGATATTGAAATATGTGTTGTGAGACAAATATTACGAGTGATACTTCTGCAAATAGTTGCACTTGTTTAAAAAGAAGAATTTCCTTAGGTTGATTCTTGGGATAGATCACAGTTGTACATTTTATTTTGACAAATAAGGGACCGTCTCAGATTGTCGCAGAAGTTCAAAAAGCGAAATTCATTCGTTTGGGGGGGGGGGGGGGGGTTTGACCTTCATTCAATTAGTGAACTTCACTTTCGCACTTTTATTTTGTGATCACAAGTTTTCGTGTGTTTTATTTTAAATTAAAGAAAAACTGCACACTCGTGCCAACAAATTTGTAACTGTTTCCATCTCGTTTGTGCCACAAACACAATTTACCGATAGTAACATTGTATCCGGCCCGAAACCTTTCATTCATCAAATTGGACAAAGACAAAAGTATCATTTACATGTGCTATTTATAAGCGTCTGCTCTAACCCCAAGATTTCTTTATTTTTTAAATGTGCTATTTATAAGCGTCTGCTCTAACCCCTAGATTTCTTTATTCTCACTTGTAATGCACCTGATCATAGTCGTTTTAATATCATTGAACATGCGTGGGCCACCTTGTCAAAGTTTCTCGCTTATTTACCGCCCCTCCCAAGTACAAATTGCGTGTTCACAAAGACAGAGAACAACACAAGAGATTCAAAAAGGGGAAATGCGGTAAAGTGCCCTGTTAGTACTCAAATCTGACCGATTACTTTAATTGTAATGTGGCAAGGGGCATACGTCTTTAGTAGCTATAGCAAAATGCAACATTGTAGTCCCAGGCAGACATGAACATTTCGCACTTTTGAAGTTTCGTTTAGGGGGAGGGGGGAGGGGGTTTTGATCTAAACGAAGAAATTTCGTTTCTTGAACTTCTGCGACAATCCGAGACGGTCCCTAACAAGTTGTATGTGTTACTACTCACTGACACAATCCATGGAATCCCTTATTTGTACATTTAATACATATATTACCAAAATATATAAATGGACTGCCTGCTTTGCGATATTTCATTAATGAATTAGTATAAATAGCTACTGTAACATTAAACTTCACGTTTTCAAATAAGCATAACCTCCAAGTTTAACTTGAAAATTTTTAAGTAATAATATATACATGTACCTACCGGTATATTTGTGTAGCAAACCCTAGAGCATGTAAACTGAGTAAATTAATTTACTATTGCCAGTGAAATGTTAACCTTGTTTCTGAAGGAAACCAGTTAATCATAAATTTCAAGCAAACCTGTACAAAAATGAGTACATGCAATATATGCAACTGTAATAATTTTTTTTGACATAGATTTACTTCCAAAAGGTTACTGTACACGAAACACTATCCTGAAATAGTACATTTTTAATTGTTCTGAATTCATTATTTCCTCTTTGAAATTGAATGAATATTACATTTTTGTCTCAAATCTAGACTCTACACAATAGCTGTACCTGGTAATAGTTTCTAGCCTTCTTGTGTACTGGGGTAGAATTCGATGAGAGTTATGTTACGTTGCAACAAATATACCATACTTTTCTGCGTAGTGCCGGTTGGTTTGAATATTCATAAGTACATTACCAGATTAGACAAACATTTGCAAATAAGCTGCATTGTATTGAAGAAAGAAATGCGAGCCAGTATTACTCAAGTGGGACAAGACCAAGTCAAATCAGGAGAATGTATCATGCTCTTGTAGACTGATCTAAACACATAAACTTTAAACCTGGAAAGATATACTAGCAAATGTTGGTAATGCAACAAAAACATTATATGTTGGTTATACATGTATCTTATCTAAGGACAAATAATGAAATTGTACTTAACCCTTTGAGTGCCAAAGTCAATTTTTGTTGCCTATATCAAGATATACACCAGTAATTTTTTTCTAATTTTTGCTAAAATTTTGATAAAAATCTGAAGCCAATAGAATGTGATGTTCATTTAGTCCAATTTTGTCAAAAAATTACAGAAAAATTCACAAAATTGGTAAAATGTTGCACACTACAATTTTGGTGGGAAAAATTGCAGCGCTCAGGTTAAATATGTAATTCCCTGAGCCTACAGTGTGTATATTTATTACAATGCTGTTGACAAGTCTGTCAGGAAATAGAGCAAAGTGCTGAAAAGGAACTGTGCAAATATGTAGGGTTACAATGTGTACACATAATTATAAGGACCAACCACCTGTACACACAGGTCTGTGATAGATACGACAATTTCTACCAACATTTGAGAGTTCCTTAATCTATAATTCACAAAACTAGATGTGACAAAGTCTGAAGATTATTTTTCACACACATATATGATATATTCATAACTAGGCATGTCAAGAAATCCAAATAACTTTATGAAATCTTGCAAATTTCACCTACCCTGTCACATAGACTCAGGAATCAATACAGATTATACATGTAAATCTCTACACACCCAAGCATTTCAGTAACATGGTCACAGCTGTAAAAAAAGTAGGACAAGACACATTATGATAAATACAATTGTATCACAGACCTGACAAATTCATATGAATTTTTTCAACTTTATATTCCTGATTAAAGCATTACAAGCTACATAGTCTGTCTCTGTGTCTGAACAACTAGTTACAGTTATGTTCTGTATTCAATCTGCCAGTGGGATTTCCACATGGAAATATTTATCATACTGCCAGGTTGGATATCACTTTCCAGAAAGCAGAGCATCTAGCATAGTAATCCAAAGTAACTGGTATTTGCAGTACTGTTAGATCAAACAATTTACATTCATTTAAGCTAATGGAAACTAATCAACTACTCTCTGAAAATTATGGCACTACAAAATGTATGAAACTCTGCATTAGATTAATAATGCAGTTCCAGTTATTGTTTTTCTGATGATAATTGATCCGTAGACCCTCGAGAAAAACAAGGCAAATACTAATTGATCTATTGAATTTTAATACCTTCAAGTTCTGTAATTGACATCATTGCTATTTACCACATCATTGCAAAATATGTATTAGGATAGTCATTGAATATAATATCCATTGAATATTTTATGGTTTTCAGTACCCCAGTACAATATGTATGTGTAGGCCAAACCAAATTCATGCAACTGTAATATAAAATTCCTGGCCAGTTCACATACAACACAGCTGTGCATATACCTACTAAGCAAAAATAACTGACTGAGCTAAACGTACTGTTTTTGATAAAAAAAGTCTTATAACATGAGGAAAAAATAATTGAGGAAATACAAAAAGATCACCAATAATTTATTAAGAGTTCAAAATAGCAGATGTGTATTTATTGAATTTAGGAGAATTATTATGAGGTGATGGAGTGAATTGTTTGTTTTAAAAAGATTTATAGTTACTGTGCTGTTGCTATTCATTTTCACTCTTATTGTTTCCCTTTATGTGGCAACACCAAACATACAGAAGTGTTCACTTTTATTCAATCAATCAGGGTTTCATTTTTAGGAAAACTCCTATTCAATATCCTTGTCAAAAGCATTAAATATGTGTACATGATGTTTGATTAGCTAAAGCCTTGAAGGACTAATGACATGGCTGAAGTTATTTTCATTCTGAAATGAAGACAACTGACATTTGTTAGCATGCATTTTCCTGTTCGTATATCTGTACGTATACTGGTGTAATTCATGGGTTTTGGAATAGACAGCGCCCTCAAACACTGGCTATCAAAGCGTTCAGTAGTAGATAGCAGAAATCTGTCTATGCTTTAGCCTGTAACCCTCAAATATAAGTATTTGCATTTAATATGTGTCCTTTTCCAAAGAGAAATATTGCAGCATATGGTGTTTTCTGTTCTCATAAAATAGACAAATTGTTGGTGCAAAAGCTTCATCCATTTCATAAATGGATACTTCTACTTCCCTGTATATACATGAGGAAAAGACCAATAGAGGAAGCAATGCTGTTCTTTGCTAACAAAATTGATGAAAATTATGGCACTACAAAATGTATGAAACTCTGCATTAGATTAATAATGCAGTTCCAGTTATTGTTTTTCTGATGATAATTGATCAAGGCAAATACTTGATCAATTGAATTTTAATACCTTTAAGTTCTGTAATTGACATCATTGCTATTTACCACATCATTGCAAAATATGTATTAGGATAGTCATTGAATATAATATCCATTGAATATTTTATGGTTTTCAGTACCCCAGTACAATATGTATGTGAATGCCAAACCAAATTCATGCAACTGTAATGTAAAATTCCTGCCAGTTCACATAAAACACAGCTGTGCATATACATACTAAGCAAAATAAACTGACAGAGCTAAACGTACCCTTTTTGATAAAAAAAGTCTTATAACATGAGGAAAAAATAATTGAGGAAATACAAAAAGATCACCAATAATTTATTAAGAGTTCAAAATAGCAGATGTGTATTTATTGAATTTAGGAGAATTATTATGAGGTGATGGAGTGAATTGTTTGTTTTAAAAAGATTTATAGTTACTGTGCTGTTGCTATTCATTTTCACTCTTATTGTTTCCCTTTATGTGGCAACACCAAACATACAGAAGTGTTCACTTTTATTCAATCAATCAGGGTTTCATTTTTAGGAAAACTCCTATTCAATATCCTTGTCAAAAGAATTAAATATGTGTACATGACGTTTGATAATAGCTAAAGGCTTGAAGGACTAATGACATGGCTGAAGTTATTTTCATTCTGAAATGAAGACAACTGACATTTGTTAGCATGCATTTTCCTGTTCGTATATCTGTACGTATACTGGTGTAATTCATGGGTTTTGGAATAGACAGCGCCCTCAAACACTGGCTATCAAAGCGTTCAGTGGTAGATAGCAGAAATCTGTCTATGCTTTATTATCCTCTAACCCTCAAATATTAGTATTTGCATTTAATATATGTCCTTTTCCAAAGAGAAATATTGCAGCATATGGTGTTTTCTGTTCTCATAAAATATACAAATTGTTGGTGCAAAAGCTTCATCCATTTCATAAATGGATACTTCTACTTCCCTGTATATACATGAGGAAAAGACCAATAGAAGAAGCATTGCTGTGCTTTGCTAACAAAATTGATGAAAATTATGACAAATGAAAAGAAATTGACAAAGAGATCCATCCATGTACATTCAGGGTTGGTACTATACTTTGAAGATGAAAAATCTGCTGAGTAGTTTTTGTTCAGTCATAATATTTTCATCTTATCAGGGGTCTAGGTAAACAATTGGTAGAGTAATTGAGTATCAGTTAATCATTATTTCTGGAATTCATCACGGCAATTGGATATAATATCATATTCTCTTTTCCAGCATCCTTGAAATTGCAATTTCTCTAATCACAGTAAAAATGTATCAACATGCAGGTACATTGTAAACTTCTCAAAATATAAAATGAAAAAATTAACAGTGCAGTTGATGAATCTTTAATGACTTTGCTGACAAAATATATGACAAGACTGAGTCAACAATTCAGGGAATTAACAGTTAAACCTTGCACCCTCTGTCTTGCAGTGCTCACAAATGTCAGGGTCTGAACAAATCACTAGTAACAATGCAATGGGGCAGCTTACAAGATCCCTTGTCATGAAAAGGCTGAACTGTACAACCACGCTCAACAAACACCCTGTGAATCAGGTTTTTTACAGAAGTAAAGGAACCATTCAAATGCGAGGAAGTGCGAATGTTTTTTTTAAACATATAGCCATGAGGGGAAAATATGTACCCAAGTAGACCAGACAATATAGATGTCAGACGTACTTCAGGTATACGTGTAGTTTCACCATGAAGTTTGAAGAGGATCAATGGTTTCACAATACAAAGTGCAATCCATTATGGGAGTTACTGATTGTTTAACTGCTGAACTTTTGAACTGTAAATGTCAGGTATACTCGCTAATCAAACATTCCAATCATTCCAAAAAAGATGCTCTGGGTATCGTGTTGATTATTCAAATTTTACACCAATCTCCAGTTAAATCATATTTTTGAATATTTAATTTTTGCTTAATTTTTCGTCACAACTACACTGTATAGATACCTTATTCAACTTTTAATCAATTCCTAATCCCATAGACATAAAATTTGTTCACCAAATTAAGCTGTCTGTTGAGTCTCGTAGTAGTTGGTCAAATTCTGATGACAGCAGTATCGAAAAAATATGTTAAATTAGAAATTATGGATTTCCAAAAATCAACTTGTTTTTCTTTGTCTTCTTCTGCCAAGTGTTTTCTTGGGTGATTTGTTCTAATATGCTAAGTGTCAAGAGTTTCAGGACAACTGTGACAGAGTGAAAGATTTCCTGTTTTAATACAGGTCATTACAGTGATCATTCTAGAGTATTTTTCTTTCTGACATCAGTATTTTTGGAACACAATGATTACTGTCAAACTCTTATCTGAAACTGTTATCTGTGACAGATAATACCATGAACTGTGTTTCGCTTCCACACCACAAATCTGGTATGATGAAATTCATCATGGGCGATGAGTGTTGTACACACACTGGCCTGCACAATCAGCATGATATACTAGTAGTACATGAAAAAAAAATGTGCTGACCCAGCTAGAAACAAGCCTTTCAAAATCACACCATGTAATTTATTCATGTCAACCAACACTTCATTTCAGACATTTGAGAAATAATTAACCAGTGAATTGTCTCATTTACTTTACACATACATTTACCATGCATGTTAATCTATACTAAACCATTAGGAATAGACCAAGCCATTTTTTTTCAGCAAAAAGGTTATAATAATTTGACAAGGTACTAGTGCGTCCACTGCCAATTTAGCAACACTGTATCAAGCATCTAAAGCATGTTCAATAAATGTTGTCTCATATCATATTTTTTTAAATTTCTTTTGCAAAAGGCTGGTGGGTTGAAGCGAAAATAGAATGTTGACATTTGGGAGTCACATCGTAATTTTTGTGTTGTTAATGCAGGCTTTGTTCATAATTGTTTGCTTATGGTATGATTCATTTTACATCAGCTTGGAAACGTAAATATGGACATTGAGCGTGGTAGCCTTGATGACATCAGCCGGCCAGCCAGCAGTGACAGACCTAGGACTGGGAGCCGGCCAAGCAGCCGAGTCTCACTGAGCTGCGTGACGTCGTCCCTATCAACCAGAGCGCCTCAAAGAATCACAACGCCCACGCTGCTGGAACTTCTACCTCCCGAAGACATTTCTCAACAGGTGGGTGGATTGACATCAGGCCTAATTTATTGTTTCATAGGGGGTAGTGTTTGCAGAAGTGCTGCAAATTCGTCTAATCTAGGGTGGCTCTGTGCTTGAATAAAACCTACTGGCCAATGGAAAAAGAAAGTACAGCATGAAAAAAAATCTAGGCATGTGTCACTTTTGACATTGAAGAGAGGTGACTATACAAGCACTCGACAAGCTACGTGCAGTTTTGTTGGTGACAATGCGGTGTTCACACACCGGCAGCTGTGCTCCAGCTGGGCCGCATTCTTCATGTTGGCTCAGTCTCCTCTGAGACAAAATTTTTTCATCGTAGTAGCTTTGCAAATGTAGCACACCTCTGTAGTTATGCTTGACAGTAAGTACAAACTTAATTTGTCTCGTGCCTGTTAATACCAGTCACAAAATACTCAGTTTTTTTGTAATTTAGCAGGTTTTTGAAAAGAAAGGTTTGTAGTGTTCTTTTGTCCATTGTTTGATTCTGTAATTGTTCTCCGTTTACAATATGTGCGGTCGCTCCACAAATTGAAATGACGTGTCTAATACAGGCCGGTCATTAGTTTATTTACTTTTAATTGACAACAGAGGTGGTATTAATCTGTGACTTTATGCGGCAAAGCGATGTTTTTGGTGGTTACTCTGTCGTGTTACACAAGTATGTCCTTAAACCCAATGTCTAAGTTGAAGCATTGTAACTGTGAAAAAATGAGAATTTTCCAGCAAAGCAATTGATATTGATCAGTTAGGGTTAAGCCGTGAGCTACAGTTGCATTCTCGTTGGCTTAATAGGCTATCAGGGTTAGAGTAATGTGACAGAGGATGGATTATTGCAAGACTACACCCCTTAGAATGTCAAGAACTCAGCAGCCTGCATTCAGACTTTGCTTTGCTTTGCTTTTCAAAGTCTATTCTCAGATAAGTTGGTGTCAGCACAAGCCCATAGAGTATGTTATTTAACATACAATTTTTTTTTATTTTTCATTTCAATGTGTGACAGGAGTATGACTTGGAAGTGGTTGAATATCAGAGCTCTGACAGCGATGATGACAGTGGGAATCAGAATGCAACCGATGCCTTGAAGCAGTTACTGTGCTCAAGTAAGCGAATAAAATGAGAAGTGCACCAACAATGTGTCATGAACAGGAATGACCCCCTTGCCCTTCCATGCCAGACAGTCGTGTCATGTTGTCTCCTGCAGACACTGAAATAATGAAAACATTCTCCGAATGCATATCAAAATTTTGCAGCCAGATGTTTGAAGATTTTTCTAGTGTCCGTTTGTGTTTTAAAAAGGCCTTTGGTAGATGTGTTCAGAGGGAAAAGAATGATGAAATCCTTCATGTACACAAGTACTTGAGTCTTGCTGAGAACACAATTACGCCCACCAAAATTAAGTATTAATATGGCATTTATCGATCACACAATTCCATTGCAGTGGATGAAATTCCATATACTACGCAGGCATTACAAATTGGTTGATCATGCAGTGTTTCTTAATATATTTGATGATTTTTTACTCTTTGCAGGGGACAATGAAGAGAGTGAGGACTTCAGCGCCAGAAGTGGAAATGAAAGCCAAACACAGGGGGCCAGCAGCAGTGCAAGACAGTCGCAGTCTGCTCAAGAACAGACGGAGGAGGATGAAGACGACGCAATCCAGGACCCCAAGATCCGAGCAGCCATCAAGAAGATGAAGAAACTGGACAAGATCCTGGATCAGAAGATCAAGCGGGAGAAGGAAGTGAAGAGGCAGAGACTCCAGCTGCAAAGACAGATGCAGGAAGAGCTGGAGAGAGCCAAGCCGGAAGGCAGGGAGGAACTGAAAGAAGCCAAGGAAAATACCATGAAATTCCTGGCTTTGGCTCCACCGCCACATCATAATGAAGGTACAGTACGCTCTGTTGTATGGGTCAATTTATAAATCGATGTTCTACATACAATTCATTAATGTCCATTTTAAATTGTTTTTAGTGTTTCATTCTACATGCTGTGTTGACAAATAGCCATAAATCATAATATATAAGGACTCAACTGAAAAATTCACATTTTACTTCCCTAAAGGAAAAAAAGAACGATTGTTCTAGAGTTGAATTCAGTATTCAGTCTTTCTTTAAATGAATCAGGAATGCCAAGAAGGTTTTTGCTGGCATTTTTTGCATGATTTTTTAATGTTGTCAATTGTCTTAGATATGGTTAGTGTTTTACTTTATAGGCTACACTGTCTTCTGACATGTGACATGTAATTTAACTTTGTTCACCAAATTTTCATTCTGCTTTGTACATGTACATCATCAGGTTTCTTGAATATGTCACGTTTTCTGAATTAGTAAAATCACTAGTTCACTGGGTTTTTTATCCCTTGATTACAAATATATATAAAATTATATAAGAAATATAATGATCAAGATGTTCAAAATTACAACTGCAATGAACAAATAGTCTGTAATTGTTGCAAAGTGATTTCATCATCCACTAATCTGAAAAGAATGGATTATTTGAAAATCGAATACTAGTATTGTTGGGGAAAAAATGAAAAAAATTTTAGCGGGTGTGGCAGGGGTTAGCAAATTGTGCCAAATGATTAACCATTCTGTTTAATAAATGACAGCTTTGTGTTAGGATTGGATTAAAATATCCCACTCATTGCAAGGTAACGGCGTCTGTTGTCAAGCAGACGCAACATGTATCCACCTCTTCATGGTGAAGCGTACATGTATTCCAGCAGGTTCCATATCTGACCCGGTCATTTCAAATCAATCAATATTTTCAAACAAATCTACAAAAAAAAAGACATGTTGTGTCAGCATCAACCTGTTCTGTCCTGTCAAGTTGGTGTAAATCTGTCAGCGATACCTTTGCCATGGTTTCAAGGAAAGACACACTCACCAGTGTCCTGGAGCCTGTCTGAAACTATTTATCTTGTTGTGAAAAAAGGATGCTTAAACCGTTAGAATTTGTCATAGTGCATACAGAACGAATGTTTACTGATTCAAATACAGGTACTTTTTGATTTATGAACTTCTACTCCAAACTTGACATGTATGTGACGCATCTTGGCCCCTGAATCATTATCAGTTCCATAAAATATTCCATTTTATAAATAGATTCTTATTTCCTGGTATTAAACTGTGTAATATGAATTATTTCATCAGATAAGTACAATACACTTGTATGCAATTTTGTGAGACATTTAAGAAACATCAAATAATTTCATTCAAATGTTTAATGTCTTCATTTGTTTTGCAGGAGTATTGATCTAACAATTGGTCAAGTTCAAAAATTGTTGTCTGAATTTGTTTTTTCACATTCAAATAGAATTGCATTACTCTATAAAAAATGCCTTTAAATGCTCATGAAAAGCAAACTGCTTGATCACGCAAGTGAGGGGTCTGTCAGAGCCAGTAACTCTGGACAGAAAAAACACTTCTGTAGTGTGAACATTTACTTTTCACAGTGGTGACAAAACTGCAAATGCCTTCAAAAGCTGTTTGCAGCTTTTGCCATCAAAGTAAATTTCCACACTTAGGAAACTGTTTCTCTGTCTCATCTACGCGTCCGTTGCATCCATTGTAAATTTCATCTGCATACCAAGATGAGCAAAATTCTTACGTGGTCTGTAATTGTTTTTTGCAAATAAGAGTGCCAGCGCCAGACAGGGTAAGCTCACCTTCTCTCCGTGAAGGAACTCGCAGGACAGAAAGTGGACTTGCCTATAGTCTGTTGTCATGGTAAAATACAACCAAAAAGTTACTGCTAAAAATATAATTTTCAAGAAGAAAAGAACAATTCTCCATTCATTCTATGAGTACATTTCTTCATATACACGATGTTCATACCACGATGCACCTCAGTATTTGCATGTCATCATAAAACACTGAGGAGGTACATGTAGTCATGATCATGATTAAGATGGTCATATTCATCTAACTCTCACCATCATGGCAATAGGTGAAACATGGATTCAAATAGCCCATGGTTTAAAATAAAACCATATACAGAATCTTATAGAATATAAATAGAATTATTCACACATTTATCTACATAGATTTGTTTGTACCATTATAACATCATACTTTTAGGTATCCTATTCCATTTTGCTGCAAAGTTAGAATGCTACATTTCATATTTTAGTCAGCCTGTCAGCTGTCAATATTTAGATGAATGATCAATATATCTAATAGCCTAATGTTTGTAATCATATTACTCTACAAAACATGCTGTTACATGCATACACAGTAACTCAAATTTAATGTAGAGGGAATATAGAAACATTATTTCTTCTCCAACAAGACTTAAACATCAGTATTAGACATGATCAATTTGCAGAAGAAGGAATTTGAATGATAGCGATAGAAAAGTTTAGACGGAAAAAATCCCTAAGTTAAAATTCCCTTTTTTGAAATGATAGTTCAAAACTGTTTTCAAAAAGAAACTTATGAACACCTCAAAGCTTAAAATCCAATATTAAAAGATGGAGTTAAATTAATTTGCCAATTTGACTTTCTTGATCCAAATTCTCTTGTTTTCTCATTTTTTGGGAGTGATGTATCTGTGCTTTTGAGGTAAAGTGGCCTGGTTAGAATCAAACAGGAGAAAATCCACGATAAAATCATGTGGTAAATTTAAAACTAAAGATACATTTTTTTGTATGCAAAATTCAAGGTCTCAAAATATCTCATCATTATGTTCAGTGGGACACCAAACCAACTGACCAAACCCAGCTTTTCCTTAGATGAGAAGAACAATCTAGCATTTTCATGATGTGATATCCAGCTTGACAAACAGTTGACATGCCATTTGCCAATCTCACACTGTCAGTTCATGGATATCATCCCTGGCATACCATCAGCCATTCTGCGGTCAAGGTCATTTCAATAGTGCCATACCATTTCAAATCAAACGACACACCTCAAAGGCAGGGAAATTTCTCTACAAGATGACAACACTTTCAAACACCGAACCAAAATTGTTTGAAGTTTTGCCATCAGTATTACAGTAAATGTCCATGCCAATGAACAGTGTCGGCATCCCACATGCCATTTGATGAAAACATCTCTTTGAATATTCATGATGTACCACATCACCCGACTCATCATACTGTCCAATGAGATCTGGGTTGCAAGGCTGAGAGGCAACGTTGATATGTTGGCACCAGGCTGGTTTGAACTCACTTTTTGAAGGCCAACCGGAAATGTTGACATCCTAGCACCAGACTGGGTAAGCTCACCTTCTCTCCGTGAAGTAGATCGCAGGACAGAAAGTGGACTTGCCTATAGTCTGTTGCCTTGGTACAATCAACAACAAAATGTGTCAAAACCATCCATGAATCATGGCATAGACATTTCTATCACTTCCATTTCACATCTTTGTTGTCATTTTATTTTGTTTCCAAAAAAAAGAAAACAACTAGCAAACACTTCCATAAACGTGTCATGAGAAAACATTATTTCAAAAACATTTTGCGCTTCTATTTAAGTATAAAGAAAATTTGGCTCGTCATTTTCACATGGTACTGCCCGCAGCATGCATTATGTGGTGTCTGTAAATGGAAGCTGAAATGCAAAGCAATATATTTATTCAACAGTGCAGTAAAGATATCAACTGAAAATGCAGTTGTTGCGCACACTCTTGCAAGGCTTGTCTGAGTCAACCGCCATGATTCAGAACATAGCCACCGTAGAGAGAGCAATACCAGCATTGTCAAACCTTCAGCTATTAAGTGTCGCTTCACATGCATATATTGCAGGCATTAACATAGATGACATATCGCCGCCCGTCACTCCACTGTTTGCCACACAGCCAAACATTAGCAGCAGAGATGGCGGGAGTACTGACCGGTCTGACCGGTCCAGGACAAGTAACACGTCGGAAAGCAAAGCGTCCAGTGCAGGTTAGTGTGCAGACATAGGTTATGTTACAAAAATATCCCATAGGAATCAAATGGGATTATCATGGAACTGAAAACTTATCCCAATAGAAATGCCTGAGGATTTCTACAAGACCATGGGATTCCTGTGGTACTTTGCCTCATAGCATTGATACTATTAATACTTTCAACCCCTGCTTCCCTGTGTAAAGTTCCAACTTTGCCATAGAATAATGGGATCAGGCCAAACCATAGCAGAGAAAGGGTTAAGATACTGTTGTAGGGCTATATTTTATATTTTTTTCTTTAAGAGTGAATTTGATGCCCACTGTAAAGAGTAGGATTTGGTAATTGATGTAAATAATGAGATTGATAATGATAATGGTGATGATAAAAGATGATAATGATTTAGAAGGTGACTTTGTGATATCAACATTCTTCACAACCATATTAGAATTCACACTTTCGGCTTATTGCCAATTGCTTAGACATTGCAACTTTCTGACATTTTCAAAGAATTTGAAGGTTTTAACCACTTCTGATAATCTCCTCCAAATGATTAATTTCAGGAGCATCATCTCGTAGTGCAGCCAGTAGCAGGGATTCCAGACCAAACACTCACAAGAAATCAGCGGGAACAGGCGCCAACAGAAAGGGCAACAAGACTAAGTCAGCAAAAGGCGATGCAAGGCAAAATAAGAAAGATGGAGCCGATTTCATCAAGAGAAACATCGATGTGAGTATGGAATGCAAGCTGTAATGTGTGCCAGTCCCAGTTTGACATTCTCCTCATGTTAATATTGATTTTTTTAACTTTATTTATTCAAAGTTTTTTTATGATAGTCAGTTGTGGATGTATAGGAAACAGTATCAGCAATTCAGGTGATATGTTATGATAGTCACACAATGTATGTGCGATAGTTGAATGGGTCTCTACTTCCAAAAGATTAGATATGAAACTTTGGCTGATAACAATGGGGAAGTGGGTTTCCGCATTGAGTAAAAAACATCATACATTGAAACTGGCTGCTCAGTTTGCTGTCACTGGGTCAAAACCCTTTTACCATAGGGAAATCAAAACTTCCTTGTTCCAATATTATGTGACTCAATGAATTTTGTATGTCAAATAGCTTTTCTCTAGTCATGTTATACACAGGTGCACAGGTTGATGTTCTGTGTGCCACCAATGAAAAGTAATGATAAAATATGCTTCATATGATTGCAAATGATGAAGTCATCAGAAATACACATATACGGAGACCTTGACCAAATCACGTCATTTTCTCACTCTCTCAAAGCTTGCTTCTGATGCTGGTAATGTAATCGCCATGACGGATGACGAGAAGAAGAGACTGGAAGAGTTGCTAGGAGATGTGGAGATGTTGAAAGAAGATAACGAAGAGGTGATAATACATCAATGAATATTTGACACAGTTCCACGTGTTCCAAAAAAGCATGTCAACTTCAGTATATTTGAAAATGAGTTTTGGGACTAAGTACACGTCTCACTTCCTCATGTTCTGACATCAGCAAAAAGATTGTGATCAAACCCTGCACTGGGGTCATGCCTTCACAGGGAAGTAGTCAATCCCTGTGATTTCTTTCACAGAAGTAGTGTCATATTTATAACCAGGAAATGTAAATGTCGAAACACGTATGTTCATTGAGTTCAACTTAGTGGGTATTGCTGATTACGAAATGTTCAATGACGGAAGAGGATTATAGATTACAATAATAGGCAAATCAAATTCTACCAATTTACATGTACAGTGTAGACACATTTCTCTTGGTTGTCCATGTATCTAGTAATCCTTCTAATAACCAGAACTCTGCCTGCACCTGAATATGAAATCTGTTACAGGGTAACATTTTTTGACCAAATGCACTAGGGTGGCCCTTTGATCTTGACACCCCTACAGTTCTGTGGGCAAGTCAGAAAACTTGAGTTCCTCAATGTTCATGAATAGGTCCTGGAGGATCTCATAAAAGGCTTATCACAACCCTGTCGCTGCTGAAGAGTTGTCATAAATTAAAATTATGGTGTGTTTTGTGAAACAGTAGTTTTGAATGGTTCAGACAACATGATTTACTTTTACTGTGTTATACAGTCTCTGGTCATTGTAATTAAGACATTGGTGACTAATTGTGTTTCAGCAATCAATGAAAATATTTTGTTTGTGGAAAATATGTTGTTTCAATGAAAGAGAGAAGAGTTATTTTTCAACTTATCTAATCTGTTTATGCATTTTCTATGTTGTCTTGGTTTTCACTTTCTCCAGAATGCAAATTTCAACCCCTTTGCCCTGCAAATCACGCCTGGCCTAGGCTTTCGTCCAGACGAACAAGAGCAGAAAGAACTCAATGATATTGATGCCAGATTGCAAGCCTTGCTACCTAGGGAAGACTTTGAGTCCATTTGTAGTACACCAAGGAGGGCCAACTTTGAAAACTCTGAGGTACAATCATGTTTCTGCTTCTCATATTTTATTTCAGCTCTTCAAAGTAGGTATGTCTAGAGACATGCCAAAGTATGTTGATTCTAGCTTAGTATAGCTGCTCTTTTTAGCCCTATGAACAGCAGTATGTGCCTTGAAAACGTAAACTTTTGCTCAAATGTTCCTTAAGGAAACTTTCAACCATTCTCTTTCAAAATCACAAATAAAAATCAGGGGTCACTGTGCAAATTTTGGTACCAGAGAAGCAAGTTACCTTAAATTTACCGACACTTGAAATTCAAAATGGCCACCGTCTCTGTGTTAACTCCAAGGGAAAAAATTGGATTTTTGTTTTCACAAAAAAAATACTGTGAAATTTTATTTCCTCCAAGAGCTGCAAAACAAGCCCATACAAGTGATACTGGTAGATCAGCAAGATTTTGTAAAAATAATAGAGTCTGAATATCTGTCCTGGAGGAGGCACATTCTAACTTATTAAGGGTATTTTTGAATGGTAAATTTGGTCTCCCTGTGTGAAGGATCATTTCCATTTATATGTTGTGTGTTCCATCTGTCTGGTCATCACAGTTCAGCTTCTCACAGAAGGAGTATGCTGAGTCGCTAGACTTGATGCAGCTCGGAGAGAGGGCGCTGCGGGACACCAAGGAGACCAGAGATCAACAGACCAGACTCAAAGAAATTGAAGACGAGTTGACGCACTTACAGTTGCGGGTAGAGAGTGAGGTAAGTTTCTTTGTGACTTTGTCAGTTTACGCAGTTATATACACCATGGCCTTGTTTGTCAATCACACACAACACATACCAGTACAGTGTGCATCAAAGAGTCTTTAGTATGGATAAAGGCACATTTTGGATGTAAAAATTGATGATCAAACGTTCCATGTTAAGAGGAAGTATTGATTCTTGTGTCCACACTTCATCCATAGGTTTTGAAATTTACCGGTAAGATAAATGCAAAGATGTACGTTCAGTGTTTTATACCAATAGATGTGTGTGGTTTGAACATTTTAGATATGACACTTTTTTCATCAATTTTTTTGTCCTGCATTTCACAGATGGAGTATCCACGCCTCACTGACCAACAGCTGCAAGACCTACTGGATCTCTGCTCACAGGCCAGCTCAAGGGCCACACAGGAGACAAACGCCATAGCACTGTCTCCAAGGTCACCCAGCCAGGCGTCTTCACCAGCATCCAGCTCCGTCCCTGTGAATTCACCAAAGCTTCCAGACGATATACTCAGAAAACTGCTTTCCGATGCCAGGCAGGAATTACAGATCAGCAGCAGTAGACTGAGCATGGTCAGAGAGGAATCGGAGAGCCGGGCGTCAGAGTCCATTCTGTTAACTGACAGGTCAAGAGAGGTTGATGGCCCTGAGACAGTCAATGAAAGAGGTATGTAAACATTTCTTTGCTCGTGCTCTCTCACTGATTTCTGGTATTCATGTTACCAGTATTTAACAAAATTTATAGAATATTAAACAGTCACAGACAAGCATATTTGTTCTATACTAACGGTGACTGCGTATAAAGTTCAGAAAAAAATATGAAATTTTTCCTGTGTGAATGCCTAAATGTATGAAATTTCTCTCTGAAATTGACTTTGCTAATTGTATGTAGAGAGACAGACTGACGATTCAGGATCTTTGAAGAGAAAGAAAAACTTCAATTAGATTGAATTCTTACAGTTTAGTTTGTGGCCTATCAAAACTGAGTGAGAAGGTTTGTGAATTCGGCTAAAATTGATATCAGTACAGAAAATCAAATCAGTGGTTTCACATATACACATAGGTACAGTGTATTATTTCTGTGTGTTGATACAGAAGTAAAGTTTGCAAAAAAATAACTGTTTAGCAGTTGCTTGGCTGCAGGTCACACATGTCAAAGGACTATGAACAAAACTGTTAAACTTAAATAATCACGTTTTTCTTAAGTAAGGGATTATATCAGCTTACTGGCTTGTGTGTGGAACACTTCAAGTTGCAATTATTATTGGTTGCAGTCTGTGTTTGATTGGCTCTTTGATAGAACAAAGTTTGAATTCCATTAGGCTTTGTCATTAGAAATAATTTTGTTGCCAATCCTTAATGCTTCCCATATAAGGTCATTTGACTGTGACTTCTCTTTCCTTGCCTTATATGGCATGTTTAATTATTCATGAGCTTATAATGCTGTTTTTTGAATGAGCCTAACTCCAGTCTTGCTCTGATCAAGAACCAATCAGAACTAGCCATAATGATGTACATTTGTTACTCCACCAAGCTGCATGAATATACACACATCTGTTTCTACTGCATGTCAGGGCATGTTCTATCTCACTGGTGAACTCTTTATCAGAGGTTAGAATAGTTTTAAATAATTAGACTACTGCATTCCTTTGTAAATGGAGAATTTTTGTTCTTGTTGATTTACTTAGGTTCTGTTTATATTTCCCTGTACGATGCTGTCATTTTCACACTGATAGTGTTTCTCAGTCTATCACATTGTGATGTGATTGAATCTGCTCACTACACCACCAACGTCAACATGTACACCATTTATTCAAATAAAAACACAGCTATGAGCAATCCAATGAATGCCACAAAGCAAAATAAAATGTCCATGTTCTGCCTCTCTTCCACAGACATAACTTTGGAGTCTTTATCAGTCGACACGATACAAGAGCTGTTACAGAATCCAAGAGCCACCTCCAGGGCCCTGTCCCGGTCTAGTCAGGATGACCAAACCCCAACTCCACAAACACCAGGAGCCAACCACACGGACACCAACCAGACTGATAATGGAGCATTTACAGAGAATTCAGACAGCAATCTTGACACTGCATCTGAAGGGTTTGGAAATCCAGTATTTACACCAAGGCGCAAACTGCCAACAAAGAAAGCTCAGAGGAGAGAGAAAGAAATGGGTAGGGCCAGTCAGAATGATGCAAAGGACAGTCTTGGCAGAAACCATTCAGATACAGGGGGTGTTGCCAATACACCCAAGCAGGGGAAAGATATCCAGAGCGACCGAGGTCAAACTTCAACTGATGATGAAATTCCAGATGAGAAAAAGAAGACAGAGGAGGAGGAGGAAGAGGAGCAAACACCAAGAAATGATGATGATGATACTCCGACAGTAGAAGATTTGGAGGAAGATGCGGTTCAGGGAAGTGTAATGTCAGTTTCAGAAAATCATTTGAGTTGGCAGGATGCACTGCCAGTGGATCAGGTAGTGGAAGAGGGTTATCCAGATGAAGAGATAGAATCAGACATTGATGATGAGGATGACTTTGGCCTGAATGATGATGAAAGTCTAGAAAGTGAACTGAGGGCATTACAAATGGGAACACCATCCACTGTTTCACGAGCAAGTTCACATATGAGAACAGAATCTGGCATGAGCATCAAGGAACTGCGGATTTCCAAGTCAGCATTTGATTCCCGTCCAAGCTCTAAAGCGAACAGTCACGGCACTCCAGTCACTCCCGAACCAGTGCCCAAACCTCCATCCAAGGCGTCCAGCCTCAAGATGAGCGCCAGAAGCTTCCAGTCTGTGAAGAAGGGTCAGGCCACTGTCCATCGGTCAGATCCTCTGGCCACTGCGTCCAGAGCTGCATCAGAGACTTCTACCTTGAGGTCAGATTCTGCCGACACCTTGGTGGAATCTTCAGACTTTGACTACGAACACGATGCAGAGATCCGCGAGCAGCTCCTGCAGGAAGACGAGCACTCAAGGGTGGCCAGAGAGCGCTGGCAACGGCAACACAACATGGGAGCCACGTCAGTCAGAAGCACACAGTCATTTGCACCCACACCAACACCACATCCACCCAACACAGGCAGGAAATCTAAAGGCAAGAATAGCGGTAGTAGAAAAATGTCCTCAAAGAATGGAGATGATGAAGAGAGAACTTTCAGTCCTCCTCTTTTGTGATCGCACCCCAGATTTACCTTTCTGTGTATTGTTTTATTTTTTACGAATTATAATTCTTCCAGTATTCGGGGCAGCATGTGAAGGAGTTCCTCTGGTACAACCTTCTGATCTGAACAGTAAGAGAAATATACATCTAACTGTCGCAACATGTGGTGATACAAATCGTGAATCTGAGTGAAAACATTGAGAAGAATGCAAAGTGTGTAAACCTTTGAATACAAAGAATATACTCCAAACAATGATGTCATGAAACGTATGGTAGAGTTTATTGCTTTGTGTGATATATAATTTTACACAATTTGCCTACAAGAAAGTGATTTGTATAAAAAAAGATGTGAAATTGTGATACAAAGAAAAATATGTTATGAAGATAGAGTTTGAAAATTTCTTGTACAGATTTGATAGATATTTTTAACATACTGCCTTCTACTGTTCTCTCTGTATATTATCTGCAAGATTTATTAATTTGTTCATATTTTCACTGTGTACATAGTTTTGAATGTGATAGTGGCAGTTTTCAACCTATTGTTGTATGACTCTTGGCAATAATAAAATATTTCTGACTCAAATTTTTATTGTTCTTTTGTCTGCATGTTGGCCTTTCGTGTTCAAGCTGTTGCCAGAATCAATAAATGGATATCAAGAAATATAGGTGTTTGGTTGTTTAAGTTACATAGCAGTACACGTATTTCATTCCTGCACTGTAATAATATGCCCCTGCTAATTGCCTCTGCTAATTGCCATGCACAAAAATTGTTCTTTGATTTGAAAATAATGTTTGAAAATGCTGATAAAATCAAGCATAGGTGGGATTATACCGGTAAAAGACTTGCCCGGTGATTCATAATGAGCTCAATAGATATCACAAGAATTTGAACTAAGACTTGGTGGTGGAATCTTCTCCAAAATCTGTGTAATTGATTCAATAATATGAAAGGTAAAGAAACAGCTCTTGAAAACATCATTGTAAGTGTCCAAGACTGCAGTTGGTGAACTATTCAGTGACATTGGAAGGTCGACGTGTGCTTTCATCCTTGGTTTCCTCTCTTGGCTTGCGACAAATCATTCCGTAGGCTCTGTATCTGACTGGTTCCAATGGTGGAGGACACTCCGCATGACAGGCCGAGTTGTATAACTTGTATGGATACTTGCAACGTCTGCATGTATATCCGTCGCTGCAACTCAGACAATCACTTAGCCCACATTCTGTTATTTGGAGAAAAGGGGAAATGTGATGACGCGGGTAAAATAACAAAAGTAATCCGAAAGCTTACGCTGAGGGCAGTAATCCCCATGTAATGAATTGTCATGGGGATAGATGTGTCTGCTGCCGTCATGTTATTGTTAATAGTGTGGAGTATTGTCAACAATAACATTGTCATTACGCACTGATAGGCTGTGTTTTAAATGGTTGAACACGAGGTATTTCGATATCATTTGGAGAGTAGGACAAGAACCTACGTGTGTTTTACAAATAGGTAAAAGATACATTAAATTATGAAGCTTGATCTATTTCCCCCCACAAAGGTGTTTATTACACAGCGTTGGTCTTCCCGACATTAAAAAAAGAGAAAGACAGTGAGTTTTACTCTCTCGGCTCTGGCACGTGTCTTTTGCGTGCATTCGGGCGAGACTATGTGCACAAAATTTCAGGGCAGAACGATCTCATAGTCCTTTGTCTTGATGTAAACCTGATCTGGTATGCCGGTCCGGGAACGCGGAATTTGAGAATGGGTCAGAGAAATGTGCTTTGTCTGTTATTGCCCCTGGGTCGATGACCCGCGACTGTTCCCTATTCAGTCCTGCCTATTTGTCCTTCACAAATATATTTCTATCAGGTAAATGAGCAGTAGGCCACTAGGTGAAAGGTTAGTCAAAAGTGTCTCGGTGTCCTCAAGCTTACAAGATGGCTTGTTGCCATCTTATAATAAAGGGGGAGGTTGCGTTCCAAAAGATGAGGCCGGTGATTTCACAGTAAGACCCCTACTCTTTTTCACGTTCCCCCTCCAACACCAGGTAAACGTTTTAACACCCAAGGGCACGGTGAAAACTTAAGTCATATCTTGTCACCGTCAGTTTTGTTTTAAGCTGTCGACATAAGTAGAAGTTTATATTCAGGAACGAAATTTGTGCAGATAAAATGTCGAGTCGCACGATCACACATTATAATAAGGCAATACATAAAAAGTTCGTCGACCTTCTTAGTTTTATGATAAATTCGTTCTCAGTCGAAATGTAAAAATATATAGGCTCTCTTGAATTCCTCTAACCTCCTTCCCGTTGTTTGTGGATGCATACAAAAGGTACTCCTCTTATATACTATGATACAGTATTGATGTTTATTAGCGTATCAAATCTATTCAACAAACGATGGGCAAGTTGAATTATCAATTTTTTTTGTGTGGAATTTTCAAATCATGTCAGATATTAACTGCATAAATGAATATTTCCGAAAAAATTTGTGTGTACAGATTCAGAATGTCGTGTCCAGAAAGATGTCTCGGCATGAACCTGGTGGCTTGTTTCGAATTAAGAAACAATACGACAAACTTCAATTGAAAGTTGTATCTGGCTCAATTTTGAGAAGAAATTGTTTACACTTATGTCCTGGAGTTAACCTACGCAAAGTTTAAAAAGATTAGAATATTTAGCGTACAACAAGTTTACGCAAACATTTGATGGTAGATAGAAAGTCCTGGACAGTCGTGTATTTCAGGTGTACTTACCTCAAGAACTAATCTTGGAAAAGATTAGTTCTGCGAACACAGTCCACCCCCTCTTAAAAATTAAGCTTGTCTTCATTAAGTTATCTGTGTGTTTTATTGTTGCTATCTGAAAGAGTTAATCTCCAACTTCAGTATCAAGCAAATTGACTGACAAGTTTTGGAATCAACATTTGAACCAATTCTGAAAATAGGCGACTCAAAATTTACTATTTGTGAGGTTCAACTCAGACACAGCAATTGTTTGAGGTTTGGGGTCTCCCGGTTATTCTAATCTTTTCAGCGGTGGTCAGACTTTAAGGAAAAGTGCTTTCATGTTCAAGTTCACGGACCGTGCTGATATGAACTAATACCCATTTTCCGTGATTTTGGAAACAACCATGGAAGATACCCACTTTACCTGAGATATCGGCTTCCAACCAAAGGGTCACCGCACCCGACTTTCTTACGTCCCCCCTTCCAACGTTTATATAGCTATAGAAATGTGACAAACATGTAAGCTACTTGTACAAGTAAACTTTCGACAACCTTTATTTCGGATTAAGTTACAAACAAACATGTGGTTGTGCAGTGGAATAGTAATACGCAGCCTGAAACTGGTTCTCGAATTTCAAGTACACAATCCCTTGACCTTCATTTTGATTGATGACGATGCCTGCAAATTATATAAATGGTGACATTTTCTCTGCAAATCAATGCACGAAATTAAACACATAATGCAATGTTTTCTGCAGTTTCTTGGAACGTCAACAGTGCGTTAAGCCAACTGAGTTGCCAGACATTCTCATGATGAAATGCGCCGATTTAGTCCGGTTTTGTTTTTGTTTTTTTTTTTTTGGGGGGGGGGGGTTGGTGTTTTCGGAGTTTAAAATAAAAAATGTAGAATAGTACTATTTGAAGAAGACCAGCATTATTATAAAAAAGGTAACTTTTCAACATTTAGACTATGATTTGCTGTTCAGCATTATATTCAGCAAATAAATGATGATCTAGTATGTGCGACAGGCGAAGGACAGCACAAATTAATCACCATGAGTTACAGACTTAACATAAGTCCAAAGGACCGGCCCGCTTTCAAACGGTACTGATCAAAACTAATGCAGAAACCAAATAAGTTCGAAGTTAAGTAAATACAGAAAGTGAGTCACAAAAAGACAGAAACGTCGTCGGGGTTTGGGTTTGTAAGCTAATTGGAACACAGCTGAATGACCTTTGTGAATATTTGTTACACATTTTGGTAAAAGTAAAGGTAATACGTTGTATCTACACATTAATATCTTGCAACAAGGAATGGTGATCGATTGGATAATCTATAGAGCTAAACGAACGTACGAACATTTTTTTAACCTTTCAGCTTTTGCATTATGAAATATTTTCACAAGTGTCGGCTGAAAACGAAGTGAGGAATTCCAGGAAAAACATATTAATCCGGATTGGGGAATTGTCGAATTACAGAAAGCTAACATAATCTGCATGTGAACATGATGACAAGTCATTTCAAGAGCTCATCTAACGGTTTATCCCTTAATGCTCTTACCTGTGCAGATTCCCTGGAAGTCGTAGTAACCGATAGGGCAGCTTCCAAGACACACTCCATATCTGTAATACAATAGATAGTTTGTGTCAGTTATTGAAATAGTGTTTTCTATTGAAAGTAATTTTTTCTTGACATGTTAAACCAGTTAAACACACACTGAGTTGATATGCTGAATGCAGCAAATAAGCTGATCACGTGTTTAAGCCATTGAACGCTTTACGAATTCTACAGTATTCAGTTTCTTTGGAGACCACCGAGACTGGACATCTGCTGGGAATTTCAGAGTTCAACGTTGATTTGAGATGCTGCGTTTTAACAAATGCGGGGTGCCTGACCCCGTTTTGAACCTGATTAAGAAATTGGGACAGTCGCAATCCGGCGCGGTGGTCGGCCAGTGGTTTCACTGCATGGGTTGTGATGTAACAGTTTGGGGGACGTTTACACCTTTCAATTCGCTCTTCACATCACTGAGTCTACCAAAGATTTAAAGTTTTTATAGTTTGTAAACTAAATTTTGCACCCATCAGATATGAAATTAAACTTTTCAGCGCAATTTTATGAGCGTTGCCTGAGACAACTGAAATACTATTAACCAGTCCGGGTTATGTCCATAGAGAGGATAGTACGATTGACCAATCAGCGAACCTGCCGCCGCCAACGTTATGAATACTTAAAGGGGAAGTTCACCAAGGATGATTTTTACATATGTGGTAGCTCTGTGGTCATTTACCCCAGAAAAGCTATTTTCACCATTTATAACTCGCCCGATTTTTTACGAAAATGATAAAAATAGTACAGGAAGTTGCCCATGTAATTTGAATCATGGGAAAAAAGCCCCAAGCTTGGAGTTTGCATCATGTGACATGGAAGGGACCATCTTCGGATGGGTATGGCCCCCACATTGTCCACTCACAGTAATACAGTAGTAAACAGCAACACAAAATCTGACAGTGGACAGTTTATTATAAGTGATTCATCGTTTATGCAAGGATACTCAGTATAAACAAAAGTTATGAAAATACGCACAGCCTGGTTTAAGCACGGGTGAGTGGACAATGCCATACCCATGGGAAATGTGCCTTCCATATCACATTATGCAAGCTCCAAGCTTGGCGCTTTTTCCAATGATTCTAATTACATGGGCAACTTCCTGTTCTATTTCTATCGGTTTTTGTAAAAATCGTGCAAGTTGTAAATGGCGAAAATAACTTTTCCGGGGTAAGTGACCACAAAGCTAGGACATATGTAAAAATTATCCTTGGTGAACTTCCCCTTTTGCAAACCTTGGCTCGTACATTGCAACGAGTTTGGAAATTTTCGGCTTGATTTCGCCCTTTATTTTAGCACTGGGTAGTTTTTAGTTGTAGACGTTACGCACAATGTTCAGTGCGGCCGAGATGGTGACCGACACAAGTGGTTAGTACATTGAAATTACTTATTTGGATGAATTTCCTGGCCGGGTACGGCTCCTAGAAATCAGCATTGACCCTTGTAAATGTACAGTAAGTTATTTGTCGCCAAATATCGCCTATTTTTGGTCAAATTTCAATTTAACCTTGCCATCTGCAGTATGCAGAATTTTTCAAGCTTTACAAAGATGGGTCAACTGTTTTAGTCAGTCATCGGAGCACGATGGAGCACGATTTTTTCGATCACCATGCGTTTCCCGGTACGATTGACCCTTCGCTCAGAAAAACGCGCGCCGGATCAATCGCCGAGAAGTTAACCAAAAGCTGGAAAAGAGAACGAAAAACGTCCAATAACTCTTTGTCGAATATGGTCAAGGGTAAAGAAACTCAGAAAACTATTCCTGAAGAAATCTTACAATTTTTAACACGGTAGAACGTCGCCAATCGACTGGAGCTAAGATACTTTCGGGTAGCCAACAGTCTCACTCGATCGGTGGATCTGTCAGGTCATATCGCGATCTGAACAAAGTGAACCAACGTAACCTTTGACCCTTGTTACATATACAGTACGTGATTGGTTCTTGCCTTAATTTCATTACATATACGGTACGCCATTGGCTCTTCCCTACTATCCTCTATATGGACATAACCCGGACTGTTAACCAACAGCATTCCCTAATTTGTTTAAATAAATAATCATGTCACTGTTATAAAATACACGCCATCTCTTGGCGTAAATAGTTCAGTTCATCTACCCGAGTCATTACAACAGCTGTGCTAAACAGCCAACAGATACGGAGATGTGACTATGTTGATTTAAGTCTTCCATACCCCTGGAAATCAGCTCTGTTTGGAGAAAATCTTTAGCAATGTAGTATGCTATCGGCAAATTGAAGGCCTAAGTGAAACAAGTCTGAATCGATGAACAAAATTTTTATTCTGATGAATATAAACATGGCTAGACGCCCAATGAAATAACCTGTGCTTTCTCGAATGATTTGAAAAGTACATGTATAGCGATGCCTATTGAGTCCGCGGTATCACAACTTAGGCTTTATATAAATGATGAAACTACAGTGACCTGGAAAAGTCGGTGTAGTAAGTGCCACTGCAAATAAGGGCATAATTTACATAGTATGTTCAATTTCGTCGTTTTGTACATCATTCTTTTTATGGTTAGCCTCTCCTTGGATTGTAAAGTATTCTTTGCCGATGGCTAAGTTGGTTTGATGTTGCGACATGGCCCTTTGAAAGGTTCGAATTAAAACAGATACGGAGACATTAATGCGAACGAAACCCGTCGATAAATTCTAGCTTCTTATAATTAAAATTCACAAATAAACAAATACTAATGAGAAAATCAATCAAAAGCTACTGTCGCGTTAATATAACTAAATATAGTGGAAAGACGAGCCAATCCCTGAAGTTGCTTGCGGCTGAAAATATTTGCACGTCGACAACGTAAGCCAACGTCTTTCAGCTACCGCTGTCATGATGCAACTTGAATGCTTCCTGTAGTTAACACAAAGACGTTATGTCACTGGATGAGAATTTGAAAACAAGAAGTGGACGGCAATTGACTCTTGCATGATATACAGCTTGTGAATAGCATACATGTACGTGGACAGTCCACAGTATAGCTGGTTGATAACATTAATAATGGTAAAGTGATATGCCTTGTGACTCTAATATATATATAGCTCATCGGACACACGTGATCTCATCAATATATTTCGTCTTGTCTGGTTTCAAGGACAACCTTGCGCCAAGAACTTGTAAACCATGGTAATTTAAAGTAACAGAATCTCCATCTGTTGACACTATTTTCATGTTAGAAATGATCCCTTGTCGTACTGCTGACTGAAGTGTGCTTTATCGACGCGGAGGTGGTTGGCACGTCACTAGTCAGTGAAATAAAACTGCTCTGCCGTTGTAAATATCTTATGTGAATGAGATAGCATATGAAAGTATTTAGTTGTAACCAGTCGTCCATCATATTTCGTTTAAGTCAGAAAAATGTTCTCGAGATACAATTCTCACTGTTGATATACACATCACATTTCATGAAACTTAATTCCTAACAATGCCATGTCTATGACTGACACTCGTTTTGTGTAAAGTTCCTTTTCTGATTTTTCATAGTTCATATGAAATCTGAGTCGGAGTTCAAACGCGATTAGCGAAAAGCTAGTTTTTTTACTCCTATTGCCATTTTTTTGTTTTAACTGTTTCAACCTGTACAACATACACATTCTTTAATTGGCAATAAAATGAAATGAAATGCATCAGTTACATGCTTTATATGTCTTAATATTTTGTCTAAATATATTGTGCATATATAGTATATATATATATATATATATATATATATATATATATATATATATATATATATATATATATATATAGTGCAGAGCGTTATAAATAATAAAAATACAAAGTACTTCGAGTACAAAGTGATTATAAACGTTAGAGTTCTCACTTTCTCAAAGTGCAAACATAGTATTACCTGCTCAATCGATGTCTTAGCAACTCTACGTATGGAAGTGTTTGCACAATGAAAACTAACATAATTTATTTATTTATTTATTTGGATGCATATGCTGTTCGGATAATATTGTTACTGCTAGCATGCAAGGAAGAGTGCGAGAGATTGATGTGCTTACCCGATTGATAATCTGTACAATGAAAACCTGTCGTCACAGAGTTTGCATCCTTCTCGGTGGTCGCATTCTTTACACGGTGGTGGACAGACTACAGAGAGAGAGAGAGAGAGAGAGAGAGAGAGAGAGAGAGAGAGAGAGAGAGAGAGAGGAGAGAGAGAGAGAGAGAGAGAGAGAGAGAGAGACTGAAGCTATTCAGTGTTCATGTCCATGAGGCATTTGTCTGGGATAAACTCTAGACCCCCCAAAAAAGTTGATCATACATTCCACTAAATTTCCCCAATAATAGAAACATAATTGGAAGAGCGTTCTGAACAATTGTTTCTCAACTTACAATATCGCCGTTCTCTTTCTGCTCTGCCATTAACTCCACTCCTCAACGTGGTCAGAAACAGCACGCACAAAACAGAGGTCAATCTCACCGACGGCATTGCGTTCAATCACTCTGGCAAGATAGAAAAGAAAAACGAAGTTTGTGAAAACTCGTTAGCGCTTTCAACGACGTCTGTATGTCAAAAAGCAGGCGCCCTGTGCTGGCAGAATGCTGTACTTCGATTTGCTAGACGCATACCACTGGGTTTGGAAACAAATTTTCTCGGGGTCATGCCAGTGATCTCTGCTTGTCAAGATGCCAATTTTACCATTAACAGGCCAACGCAGCTGAGAAGCCGAGGGAGAAACAGAGAACGGTTGTGTATATCAATCTTGGCATCGAAATATTTCTCGGATCTAATGCAAAACATTTGGTTCTAGTTAGTTAACTTCCTATCACGCAGGGCTGTGGTTATTTTTGTAAATAATAGTTGATCATGCTGAAGCTGATGTTGCTATTGCCTATGATTATGGTGGATATTGATGTTTTGGTGGTTGTTGTTTTGATACTTTTGATATTATCGTGTTGCTATGGTTACAAGTACGCCGTTGTCTTGGTTTCTGTCGAGTTTGCATTGGTAGGAGTCTCATCTCAACAGTTTGTAAATATCACAGTCAACGACATTGCCGAGAATAGGTCCTCTTGATGGCGAGTCTCGAGTTTTGAACATTTTAGTTATTACTGCGAAATGTTACAAGAATATAGTTATATTCAAAATCCATCTGCTTGTCTATTAATGTAACAACACGGCGTTTTTTACGTAAGCGGCGTATTGCGTGATACAAGAAACATTTAATATCCAATGAACGCAATAAGGCTCTCACAGACTCCGGTGGAGTCAGTATGAAAGTGCAAAGTTATCGAAGTTCGAGTCGTTTCTTGACATGTCTAAGTTCAAGTAGCCTGACTATCGCAATTCTTTCCTGTTTATACCGTGATTGCTCGATTCCTATGAAATTACGAAGAAAATTTTCTAAGGGTTCGTGATGCCGGTATGGGCTGTGTGACAGTTACTGGACTTACACCCGAAGACTGCTTTGCTTATATGTTTGATATGTCACAGATATTTCGTCGTAAATTTGTGACATTTTCACACTATAAAAGTATTCATGCTATCAGCGACTGAGATCGGTCCTATATTAGGAAGCCTTCATCTTTTTGGGGGAGGGGGCCAGTGGAAATCAGAGGGGTTGAGTTTACAAAACGGTTATGAAGGGGGTCAAATTTTACAATGGGCGGTTTTAGAGGGGGTTGGTTATATTTTACAAAGGATTTGCACGGAACTATGACATTGCTAAAACAGAACCGAATCTCCAAAACGATTGGAATGGAATACAGTTTATTCTGTACTTAGCCGAGGAACAACATAAATATGATTCTATCAGCTAGAGTGCTGGTTCCAGGTTGTAATAATAAACTAATAAACAAACAAACAACAAACGTAACTGCACAAGTCTCGGCTGTACCGGTACCACTGTATCATGCGTATAGTAAATACTGACTTTTTATGTAACTATGGCATTTCCGGTCTAGAAAGGGTAAATACAGCTATAAATAACCCACATCTACATGAATTAAAGTTAGAAATCATCACAATGAGATTGTAAACAGCTAAGGTTGTAAAACCTCAGCGGTTTACAGTGACGTCATGATTTTAGCGGTTTGCAATCTATATAAAACAGTTGTAGCAGTTTACAAACATTCTATGAATAGAACTTTGTCACTTGGAAAACTAACGAAAAACAGTAAAATGATTAATTTGCATTTTTAGTTCACCAACGATTCATCAATTGTTTCTGATGAGTCACTCGGAATGCCAAATTCACAAAGGTGAACTGCATCTTGTACACTGACAGGTAATTGGCCCAAAACTAATTAAATCTAATTAGATCGATTATTTTGATAGGATGTCACATATTACAATTCATGAATTGAGGGGTGATATTTTAGAATTACAACTTCGAGGAGGTCAACTTTTATTCAACCGCCCCGCCCCCTGTAAATAATGAAGACTCCCTTATCAATGAAATTAGCTACAATTGACATGGGTCTGATCAACGTCAGAGTCTGCAACCAGACAAAAATTATGGCTTCACTGTATGGCGTTTAGACGACAATTACCAACAAACATTGAGCTATCTAGGGCACTGAATGAAAGGTAAAGATTCTTTTGGTCAGCAGGGAACGCTGGCATTTGCCGGAGGGAAAACGTATACGGTAGGTTACATACAAGTTGAATGCCTCGATTGAGAGGAGCAAAACACGTGGTAAAGACAGTTGTATGAAAATTCTTTGCCTCAGATGCCAACCATATTTTCAGCACATGTATAGAGTAAATAAAAAGTGTTTATTTGTGATTTGTAGTGATGAAATCATGCATTGGTCTTTACATTACACGTCTATCATCAAGAAAAACGATGCACAAGCTTTTCAATGACATCAAGTTTTACATGGTAGTTTCAACTTTTTTGAACTTTGTTGATTTCAGAGCAAAACGATCCATCAACCCTGAAAAAGGGGGATTACGTGAAAATGTACGTCATTATCCAGGAAATGCAGGTAGAGATGAAACTTGGAGCGACCATAGTCACTACAAAGTCCGAGAGTTTCTTTGGGCTAATTAGCGAATGTCTTGTCACGTACTCACCCCGAGGGTTGTACATGAACAGAGAAACAATACAAGTAGTTAAAAGTAATCACCATCGAGCACAGCCATCGCGACATTCGATAGGCATAGACTAAAATGAATCAGTTTCTCCCAGATGTCGGGAGTAAATCGGGAGCTACAACCTGCGGTACTTTTTGTACTCAGTGTAAAGTTTTTGGAGTCTTTTACAATGTAATGACGTTTGTCAAAAATCCGGAAGATGCTTTGAGGTCCCATACTTTGAGCACGTATGCACCGAAGTGAGCGAGTCATTTGTTTTTATTTAGATCGGATTCGAAGTGTTATCGGCTTACTCAAGTAGTTTTCAACATGATGATGATGATGATGATGATGATGATGATGATGACGACGACGAAGGCGACGATAGTTTTGTTGGTGTTAGTGTAGGTGGTAGGGATTTAACGTCATGAAGTCTACCTTATGTACAAATTACTCAGCTTGTAAAATAAGTCATTGACCGTTACAGAAACATATGTGTGTAGTCTTGAATTCAACACACTGTCTTCAGGCAAAATTTTGCCGGCTGTGAATGGGAACCGTTTCAATAGTAAATCTACTCGGCTATTTTCGTGAACTCTGTGGCCTTTGATCTCGGTATTTTCAGTGGCATGAATCTGTCATTTCGATTTTAAACTCAAGAGTCAGCTCTGTTATTCTGCTTCAAGTGTGAATTGAACTTCTAACGTCAGTAATTTTAAATGTTAAAATACCACATACCAAGGAAAGTACCAAGATGTGAAGCTAAGATATGGGTTATTGAAGTTGTCAGTCGTAATATCCCCTAGATGCAAATATGTTCAAGAAATACTAAAGTTACCAAGTATTTTTACACAGTTTTTATGCTTTTTTCTATATTTTCTATATTTTATAAAAATTTAAAAAGATAAGTATGGTTACGAACCAATTGATCACTCGGTCATGTACGCGTACTCCTTGCAGAGAAGACTGCAGAGAAGACTGCAGATACTGCTGCATACATGGGTATCAACTCATACACAACGTTGAATTAGCTGATATTTTCGCTGAGGGCACATTACATTCAGAAATTATTTTATGAATTCGTAAAATGAACCAGGTTTCTCCCATCACGCATATGCATTTTCAAAACTTAATGATCCATTTATTCAGTGTATGTCATTATAAACATACTCAAATGTACAAAAATTAATCAACTTTAATTTTTTACGTGGAAGTCCTGTGCCAAAATCTAAAAATTGTTAGTAGTTTTGTCATTTTATTAAGTACGCCATAAGTGAATTGAGCATTCTTTACAAACGAAAACATCAATTTTGTTCCCGTAATTATACAAAAGGTACCAGAATAATCCAAGGGAGTGTGAGACACTCCATCTTAGCCAATCGGAGTGTGTAAGTGTTTTCTCATGCTCCTTACTGCAAAAAGTATTTCTGTCAGACCAGAATACATATCGTAATCACCCTTATTCTAAAAAAGATCGGATTAGCAGCCGAGACACCTCGCTTTTTCACACGAAGAAAATTCAAGTACGGTTTGGTTCGCCAGTATGAGGCTACCTTACATTATAGCTGAGAACATCATAGTCATTTTTCAAGCAGTAAGTCATAACCATTTATGTTCAGTGATAGCCATTGATGTTTAGTTATGCTTTGCCGAGAGGAAAGCCTATTACATGCTTGGCTATGCCTCGTTCGATAATATTTGGGTTCCTACTCTGCATATAAATCAACGTCTGATTAAATTGAAGGACAATGTTTCTCAAAACAGAAAGTATGAGAACAGTGTAGAATTGAGTGAAGGACAGTGTGGTCTTTCCAGAATAAGATGATGGACAGTATTATGAGTACAAAATGGGTTGAAGGCCAGCATTTCCAACGCATAATTGGGTGAAGGGCAATGTTATCAGAACATAAAATGTCAGGGAACAAGATTACCCATCATGACCGAGTAGAACAAGTTTGTGGATAACCGCTAAAGGTGATTTGCGAACGATATGTTTAGACCCAGTCTCCATGCAGAGATTGTAGCGGCGTGGAAAATTAAAACATTGCTAGGGAGTCTCAACAGTAGCTACACTGACTCGGAAACCCTCTAGCTTGGTTCGAATTATCCACGCAGCACTACTTCCCCACTGCGCTTCGATCTGTGTGGAGATTGGTTTAGACCGAGACAGATTTGATAACTGCGATTGAGCGTGAGTATATATTCCCTGATTAAATTATGAGACTTTAATCAATAAGTTAGAAATCTAGTAAATTTACACGCACTCTCGCTTCGATAGATATATACACCAGAGTTGACCAACAAGTTATATACTCGCCAGCAAGTGTAAACCGAAGTCAACAACGCAAAAAACAAGCTTCGATACCCTGTTTACCACATAAATTATATATTTTGTTATTTGACATCCTCCACTGGCAAAAAAATTCTACTAACTGCATTCAAACTGAAGAGCGCATTGGTTATATTTGTAAATATATTGTCCAGAGACCAGCTGTAGAACTGACGAGCATTAATTTTTAGGGTATTTTACGAAATATGTAATAAAGTATGGAACTGAAAATTAATAGTTTAAGAGTTAAAGGGAGCGGTGACTGCTCAACGATCTTGTTTTCAATATGTAAATTGCTCACTGACAGATGCCATGTTTGAAACTGAGCGCGAATATTGTCAGTGCACAGTATACACAGTGTTGAAGTGCAATCCCTCACTCACTCTATTCGGGGGTGTTAAACCAGTAGGTATAGATTTGTTGACCCAAGTTCAAAATACTAGTAGATTTCACCTTTTGTCATTACAAGCAGTCGTAAGTTGGCTGAGAAAGAAGTGTAAATTTATACAAATTACCCTATATTTTATCTTCTTTTGTCTTCAACATTTAAAAAAAAATTAACGACATTCTGGCTAGGTCAAATTTAGTGCAATTTTCACATTATTTTACACAAAACACAATTGTCGTGTTTTTCTACATATACTCTAGTTCCAAATGTAATATTAAATCTTATTAAACGGAATCAAGATTTTAGCTTAAGTTTTTTTCATTAAAGTCAAACCCAAGGTTTTCTACCTCAAATATGTACCTCCTTCATCCTTTTGGTAAACTATTACTACCATTCTAAACTTTACTTTAACTGCTTTTAGAAAATATATGGTATAACAGGGTTTTTATGACATCTTTAATAAGCAATGTTGCTTCAAAAAGTACGTTGGTTATGTGCAATGCTACTTAATGTTATACGATAACCAGAAGCTGCTACCGTCTCCTATGTATCAATTTGTGTGTTTTGGCGAAATTACGTATCAACCTGTGGACACGTATAGCAAATGTATTCTATAATGTCATGTAAGTATTACGTATCATATTTGAAATCTTCAAGAGAAGACCTTTCAAACTAAATATTTTGACAATAAATGGGAACATTACTCTAAAGCTTAACCTAAGAAATTTCATCAGAATTTACAAAATTTAATAGCGTCATCCTCAGGCGCAAGGAAATAAAATACTTAGTTTTCATTCATTCGTTCATTCATTCATTCATTCATTCATTCATTCATTCATTCAGTCATTCAGTCATTCAGTCAGTCATTCAGTCAGTCATTCATTCATTCAATGGTCACGCTCCAAAGTACAGGTGAATTGCTTACAGTCCGTGACACTCAGCGCACACTTCGCTCTCACTCTAGTGTTGTAAATTTATATCAGCCAATAGGAAACACAGTGTATTACGGTGATAGGGCTTTCTCAATTTGTGCACCTCGCTTATGGAATTCTCTGCCATTACATATTCGAGCGGTTCAGTCATTCGATGTTTTTAAAAGTAAACTGAAAACTCACCTTTTTACGTCATTTTATTCATAATTTTTGTAGTTTTTATGATGAATTTTTATAACATGTTGCTAATTTTAACTTTGCTTTTTTACTGTCAGTTTAAAACAATTTTATGTTTTATCCCTCTCTTTGTTGATTTTAAGTGTAAAGCGCATTGAGATTATTTTTAATGTAATGCGCTATATAAGAAATAAAGATTAAGATTAAGATTAAGATTACCAGTGTTGAAAAGTTCTACACTGAAGTGTTTTTGCATATGCTGATAAGGTACAGCCTCAAGTCAAACTAACTAGGGTTCATCAATCCTGGTGAATTGTGCATAAAAATCGATGATGTCATATCTACCGCCAATGGGAACATGCACAACTGGCGATGCGATCCACAGAGAAGTTGCTACTGTGAATGATGACAATCTGATGTCGGACGCACAGTTGCGATAGCAAATATCCATCGTCATTCGATAAGGCATGGATCGTCTAATAAAGGCGATAGGATTGAGTAAGAAGACTGTTGCTTTTGTGCTTTTTCTTTGTCTTCAAATAGCACTCTTGATGTGCATGAACCGGTGGTTTCTCATCCCAATGATGCAACAAAGAGAAACAACGGAGTCAGGAAACTCGATTTGGAAGCAGGCCGGTTTTAACGAGGTACAGTATATATACATGTTAAACTTTCCTTTTTCATTTTTGAAGTTTCTTCTTCATTTTGGGCTTCAGAAGTCTCTCTTCATGTATTGAAAGGCCGAGCTACTTTAACTAGGTTACATTTTTCCTGAGGGCATATTACATTCGGAAATTACCATATGCGTTCATAACATAAAATGAATTAGGTATCGTCCACGCGCTAAACCATTGATGTTAAGCGATATCCATACGAGAGAGAGAGAGAGAGAGAGAGAGAGAGAGAGAGAGAGAGAGAGCAACACAGCCCAATGGTGTATGGGATTAATTTTCTGGAGTCCCTGAAATATTTGCAGATTTGTAGTTAAACACTGTCTAATATAGCAAACCGGTATTAGCATCAGCGGCTGTTCTTTAATTTGCATCATTTCACAAAAGAAAAAAATGTTCATGCCATTTGAATTCGTCCATACCAGTGATCAAACGTTGTGCGGAACATGTTCATACACTTGAAATTTTCATCAAAGATTCATCTTTTATACTGAATGTAGTTCTTGTCGCTGACTTATATTGATTAAGAAACCCCCTTTGAGTCCGCACTTACTACATAGCTAGTGCTGTGCTAAGTTGTGTTGTGTTGTGTTCTGCACGTCGTGTTGTGTTGTGCTGCGTATGTCGTACACTATGTGATATGACTTTTTACAGATGATTTTTGAATACTCGCGTGTTTAAGATATTGCGAACTGAAACATTTTACAGGTGCTTTGCCATATCTAAGTCGTCAGACTCTGTAGTCTGCTTTTGAGTCCAAAATTCATGGCAGATTCGCGAGCTAAGTAGGCTATCCCGATTCTGTACAATATTTGATACAGGGCTCTGAATTTCCATTGCGCTATCTCTATTTAATTTGTAAATCGTTTTTTTATCTTTTGAATGATTAAACTGAAGAGACGATAAGGTTGATTTAGTGCGCTTGCAATAATCTTCTCTGCCGGAGGACATACCCTCAATGTGAGTGGAATCCGCTCAATATTAGAATATAGCGAGGATCTAGCAGTTAGTGCCATATGCCATGGAGTGTGCCGAAGCATGCGTATTACCAACTGCGGCGTATGTATATCGTAGTATTACTGTGCTTTTAATCTGACAGTATCAAGTATTATTTATGCGCAGATTAAACGTAAGGCTGTTACAGATTATTGTTCCTCTATTGCAGTCTACTCCACCACTTATCACCAGAAAGTCGGCGATTATAACTGAGTGACTAGGCGAGTTGGAAGGGTCATAATGTTTCATGGAACGGTTTCCGGGAGGTCGATACCATTAGTGCATGAATCAGCATGGGGTCGCTAATTTTTGTGCAATGGAAGGCCAACTGTAATATTGTAAAACACTGCGCTGAAACGTTTATGCAGCGACACGAGGAATTATAGTTAAAATGCCTAAAAGAATATATGGATGCGGTACTGTTGTTTTGGTTGTACTTGCGTTGTCAAATACATCCTTCGCATAATTGTCCAGAACCATAAACAAAATTTGCATGGCTTTTCACGTTATAAAGATAACTTTAATAATTTTCTTATTAAAATATTTTGCGGATTTGTACTTAAACACTGTCTAATATAGCAAACCGGTATTAGCATCAGCGGCTGTTCTTTAATTTGCATCATTTCATGAAAAGAAAAAAATGTTTCATGCCTTTGAATTCGTCCATACCAGTGATCAAACGTTGTGCGGAACATGTTCATACACTTGAAATTTTCATCAGAGATTCATCTTTTCATCTGAATGTAGTTCTTGTCGCTGACATTAGGCCTAGGCCTATATTGATTAAGAAACCCCCTTTGAGTCCGCACTTACTATACCAGCTAGTGCTGTGCTAATTGGGTTGTGTTGTGTTCTGCACGTCGTGTCGTGTTGTGCTGCGTATGTCGTACACTATGTGATATTTAGGGGTTATAACACGAAGTTTGGGCGATACCGCGTCGTATTCGAGTGATGTGTCCGTATTTTGACGAGTTGCGCAGCAACGTGTAAAAATGCGGACATATCACGAGATTACGATGCGGTATCGACCAAACTTCGTGTTATAACCCCTTTATCATACATGTATGCTTTGGTTATGACTGTTTTCCTA
This sequence comes from Ptychodera flava, assembly GCF_041260155.1. NCBI lineage: Eukaryota > Metazoa > Hemichordata > Enteropneusta > Ptychoderidae > Ptychodera > Ptychodera flava. Next base: position 36,478,888 of record NC_091941.1, on the reverse strand, counting down.
CAGACGCTCCGAAAGTAGCAACAAAATCGACTTGAAGTCGACCTTGCTTCCTCCAGGCTGTACTTATAAAAAGTTGGTTGCTAAGGAGTGATGACAACCGTATCACTTCTTGATATTATTCCGCTATTGGGCCATTCCACTGCAAAGGAGGGTTTATGGAGCACTTTTACAGCAAACAATTTATTACGATGTCGACACAGGTTTTCACAATTTGAAGAAGATTTATCTTTAGTTAAAAATGACGGTGGATGTAAAACATAGGCGGAAGTTCACAAAATGGGTGTGTTTTCGTGTTTTAATACATAACCTCATCCCTGCGTGAAAGTTATGAGGCCGCCAAAATCGGGTCAAAATACTCGCGCCACACTCAAACTCTTATCGAGTATGAACAGCTTAGAGCACAGAGCAAGCAGCTAGAGCTACGACATCTATGAATGCACATACAGTGGATAAAATACCCGTACCACTACCAGTCAGTTTATCTCGAAGAACTATACATGTTCCCAGGCGTCAAATATGCCGAATTTACCATCTCAGTAAGCGGATTAGTGAAAACATGAAGTAACTCGTTCGTGATTTTGTTGCTGTACGAATAAAAGTACATTGCAAAGGTATTTCCGTCTTCTGCTCGTATATTTTCCTTCCTGGCTTGCCTAAATAGAACTAAACTTCCTTGAACAACCGAAGCGAAAGTTTGACTTTCCCTAGATGGCACACTGTATCTGAAACCCGCACCGCATCGGTGCCACCGGCCACCAGACACGATCATGACCTGTGAACTGACAAATCGGAAATATCATGTGCACCTTCAACCTTGTCTGTCGCGAGTATTTTCACTTTCAGTGCAGTTGGATTTTCGTGGCTCATTTACGACTGTAAACGATGTAATTCACCGCCCAGATACTTTAAGCTCATCAACAGGAAACTTGTCGCAAACCGATTCTATCATGATGCTCTGTCAACCGAGATCTTTACGTGTAATGATACTTCCATCTATGGTGTAATCTTCAGCAGCGTAGATGACACGAAAACACTGCACCGTGCACCGCCACAGGACCGGCCGTGAATTGACAGGTGTCGGCAAATTATACAAATTTTCAATACGTTTGTTTGTATGTTTTTTGTGCCTAAGGGCAATGCCCATGAAGTGACTGCAAACAACAAAATTTTGACCATATAATCATAATGACGTTTCGGATTGTCATTTGTCTTATTCGCTCAGCTGTTTATATGTATATACATGGTATATACAAACGAAGGTCATGCATACAGCGAAGGTCACGTGTTCGCGTCGCTGTAAGTAGTTCGGTAATACAGTGAAAATATAATTCGTATTTTCACTAGTTAAAATATGGGCTCATATCAGTACCGTCTGAACAATAGAAGAATGGCAATACAGCATAGCATGTATGATAAGACTTTTTACAGATGATTTTTGAATACTCGCGTGTTTAAGATATTGCGAAGTGAAACATTTTACAGGTGCTTTGCCATATCTAAGTCGTCAGACTCTGTAGTCTGCTTTTGAGTCCAAAATTCATGGCAGATTCGCGAGCTAAGTAGGCTATCCCGATTCTGTACAATATTTGATACAGGGCTCTGAATTTCCATTGCGCTATCTCTATTTAATTTGTAAATCGTTTTTTATCTTTTGAATGATTAGACTGAAGAGACAGGATAAGGTTTATTTAGTGCGCTCGCAATAATCTTCTCTGCCGGAGGACATACCCTCAATGTGAGTGGAATCCGCTCAATATTAGAATATAGCGAGGATCTAGCACTTAGTGCAATATGCCATGCAGTGTGCCGAAGCATGCGTATTACCAACTGCGGCGTATGTATATCGTAGTATTACTGTGCTTTTAATCTGACAGTATCAAGTATTATTTATGCGCAGATTAAACGTAAGGCTGTTACAGATTATTGTTCCTCTATTGCAGTCTACTCCACCACTTATCACCAGAAAGTCGGCGATTATAACTGAGTGACTAGGCGAGTTGAAGGGTCATAATGTTTCATGGAACGGTTTCCGGGAGGTCGATACCATTAGTGCATGAATCAGCATGGGGTCGCTAATTTTTGTGCAATGGAAGGCCAACTGTAATATTGTAAAACACTGCGCTGAAACGTTAATGCAGCAACATGAGGACTTTTAAGTGTAAGCGGTAATAATTAAAATGCCTAGAAGAATATATGGATATATGGATGCGGCACTGTAGTTTTGGTTGTACTTGTGCTGTCAAATACATCCTTCGCATAATTGTCCAAAACCATAAACAAAATTTGCATGGCTTTTCACGTTATAAAGATAACTTTAATAATTTTCTTATTAAAAGTATTGTAACACAAATATGACACTATGAAACGTTACTTTTCTTTATAACAATAGAACAACCTCCTTGAAAAGTATGCTGCTCATGTTACACTGAACGCGTTTTGCATTGAATACAATGTGGAAAGAATGCAAATGACACATTTCAATAACCAAAAAACCCCAAATTGTATAGAATCATTCTTCAGGGAGCTTTCAGTAATTACAGGGGGTGTGGGCCGGGGGAATTTCGCGCACACCTGTACCGTAAAATGTGACCCTCTCCTATTCTCATGTCTAAAATGTGACCATCTCAGTTATCCGACATTCTAAAACTTGATGCTCCCCCCAACTACTGCGGTATTCTCCCCAGGAATAACTGAAACGGTGTCAGCTAATTTACATAACGATATTTCAATTGTTATGTTAGAGACAAATTACAGAGGGGAGGGCTGGTGGTTTTTTTTTGAGGGACAGTCGCAATTTATCACGCAAGAATTTTTGAAAGATATGGTATTTCATACATTTGAGAGAGGCTCACCATATTTTGTGCAACTATAAGAAAGCAAGATGTGGCTGATTTAGTGCTTAATCCAAAATATCAAATCATAGTACATGGAGTCTATCAGACAAATTATTGACAATTTTCCCCCACAAAACATGCTATATCTGTATATTATATATGTTTGATAATGTATTTAAATGTACTTTGCTTGAATTGGGAAGTAAAATGTGCATTTGTGTACAAGAAATTGATTTCTGAATTTCATCTAAAAAGTTGGTTCATTATCCATGGTGTCTATTATGAAACTATAATAGTTTTTTTCCAATACAAAAATAGGTAAATTTTTTGCATTTGTGTACTCTTGATTATTTATATTTATGTTCTTGATTAGACTAGAGTGGTAACAATGATCTATGGTTGTGCAAGAAATTTGATTTTGGAATTTCACCGAAATGTCGATTCACTATGCATGGCGGTCTATGATGAAACTATGAATATTTTTTTTTCAGTACAAAATTAGATAAATCTGTGCATTTATGTATGCTTGATTATTTACATTGTTGTTCTAGATTAGACTAGAGTGGTTACAAGTCCATGGTGTGCAAGAAATTTGATTTTGGAATTTCACTTAAAAGTTGATTTACTGTACATGGTAGTCTATGAGAGAACTATGCACACTTTTTCCAATATAAAACTGACAATATCTTTGCATTTATGGACATTTGATAATTGATATACACTTTTCCACCTGTTGCATATGTTTTTGTCTCTTGTCTTTTATCAGTTTTAACTGTTCAAGGTGTTTAATGTAGGATACCACTGCATCTTCTTTGCTTGTGAAACTTGTGGATAATGTGTACGTATTTTGTTGGTGATTTCCTATTCAGGAAATATCACACGGACAATCAAAGTTTTGGCCATAAAATCAGCTTCTGTTAAAAGTGACCCTCCCCCAAGATAGGTTTATAAAAAGTGACCCTCCCCCTTGAACTGTTTTCTAAAAAGTGACCCTTCCCCCAATTCCCCCAGCCCACCCCCTGTAATTACTGAAGGCTCCCTTACCATAGCTGCTGCAATTATTAAAAATTCCAAATAAAGAAAGCATGAATAGGTCTCTATCAATGTTTCAGCAATTAGTGAACAAAGCATCATGACAGTTAAGTACTGGATCAGTTTATGTTACTTCAACTACACTATTCTAAACACGTTTGAAAGAAACATTGGGTATGGCGATAGAAAAATGCAATAGTTTACGGCGGCGACTCTTTTTACCTGTGAAACACTCTTTGCTGTGCCCATTTACTACCCATTTGTTCGGTATGATGTAATTAATACCTCATGATAGCAGATACAAGGTTAGAATTTTATTACCCTTGCTTACAACTGGTGCTCACAATTAAAAATAGTGATGGTACACTAACCCACGATACGGACATCATTAATATTAAAATGACGTTTCTTACAATCATCAATACTAGCAAAGTGATTTTATACTGAAAATCTTAAACTTCTACCTATAAATGCATAACAATATTGACAGGAAAGCACTGCTTGAGTTCAGGGGAAAAATACGAAGTAACGTCATGTTTAAAGCTGTGTGACCCGAAGGTCCTTCAAAATAATATGTATTACTGCCTTGCCACATGGCTTTTAGACTTGAAGGCAGGTTTGGCATGTGGTAAATGGTAGGATGGCAATGGTCTCCTGCCACGAGGACTCGCAAACTCATATGTTGAGGGAATAATAATTGTATTGCATGCCTTCAGACGACCATTTTTGTCGGATATTTAGGGAAAAGGACAGACTATTCATGCATTCTTTCACTCTATTCCGTCACATTGTTCAATGTGAACATCAAGAAAGCGTCAATAGCATGAAGCGTGGGTAGTATTTTTACGTAATTGCTGACTCAAAAGCAGACAAACGCAGCAATTCCAAATTAGCTCGATAAACTTAATATCCAGAAAAGAAGCCTACGATAAGGCTGCAGGCTAATATTGCTAATCGGAACTAAATATCGAACGATGTATTCAGATACGTATGCAAGACTTTCAACAAAACACAGATTACTATGTGAACAATACATTTCGTCTGAACTATTGCGAACAAGAAAGAAAAACTAAACGAAGTTCTTGCCTCTGATGTCATCGACCCGGGTAACCATGGTGAAAGGCCGTGTATAGATTTCTCGGGACCTAAAATTCCCCGCGTTTCCCTTATCAATTAGGTGTGTTTATGGTGGCAGACCAAATGTAAATACTGTGTTATAAGGCACACAGCTGATGCATGTTTTTATCTTTGTCTCTTACTGGCATCGTTTTTCCCTTCTCGTAAACGTCGGATGTCTGTGGAAGGGAACCAGTTGTTCATCTTTCTTTTAAAGGGAGGGTGTCGTCGGATCTGCGCGTGTGCAACTTTCTTTAATTACAAACAATGCATTTCATGCGTGATATCTTAGATGCGTCACGTCAACATAGCTGCAACATTTAAATTTTAGGATATTTATTGCTAACAAGCATGTTTTAACTTTTATCAATCGCCAACGTACCCTAGATACAGTGTTTACATCGGTCGTAGGGGTCCCTTGGAACCTTTGAGCAGAGTTCCGACGACACCTTCCCTTTAAGTGTTGTACACAGAATGTTAAATGATGATTCCCTGATGGTGCAACGTTCTTCTTTTACAGAAGTAAATGTATGGATTTACTTCATATTTGCTTAATCATGGCAGGTCCTGTCGATATCCATGGTACTGCTGGAAGGTATCATTTAAGTATAATTAGTTTGTGTTTCCTTTACAGTCTCACGTTAAAGAAGCGAGCCTGACACATTCCAACAACAAACCCGTCCGAATACTGTGTTTCATACCCACCGCACCCGATAATGGCGAACGACTTACCGCAGTGAGAGAAACTTGGGGCAAACGAGTTGATAAAATGCTGTTTTTAAGCAGCGTAACAAATCAGAACCAGACGCTCATCGGCCTCAATGTAACAGAAGGTTATCATTTCGTGTGGGGGAAAGTAAAGGCCGCTTACAAGTACATCTATGAGCACCATATAAACGATGCTGACTGGTTTATGAAAGCCGATGGTGACACATACGTCATCGTTGAAAATCTGCGAAAAATGCTAGAGCGGGAAAACACGACACAACTCATACTCTTTGCTAACAGAGTAAGGAACGCAAACAATCTCAACGTCACTCATGCGGACGGAGGTGCAGGCTATGTCATCAGTAAGGCCGCGTTGAGAAAATTGGTGGAGATCGGATTGAAAAACGATTCTTTATGCTCTCCGGAAGAAGGAGGTCCCGACGACGTAAAACTCACCCGGTGTTTGGAGAGGCTTGGTGTTCCACATCGCGATTCGAGGGACGAACATGGAAAACAACGATTCTTTCATTTCTCAGTGGAAATGTACTTTAACATGTCTGTATCTAAGTACAGGGCCAAGATTGAATATTATCCTACTGTTCAGGTAGGTTGTTATAATCTGTTATCCTAGCTAAAACGTATCCCATGTAAACTCTTATTACGGTTAAGTTTTGCGTGCTTATAGTAAATAAATAAAAAAATGAACGAAAGATTAACGTTTTGTTACATGATAGGAACGATATTGAAATAATTGGCCACGGATAAAGTAATTGAGAATTCTTTGTTAGTTCACTACAGTGACGATTGCAACTTTTACCACCAGCTAAAATAAATTCATTAAACTAATTCTCTGTGCCCGTTTTACATGCACCTATATCTCAAGTTATTTTAATGGTGTTTTAAAATAACTTGCTACAACAAGATTGAAGTAATTAAGCATTTTACTTCAGCCAATTTCAAATGTGCATTTAATGAACTTTTTAGTTCGGGATATATATCAGGATTAACTTGATGGAAGTTAGCGAAACATGCTATGTAACTTTATAAGAGTAGGTTACCACAATATTGAAAGTCATCAAGTATTTTCACTTCAGCTAATCACTAATTTGCATATTGAGGGAACCTTTCGAAATTAGGGATATACATCGGGATTGACTTGCTCAAAATTGAGGAAGCTTGTTTCGTACATTGAAGAAACTGTAATGCCCAAAGTAGGTGGAGATTTCGTGGAACATCTAATACTAATTTGCATATTCAGCGAACTTTTCTTATCACAGATTTATATCTTGAAGGCCTAATCAAAATTGAAAAAACCTGCTATGTTCTTTAAAGATACTGCAATATGACATTATTGAAGTTATTTTTCCTTTTTAATTTTAGCTAATTACTAATTTCCGTATTTAACGAACTTTGCTAATTAGGCATGTATATCTCCATTGATTTAACAAAAATTGTCGAAACTTTATATATATATATATATATTTGATACCATGACATAAGTCAGTTTTGAATTTGTGAAACGTCTTATCACTAATTTGCATATGTAACGAACTTTCCATATTAGGGATATATGTTTCTTGACTTCGTCAAAGTCGATTGAGCACGCTATGGACGTTGAAGAACTCTGATCAAATATTAATGAAAGTTGTAAAGCATTTTTACATCAGCAAGTTACAAATTTGCATATTTAACGGACTTTCCTATATAGCGATATAAGACTGAGGGACTCGAAAAAGGTTTTGACACGTGCTATGTATATTGATGAGAAAATTATGTTGTATAAGTGAAGATATTTTGCATCATCATGTCAGCTTATTTATAATTTGTATATGTATTATGGTTTAACAGTTTGGCATATATAGCTTGAAGGACTTAACCAAAGGCAATTACAGTTGCTATATAAAGAAGTGATAAAGTGACAGCAGTCACAGAAATTTAGCATTTTTATTTCAGCTAGTTGAGTATTCATATACTTAATGACCTTGAAATTAATATATGCTGAATACTGTTCATGATGCTGACCATAACACTTTCAATGAAGTTGCAAATACGTGGCAAAAGTTTAAATTCAACTGCAATATATACTGAAACACGTGAGCATTTTCAGTACATATCTGGTTTACATTGTTGCGAATTGCAGTTTGCCCCTACATTTATGAAATCTCCCTCCACGAATGGCAATCCTGTCCATAAACCTTTTCTTTTAGTTATCAGAAAAGGCAGATTTTATGCAGTGAATCGAGCTGAAGACAATGTTTTAGACACAATGTGCCCATACAGCAAACGATATAGGACGAACCATAGACCCTAAAGACGAACACAGCATGAAATCAGTGTCGGCGAATTCTGTGGATGTATGGCGGTACAGACCTCTTGTCAGACCATGCGATGGCATTGCATATGTAAGATGAGGATCGTTTATGTCATAATTAATTTGATATATTTGAGCGAAGCTCGCCATCACTACGCTCAAAAAGGGTTAAAGTAGCTTTACCTATTAGAATTGTATGCTAAAAAACCGGTTAAAATATATTCTAACTGCGATAAACATCTCAAAGCTAAACAATGAAGACGAAGTTCCACAACTACGGCCTATCACAAATAAAAATGTGCATTTCCAGTAACAAAATCCACCATTATGCAATCAATAATCCCTGCGAATTTTAGCGAAAAAGCCACATCTTTTATTGTTGACTTGACTATAACGTAAGTGGAAACGAGCTCTGAATAATTATGCTATTGCTATAGGAAATGTCCAGAAACATTTTGGCCTTAGTTTTCTGGTATGTGCTTTCGGTTCATCTTTTTTCTGGCGATAAATAATTTACCACTCATTTTAACTTTGCTTTCTTTGTCTCTACCACTCTATATCTGTCTGTCTGTGAATGTGTCTGTCCACCCTCCTTCACTCATCCTCTTTTTCTTTCTCATTTCCAGGGCAAAGATTGCTGCTCAGAGAATTTAGTGAGCATGCATAAAATTTCTCCTGCGAATATGTATATGTTTGATTATCTGCTATACAAAGTGCGCCCTCAATCACAGAGGTGTTGATGGACACCTGGAGTCAATTACGAGCCCAGAGTGAGGATCTGTGAAGAACCTTCCTCTTGTGATACCTTCATCAGCAGCAGCCGTAAATGCATGATGTACTTATTTATGTTAAAGAAACCGGAAGTCGTCCCTATAATAATGTTGATCCCTATTTCAAACGAAGGTCATTTGATTCGTTGATGTAGTTTCATTTCACACTCCGTGAATTTAACATTTTCTTTATGAAGTAAGTCAAGATAAAATGCTACTGTTGTGAATTTCGAGAGTGGGTTGAAAACACATAATTTTCGCAATTAACCGATAAACAGTATGAGAGACACTCGATGAATCCGTAACCCTGGAAAATTCCTCAGTGAAGTGTGCGATGTCGTCAATGCATAGAAAAATATATGGACTAGTATTACTGCTTAATAAACTTGAAAATGTAATTTTAAGTACACAATTCTTCTCAATTCACATTCTAAATGATTTCGAAAATTATATTCGAGCCTTGCTCTGACGTCGCTGCTTTGAATATTGGAACTTCTGGAACTTTCTTTTCTGTGTCAGAATATGTTTATGTATTGATGATTTAATAAGTATTTCCCTGTCATACATACTTTAATGAACAACGGGGAGACTAAGTGCATCCGTCATATTGAACAAAACGATATTGATTTTCCGATGGAAACTTTTCTGAGAGAATGGCCGATTCACTCTGTCAGAAGTTGCTTCCTTTCAGTATATTACATTGAGACCGTACTATTATGGTAATTTTACGATAACTTCTGAAACTTTCAGTTAAAATATCAAAAAGGTGTGTCTAAAATGTTATTATAAAGTTACCTAAATTCGAAGAAATCAAAATGATTGTGACTAATTCATTATACTTCAAGACAATTCACAAAGAAAGTTTATCTTGGTGTGACTATAGCAACATGTTCCTTTCTGAAATTTGAATATTCAACCCTTGACAATGAGTTGTGGCGTTTTGGTTACAGGATTGTTCGTTAATGTACCATAGCTTCCTTTCACATAACTGCTTTGCACATTTGAACATTTCGTCATTTCTGAGTATCTTTTTATCTTTTGATTGCATTTCCTTCTTTCATCTTCCTTTTTCGCGGGTTAATGAATAAATAAATTATATCAGTGAACTTTAAAAATCACCTCATATTGGTTGCTGCGTGTAATTTAAGACATAGAAACGAACAAGGTAATTAACCACCCAAAAGGGCAGATGTTAAAAGAGCCATTAATTCATTCTAAGCACACGTTGCAACTTTTGCACTTCATTCAGAGAAAAAGAACGAAACATAAATATCCTCAGACACGGTGTACTCAAATTCGCCTGTCATGACATGTCATCGATAGCCGACTTCCTTTGATTTACACTATTGTGGAGAAACCAGGGAAATGGAAAAATCACGAATTTTGAGTAAAAAAATGTGTAAATGGAGATTCGAAAACAACACTTTTTCAGTTTTCCTTCAGCTACTAAATCTCTATGGAAAGATCCAGGTATACAAATAACTTCGCAGAAATTAACAGAGCTCAGTAACATAAATATAAATTACATGAAGGTCCATGCATCTTGTAATCATCAGAGGATTGCGAGATGCATGATACTCAAGTAATTACATATTATTCCATGATATATATTCTTCGTTCAGCGAAGGAAAATACCACTGACTTAAATGACCGTGGCACCACTTGTCTTCGACTTGTGGTGGCAACGTCAACTACTTGTGGAATGACATGAGTACGCCGTTAGCATGTGATCAATATATCATTATTGATCGTCTTTCTCGTGAGCGAGGAATACGTTTGTGTACCACCCTGTGCCCTCTACCTGGTCTGTACTCCCCATTCGACCCTGCACGTTGAAATGCTTACAGAACCCACGATAATGCGATCAGCTTTGGTTTTTTTCCGAAATACTTCACATAATTCCTTTCGAATATACTGGCGTTATAGACTTGGAATTTACATTGTTTTGATTATTATTGCCGTAGTCTATGAAAATATCGATTTCACGACACGACATTTGGATGCTCAGCATGCACACTTGACATTTCCCCTCCCTTTGTTGTAGTGAAAACTGTAAGTCATGGTCTAGGACGTGAAAGTACTCTGGTACGTTGAAAGTTCAGGTGGCAGTTGAGATATACGAATACGAAGAAAACTAAAGCACAAGGACTCGATTTTTGTCCAGTGGGTGTATTTTGTCTGACTCCAATGGTACTAACTGATTTTTACATTTTTTTTAAAAGTAGGACACATATCGCATGAGAAATACCGGCCGTCGACACAAAAATTTCCGACGTACCACGGGATGTCGTGACGTACAAGGATCAGAGAATAGTTTTTCAAGAGATGACGTAGGTGGCTTGTGCCTGTGATAACAGATACACAAATTTGGTTTTAGTTGAAGTAGTGACAGCACCTTTCATTTGACTGTTTTCCAAACATTACACTTTCCTTGCTTTGTGTTTCCTTCTTACCATCAGTTTCATGAAAGTAAGCCGATGTTGATTCATAATTGTAATATCTTCATATGATAGACATACGTGTCTACTCTATATGTTTATTATTTAAAGCTTTACAAGTTTATTGCTGTTATAATTAAGTTCATTCTTTTCATTCCATTTTCATTTTCATGACGCGACATTACAAAAGATATAAAAAAAGAATTACTACATTTTATTTCGGTTGGCATAAATAGATAGATAGATAGATAGATAGATAGATAGATAGATAGATAGATAGATAGAAACATACATACATATGTATACGCAAGTTTGCGAGTGAACCCTTATATATTTGACGTAAATGCTGTTTACCTTATATTGAACAGCACGGATAATGTCGTATTATCTTTACCATTGTGGACAAGCTCCATAAAAGCGAATTTGCATATGCTGATGAGCTACAGCCTCAAGTGAAACTATGAAGAGTAATGAATCCTTGTGAATTGTACAGAAAAACCATTGATGTAATATTTACAGCCAATGGGAAAATGCACAACTGGTGATGTCGTCTACAGAGACTTTGCTTGCGTGAATGATCACAATCTCGCGTCGGACGCACACTTGCGATAGCAAAGCGTCCATCGATGTAGGGCATAGATCCTCTAATCAAGTTGCACGGATTGTTTAGAAAGACTTTGGCTTTTGTGCTTTTTCTTTTTCTTTAAATGGCACTTTTGATGTTCAGGAATCGGTGGTTTCTCATTCCAAGGATGGGACAAAGAGAAAAAAAATGGAGTCAAGAGACTCGATTTGGAAGAAGGCTGGTTTTAAGGAGTTGAGTATATAAACATGTTAAACTTAGCTATTTTTTCACTTTTAAAGTTCCTTCTTTATTTTTAGTCACAGAAGTCTCTCTTCATTTGATTAACGGCCGGCGTACTATTAATTAGCTTACATTTTCTCTGAGGGCACATTACATTCAGAATGAGTTCATAAAATAGCTAGGTTTCTTCCATCGCGCATATGCTTTTACAATACTTGGTGATCCATTTATTCGTATATTTCATTATAAACATACCCAAATGTACAAAAATTAATCAACTTTTATTCTTAACGCGGAAGTCTTGTGCCAAAATCTATCAACTCTTAGTAGATTTGTCACTTTAATCGCGCTGAAGGAGGATTGAGCATTCGTTCGGCACAAACACCAAGTTCATTCCCGTAATTATACAAAGGGTATAAGAATTATCGAAGGGAGTGTGAAACACCCCACCTTAGCCCATGGGAGTGTGTAAGTATTTTCTCACATTCCTGGCCACCGGGAGTGCGGGATCGACAGTGTGAGAAAAATCGATCCCACACTCTCAGAAACCGTCGCACACTCTGCTGTAAATATAACACGACCTCTGATTGGATGATAACAGTCTGTTTTGTTCCACGCGCAAATGCTATCCAATGGCACGACGAGTAACACACAGACCAGAACAACAAAGTAAGCAGGTCAAAGTACAGTGGCAGACGACAGACTTGTCACGATTTTGGATAATGTTGTAAATGTCCAATGTGAATTTAACGCGTTTTTGTGGTCATGTGAGAAAAAGAATCTCACATACCAAGGACCTGGGACCAGATTTCTCACACTCGTTGGGGATATTTTGTCTCACACTCGCCTGAGTAGAAAATGGGCTGAACGCCAGCATTTTTCAATGCACAATCGGGTGAAGGGCAATGTTATCGGTACATAATATCGCGAGGGACGAGCCGCAGGCGAGTGTGAGACAAAATATCCCAAACGAGTGTGAGAAATCTGATCCCAGGTCCTTGTGTGTGAGATTCTTTTTCTCACATGACCACAAAATGCGTTAAATTCACATTGGACAAGTACAACATTATCCAAAATCGTGATAAGTCTGTCGTCTGCCACTGTACTTTGACCTGCTTACTTTGTAGTTCTGGTCTGTGTGTTACTCGTCGTGCCATTGGATAACATTTTGCGCGTGGAACAAACAGACTGTTTATCATCCAATCAGAGCTCGTGTTATATTTACTGCAGAGTGTGGGACGGTTTCTGAGAGTGTGGGATCGATTTTTTCCACACTGTCGATCCCGCACTCCCAGCGGCCAGGAATGTGAGAAAAGATTATCCATCACGACCGCGTAAACAAGTTTGTGGATAACCGCTAAAGGTGATTTGCAAACGATATGTTTAGACTGAGACAGATTTGATAACTGCGATTGAGCGTGAGTATATGTTCCCTGATCAAACGATGAGACTTCAATCAATACTTATACACCCACTCTCACGTCGGAAGAGACATACACCAGTGTTGACAAACAATTTATATACTCGCCACCATCCCCATCCCCATGTAAATAGAACTCAACAGCGCAACAAACAAGCTTAAATACCCTATTTGCCACAAAAAAGTATATATTATGTTATTTTACATTCTCCATGGGCAGGAAAATACTACCAAATGTAAGCAGGCAGAACGCATTTCTTATATTGTGAATTTTTATTGTCTAGAGACCAACTCCGGGACTGACGAGTATTAATTTTTAACATAATTGTTAGATTTGAACCAAAAAAGCGTATTTTTTTACGAAAAGAATAAAAGTTTGGAATTGAAAATTAATAGTTTAAAGTCAAAGGGATAGGTAACTGCGCTACGATCTTGTTTTCAACATGTAGTTTGATCAGATGTCATGTTTCAAACGGAGCGCGAATATTGTCAGTGCACAGTATACACAGTGTTGAAGTGCAATCCCTGAATCACTGTATTCAGGAGTGTTAATCCAGTAGGTGTTAAGAATGCGGTGTGTAAAGGTCACGGCTAAAATTGTGACTATCATGTAACTTTTCGCATGACAAGCAGTCGTAAGTAGGGTGAGAAAGAAGTGTAAATTTATACAAATCCCCTGATTTCTTGGCTTCTTTCTTCCATATTCAACATTTCAAACAAAATTACCTGACTGGCTGGGTCAGATTTGGTGAAGTTTTCAGATTAAACTTTTTAAATACTATAAGACAGAACAACAATTGGTTTGGCAATAAAATCTTACATTTTGAATACGAATTATTTCAATGTTGATTTTCATGACTTTAATAACTTTTTTGAAAGTCAGTCTTTTAAAATTGAGTGGAGAATAGGTAATGTAAAACAAAATTGTCGCAAAATTGTTGCAAAACAAAATTGTCGTGTTTTTCTATAAGAGATTAAATCTTATAAAAAAGGTATCAAGTTTTTGGCTTTAAGATTTTTCATTAATACCAAACTTTAGGTTTTCTGCCCCAAATATACCTCCTTCATCATTTAAGTAAACTATTGCTACCATACTAAACGTTAGCTTCTCTGAATTTAGAAAATATATAGTATAAAAGAGTTTTCATGTCATCTTTGATGAGAAATATTGCTTTCAAGAAAGTATGCTGGTTACGTGCGATGCTACTTTGTTTTGCAATAAGCAGAAGCTGCTACACACACACACACACACACACACACACACACACACACACACACACACACACACACACACACACACGCGTGTCTGTAAGGTACATCCGAAAACAAACTTATCGATCCTGTCCTGTCCCAAACGCACGCAATCTGCCAATATTTGATCTTGAAAGGACGGGGCACCGTCAGAGGTGACAGACCTTGAATGCCGGCAGTACCTACGTTCAATTTCAATGTCTATCCTGTGAACACTATATTTAGCTCTTTTCATCATTAGAAGGTTCTTAACAATGAGGACAGTGTCACCCATTCACCTCGGATAGCGTGTTGGAGTATATCTGGCGAGATACACAGGGGCGGACAACAAAACTGTTCGCGTAAAAAGATGTTGATGGCGGTTTCTCGGGGCGGTTTGGGAACGGACAGGACAACTTTTTTCTTGCTAGTGGGCGGGCATGTTTCATTCTTTTCCCAGCATTGAATGAATGGGACTCATGGTCCTGTGTTTTGGGCTGCCTATTAGGAGAGCAAGGGGAGGATAGCGGTTGGGGGCTTTTGTACTGGTCAGAGGGCCAAAGGTAAAGTTTCCTTATAGAAGTTGGGCGGGGGAACATTGGAGGTGGAGGGAAATATGTTAAATTCCTAATTAGGGGCCCGTTCGAAACAACTTTTACTTTCATGATATTTCAAGTTTTCATTTTGTTCAAAATACGTTAAAATTAGGTACAAGTAAAACCCATGTCACTTTCAACTTCTCAAAATCGACTGTTGGCTGCCCCTGAGATATGTAATGGGGTCATACTGACCCGCCAGTCTATTGAGAATGCATGAATTGAGTGAACGGCACTGAATTGTGACCGCAGCCGTGAGCGTGTTGAACACCGGGGTATAATGTGTGGAAAAGACAGTTTGCCCTCTTGCAACAGAAACTCCCCCACCTATATCTATGTATACTAAAAATTTCATTTTCCGTTGTACATCTTGAAAAATATGTACTATTATCTTACAGGAAAAGAGCGAATTCTGCACAATCTGTCCCTGACCTTGTTTCTAGGGGACACTTTGGCTGAAAAGGGAAGCGGGCGCACAAGCGTGTCCCGGCCTCTGGGATATTTTCAAATCAGAGCCCATCCGAAAGGGCACACGATTGTTTTTTCGATCTTTTCATAATATTTTCGAAATAAGAAATTTCCTACAGGCTTCTTCAAAAAATTATGAAACTATATGTAAGCTATACTTTTCAAGTGCTAGGTCTTGTTTATCTCGAAGGGATTTCTTCGCGCGAATGTGAAAATCATTCTTTTCTGGAGAAAGAGTAAGACGAATACATCGAGTCTTAAGAAACGAATAAGTACCAGGCCATCCAGAGATTGCAACTTGCAGGAGTTAAATTTCCTATGCGATGCAGTTTGTGCATTCACCTCCTCAGTAATTGTACCAGTTGACCGCACACTGACAATGACTAATCATTTTAGACATTTTCGCATAATTTCGGTTCACCAGCCAAGAATTCACCATTTTATTTATGCTTCATCAGGATGAAATTAAATCAGTGATTGGCCTCCACCAATCAGGTATGTCGATAAACGAGCAAAAAATATACCTAAGGTGACACGTAGGTTGACCTTTCACCCCGTACTGGTACGCATAAACCACTCTTACCTTTTGTGTCGTTTATTCTGGGTCAGCGTCGTGGTAGCGGGGCTTTTCTTGTTTCGTGTGTTCACCTGATTGCGATTGTCCTTGTCGCAAGACGAAGCGTTCCGACCAAGTATTTGTCGCTCTGTGCTTTTCAACGGGCGAGGATTAATCCCAAGAAGGAGGATATTTCAAGTTTTCAGAATTTGGTAAACTTTTTGTGCCCGTAGACTTTGGATTTTGTAGAAAGTTATCGAAAGACCCAGACGCCCAGCTTTAATAGGTAAGACTAACTGACAAATCTGTCTGTTCGGCCATGATGGATTCTATGTTTATTTTATGAACAAAGTCGGTGTCAATCATTCGGGTATTGCTGAAATTCAATCGTCAAACTTTTGTAGACCCATGCATCGACCGGGTACAAAGACAGGGTGGTGGACAAAATCATTGAAGTTTACTTTTGTCGCAATCAACAGGTTTTAAAGCATCGGTAGATACCGCAAAACGCAGAACCATGAACAAGCTGAGGCGAAAAACTTCGTTGTTTCTTTCCTGTGTACTCATACTGTTGACAGGTAAGTACATAAACGTTGAGGGTTCTCACCTAAAGGGTGACAGTCGACATGGTCCTGTTCGATATCCAAATGTCCGTCATAGTTTATCATATACATACTCTAGCAATTTTTGTCTCAATGTTTGTGCAACACTGGTCAGTTTGATACGGGATATTTTCTTGTCATTTTTCAACACGATTTTGAATTTACATTTCGAACTGACTGATTCATTTCTACCTTTAACTTATATCCGTTTGAACAAGTACATATTATGTCGTTCACCGACTAAAAATGCTCGTGTATCGAAATGTGTGATCTTGACCTCAAGAGGAGTTTTTTCTATGAGGTGAAGGTAAACTGCGTCAATGGACTTCAACATATATGCAGGTTGAAATTTCCCTTTGAATAACATCACCTCGTTTACAAATACATTTGTCACTTCACTGACTTCAGTGACAGAATGTCACTCTGAAAATGTAAGGAGAAAAAACTTATTGTGTAATGATAGGGGTTTCCATACATTTGTGTAATTGTTCACAGTATAAAGCAGGAACATTGCGTGTTAGGCTTACTTGCTTACATCAAAAAGTCACATGTAAAAAGGAGACCACAAACTTTGAAGACTTACTGAAGATAAATGACCTGCTAATATTAACCTTTATGACCCACGGCGATTCTACATGATAATTAAGACATGAAAAGCGTCAGGGAAAGCTTATGTCTCATAAGGTTTTATCGTGAAGTTGTTTTATCACTCTAAAACTTTGATATCGTTTCACCGATACTGATTGTAGCGCCAGTGAAATCTACTCCAATACAATTCAAAAAGTCCTTTGAGGCTGGCATTTTGTATCTTGTCAAGTATGAAATGTTAAAACGGACGTCGACTCAAACCTTAAGTCACAGCATGCGTAGGTCTAGTAAAATCACTTTGTTGTGTCTTTTCGGCCATTATTGCGCAATGCCTCACGCAAGTCTCTAAAACACAGACCACTTAAGTTTTAGAAGATAACTGTGACTTACATGGCTATGAGAACTATAAACAAATTTAGTCCCAATGTGAAAAGGGTAGTAGGCCGAAGACTCTTCAACTGATCTTTATAGAGAGTGATTTTTATCGCTGTCTGCTATACTGCATGGATGATGGCTGTAAGATGAGTGCATAAAGAAATAATGTCGGACTCTTTCCTGCTCAGTACAAGGGCGGTGATTATACTTAGAAGCCATGCCAGATATCAAGGCATTGATGACACAGACTTTCAGCTACGGTGACACATGTTTAGTAAATATCCCCTTAATCTCACCAACATGCTAGTCTTGGTAATTGACTACTCTTTCCACGGTCACCTGTGGTCTATTCCGCTCTGCGTGTATGCGCCCCATAGACGTGTGTACATATGCCTGAGAAGTCTTCTTCTCAGGCATATGTACACACGTCTATTGGGCGCATACACGCAGAGCGGAATAGACCACAGGTGACTGTGATTCCTTCTCATGTTGTTGCTTTCAAAACGTGACGTCGGATCAAGATGAATGACTCATAACCAGAGACTATCAAAGATGGGACCATACACCAGGGTACCGGTGTTTTGCCCCCTTTAATTGTTAAAATATACGGATAAATACCCCGCCTAAAGCTACAGTCTAGCATAAAGAACAAGGAGTACATTACGATGTTGATTTGTGACGTGACTTGTTTCGAATACCAATTTCTGCCCAGTTAAGTGACACGCTTGGTTGATTTGAACTTTGTAAAGGGAAAGTATTCAGACAATTGTCTCGTCCGTAACTCGGTAAAAGTACTTTGGTAGGAATCAATTCATTCACAATTTGATATTATCCAAGTAATCGGTATACTCTACTGTATAGTCGTCTTGTTTGTTGTCATATTTGGTAATGGCGGTGGATTTCGTTTTCCTAGGACACGAGTGTGCTCAAAATAAAAACATTAATGTAAATCTGGGACCTCCTTGTTGACTGCTCCTCTGCCTTGCAAAGGAATTTTAAGAAATGCTTCTTGAATTCTTAAAGCATGTTGTTCATCGATTAAAAATTTGAGGGTGAATGTTGTAGTTGTAGAAGGGTTAAGCTTACACAACAATACAGTTTCAATCCAAGTATAAAAAGGTCGCGGAAAAGGCCAAGGATTTTCTTTATTCTGTATTTTTACCGGACCTTCGATTTCACCGACTGTCTGGCCTCGACATTAAAGCCACACCTGTTATTGTCACTGCATTCCTCTCAGAAGGCCTCGACCCGGTGAGTACGCAGGGGTCGGTCACCAGAGTCATGTCGGAGCGTCCGCCACACATGCCTTTCTGCAGCGATAAAAATATAAACACTGTACTACACACTTCTTCCATGTCGGGATTAACACATGCATTATATTATGGAGAATGTGCCTCGTGAATACTTGTTGGGGGCTCATTTTAATCTCAATGAGTAAACTTTTCACCGACTTACTTTTATGAAAATCGAAAGTGTCATTTTTTCTCTGGCGGCCATTTTGAATTTCAAATATCGGTAAATTTAAAGTTATTTGTTTCCATTTTACCAAAATTTTCTCGGTGGCCCTCGGGTTTTATTCTTGATTTTGAAAGAGAAGGTTTAAAGTTTCGTTGAGGAAAGTTTGAGCAAAGGTTTAAGTCTTTCTAGGCGCACACCACCGAAATGCAGGGAGGGGAGGATTGGTAATTCAGATGGTGGTGGTTGTATTCGGTGGTAATATCTTACGTATAGGAGTTGCATAGCAATCTGCAGTGCTTATCGGAATCTAGGTTTTACAGGTTAAAGGTCACAGGTAAAAAGGACGTTAGTCGGACAGTTGGTATGGAAACTGTCATGGTGGTATATAACTAGTGTGTACACACGTATGAAAGAAAAGAAATAAAATGAAAAACACGTCTGTAATTTTTGCAATTCCGTTTTGTGTATTACTCCCTAAAACACGGAACAGATACGCAAAGAAGAAAAAAGTTACATTTTGAGCGTGTGCATTTCCATGACGACTGAATGTAGTTCCAGACAAGAAACAAAATTCATCTATCAATTGATACTGCTAGTGTGTTGATTCCAACAGTTCCATCGTGCACGTGAAAAAAGCAAAGCGTTGTCCAACTGGTTAATTGAGACCAATCAATCTAAGATGGGGGGGGGGGGGGCTTGAAACCTTCGGTCTGCATAAAAAAATTAACTCTAAGATTGGGGTGGGGGTCCTACAACCGACGGTCTGCATTACAAAAATCAGCAAAGCATGAAACTTAGGAATGTTTTGATAACTGTATGAGTACATTATTTTCCGAACATGTTTTTTGAAATTCCAATAAACTAATAAATTTCAACAGGTACGCGATCTCGTTCGCTGGAGTAAGAGAATTTCATTATTTTCAAGGCTCACACGTGGATCCTAACGCACAAATTTGGCGACTATCTTTGATATTAAGTGTTTTTTATTGCGCAAATAAAATTCGACTAAATACTCCGTCATTTGCGAGTTAATGACAATCGATTTGTGCTTATTTTCTTTTAGATTTCTTTTAGAATTTTGGATATCCGACTTGATCAGGCTTCTTTACTGCCTTTACCGCGAATTTCAAAGAGCCCTTAAAGCAAAAAGAACATGCGAATGGATCAATCACGCATGTCAAAGTTTGCAAACTATCTTACTAAGGGAGCTGTCATTATTTACGGCTGGGGGTCGGGAAATGAGAGGGGGTCACTCAAAAATGGTGATCAGAAGGGGAAGACTTTTAAAAATGATAAGCCTACAGGGGGATTTTCACGTGTGACAATTGTTCTTAGTATCACTAAATGAAGTTATTTTAATGTCAAATTTTCAAAAGTTTGTTTATCAGGAGGGGGAGACCCCTGCCTTCTGACCTCACCTTGTGTATTTCCTGCTTTACAACTGCCCTATCATCAAAACCACACACCGGTGTCTGTAATGCATGACTGTCACATCAGGCTTCTCATCCCCGTATTTCTTGCTGTGATATGCTTACCTTTGTTGCGTCTCACTGCTTGAGGACGCCCTAGGCAAGTTCAGATCGGTACAGATCAGTGTTTACAAACATTAAGTGCATAAATGTCTAGGTTTAATTCACATCTCAAACCCTCGTCCTGTCAGTCAGTATCCCTTTGCCTATTTCTGCGAAGTCAGGAAAAAGCGGCAATATTAAGCCAAATCCTGGAGTGTTTTTACTACAAGACATGTCATAGCAGGTTTAGTCAGTAAAAAACCATATTTACAATATATATTTTAAGGGCTAACAAACGTTCAAGTCTTTGTTAAAATGGGGCATACACTATGCCTTACTGGTTTTAACCAACTTGACATGATAGTGATTTGAACTGGGCGAGTGATATAGTTATGACTGGCAAGATATGATTTATTCTTTATCATAAAATGACACTATTTTCATTAATCCATTTTCAAAAGTGTATCATCGGGAGAGAGACTTTCCCTCCTCCCCTCAGTCTTGCCAAGTTCATCGAAGCTATTTGTTCATCAAAAGTCAGATATGTTTTCATGTTTATAAACACTTTTCTCACTTTGAGCTGAGATAATTTCCCGTTCTCATCCAAAAACTTGCATTATTATCCGTGATTGTTATTCTTGATCATTGAAGAGAACTTTGCAGTGACAAATGGTAAAAATATATCCATTCACTCAAGTCACTGATTAGTTATTAATGTCATGGCACATTTCTTCAGCACACCATGGACAAGCTACTTCAACGGCTGCTGCCACTACTGCTGCTGATCCAACAACTGCCATGGGATCAACAAAAGGAATGACGGCACGAACAACGACTGACGGCACCACCGAAGCCGGCGAAACGAGCGCGGCGGCACAGCCAACGACAGCGCAGCCAATGACAGCGCAGCCAACGACAAGCGAAGACAGTCCAACCACTGCCGAAATGGTGACGATGACGATGACGCCCTCGGCAGAACCTGAGACTACGGCGGAGCCTGCCGCCCCTACAGCCGAGCCTGCTCCCGAAACAACCCCCGAAGCGGCAACGGAGCTTCGTAAGTGGTTTTACGGAGAGAGAGAGAGAGAGAGAGAGAGAGAGTTTATTGCATTTCAAGGTCTCTGGCCTATAAGGAGTTAAACGTCAAGAAAAATGCATACTATTAATAATGAGGAAGAAAGTTACAGAAATACTGATATTTAAATCCTTTTTCAAATCTGGAAAGCCTTAACAACAAAAGTGCCCAATGTACGTATAGTGCTTTCACGAGAAGAACGTAATAATTGCAGAAATTAACGATGGTTTGGATAAAAGTAAATATCTTTAGAAGTGTATATTGATCTCAACTCGTGCGTGTTCGCATATATATATATATATATATATATATATATATATATATATATATATATATATATATATATATATATATATATATATATATATATATATATATATATATATATAAACACGTATAAGTTATTTAAAGCACAAAGGATATGTTTTGTTAGATGATATATGTATATGATAAATATATTATATATATAATAAAAGGTATTATTATTATTATTATTTTGTTTTTCAGCTGACAAGGTGGAGCTAAAGTTGATCCTGGCTGCTTTTTTCTATGCCTTGGTGATAGTTTGTACTCTGATTGTTGTAGTATCCTGTGTCTTCTGTCAGTGCTGCCGTAAAAGAATCAAGGATACAGGCGCTTACGGGTAAGTCATGCAAACTCTGCATCTCTCTCTCTCTCCTATAATTATTAAGAATTAAGAACTGGTATACTTGTATAAACTTTGGAGTATTTGATAAATATTTATCTGACAGTTCATCCAGCAAAATTAGTTTTACTTAATTGCTTCAACCCACTGTTTACGAAAGGTAGAAGTTCATGTGCCATACATCATTATTAAGATAGAATGGACGTCGGGGAACATTTTTCGGTCTCTCATTTTTGTACTAAACGTTTGTGTTACTCGTAATGACTCATTATGAAGGGTGCAAAGCACATGAAGTTGTCCCGTCTTGTGAAAATCAACAATTGACCATTGGATACCAGCGGCCTTTCTGAATTTCAAATATTTGTAAATTTCGGGTGACTTCTTTCTCGAACACTAAAATTTACACGATGACCATTGATTTCATCCGTTATTATCAAAGAGAATAGGTTAAAGTTTCTTTGGGGAAACCTTGAGTAAAAGTTTCGGCTTGCAAGTACATTTTACGGCTACACTTCCAGGTTGGGTTACAGTGGCAGAGAGGGAAAATACTGAAACAAAATCAAATTTCAACATGTCATTTTTTAAAGTTCAAAGTTTTCTAAGTTTTGTTCGCACAAGTAGAAAATGTAGACAAGATAGACAGACAGACAGACAGACAAAGATAGATGGACAGAGATAGACAGACAATCTGAAGGATTCTGTATTCCAAGTGCAAACATTGACATATTTCATTGAAATATAAATCCATTGGAAAACACGATTAATATCAGATGAAAAGTCCATGCTTAACATTTCTATAAGTTTAGCAGACTTTTCTTCCGTAACAAACAAAAAATATAAAAACTTGTTGTACGACAATGTCAACTTATCATCAAAAATTGCGGTGTCTCGAACAATCCATAACGTCATTTAAATGAATGTGTCGACTATTGTTTGTTACAGGGACAAAGAAGGCGTCGACAATCCACTTGACATTGTACAGGATGAAACGGGAAACGAGAGGCCACTGTAAACACAGTTACATCGCTTGGAGTGGCTACTCCTAACTCAAATCACACTTTTATTTTCTTTGCTTTATTTTGTTTATTTAAGTTCGTCGATGGTGGCGCACTTTATACTTGTTGTACAGGACACAAGTGGGATATACATTCTAAAGTTTCTGCCATTTTTGTTACCATTTAATTACACAAGATCCCGAAGAGATATTCAGTGCCAGGGCATGTATGCTTTTGTTTTCCACAAGAAAACTCACGAAGATACGAAGAATTGTCTTACTCTTTGTATAAACGAATATACTATGAAACCTGTATTACCCGAGTGTTTAAAATATCGAATCCCAGGCCATTGTAGATGTTAATAATTGGGTGCTGATCCGATTGACGGGTTTTGGGCGTTTCAATTTGTAAGGCGGTCAGAGAACCCTGCAGACAGTTTTAACCAGTGAACAACATGAAGATATTATAAAAAGTGCAAAAAACAAAAGGGAAAAAAAAAGATAACGGACTCGTTTCACCGAAGACCGCTGCATATTCCAGTCTTAAATCGTGTTTCCATCTTATAACATTGCTATGTCTTATTAATATATGTCTCTCGAATTTTCTTTTTCTGTTCTCATTAACCCTTTTCTGTTTCATAAATACACACACCAAGGAAAATTGGAGAGGTTGAAAGGATCACTTTGTACATAAAGTGAGAATATAGCTCATTCATGCTGTATCTGTGACACTGTCGATGAAATGTATAGTCTGATTTTTTAAAATTATCAGTGTCACAGAAAATAAGTCGATCTAAGCATTTCACTCATTTGTAACATTTCTTCTATAAATGTACGCTAATTTATTAAAGGTATGATAATGGTTGACTTTCAGATGTGCATCATTTGTCTTTCCTTTCATCCAAGTTATTCATTTACGGAGGTTTAATCATTTTCAACAATAGCGACACCAAGCGTAGAATTAGATGATACCTTTGTTAACGGAAGGGCTCGATGACAAGGGAACGAATACGCCTAAAAGCTAGTTTTGAATCGATGACAAACTGTATTTATGAATGACTTCTTGCGTATTCAGAGAAGCAGTTATTCCCACCCGAGGCGGATATACACATGTTTTAACTGACTATTTTTGACGACTTACCGTTTTCAAAAAGTTTGGTTTGTACTGGATTCAACATTTGTTTTCTTTTTTATCCAAGAATATTTACAATGCGGGCGTTCCTGCCTTCGTTATACAACGTTACTCTTTCTGTCACCTGGTCATGCTGATTGTCTTCAATGTCGTTCATCTCTTCTTTTGTACAGATGCGGAATCACTGACTTGTCTTCTCACATTTTAATCAACTGCTCTCTTCTATTGCCAGGTTGACCACCCCTCTCAGAATTGTTTAAATTGAACATGATAACATGATTATAACAAAACCACGATTTTGTTGGGCAAAGGAGTTCTTACATTTGAAAAAAAGACATTGTAATTTTGCTTTTCATGATTTTAATCACTTTTGAGTATCAGTGTCTCAACCATTGCCATTTTAGAATGAAGATAGATAATGATAAATAGTCTTTTTTTGCTACATATGTTCTTGTTTCAAGTGAAATACTAAATTTCAAGTTTTTATCATCAATACCAAAATTGAGGTTTTCTACCCCAAATATATATCCTATTCAAACTATTGCCACCATACCAAACTGTAGAGTCTCTGCTTTTTGAAAATATATAGTATGAGGGGTTTCCTTGTCATCTTTGATGAGAAATATTGGTTAAGTGCAACTCCACCTTAATTGTACGATGGTGGTAGTGCACTGTTTGCTTCAGTAAAGGGTTACTGTATGAAGGACAGCATTGACACGACAGTGCTACCCATCGTCTGGTGCTCGTTCACAAAGGTGAAGATCTTGTAAATCTGATGTTTTTGTTTTTAAATAGCAAGATTTGAATTGACCCAAAGTAGTCACGGTTCCGTTGTATCGTATACCGTCCTTTGCGGTGAAATATTTATGGAATTCCAGTTTATGGTTTCGGTCGTCTTTTGTGAATATTTGTGAAAATATGATTTTTATACACATTCACGGCCTACGAGAAAGCCCCCATGTACCGAAGTATATTACTAGTCAGTCAAGCGGCCCTGATTGGCCAATGAAGAGTCTCATATAACAATATTGAGACACTTAATCGGTCAATCAGCGCAATATATGTTATTATGAATGGTACAATGCGCGACGTGTTGACTAGGCGAGTGCAACATGGAGCGAATTGTTCCCAAATGGAGTCTAAACCCGCCCACAAAGGTATGTTGCTATTTTAAGTGTTTCAACATATGTGTTTCTGGTGACGCTTTTAAAGTGGTTTTCTCTGTAGGTCTGAACAAACATCGTCAAAAGTTTGCGCGGCTTTTTAAATAATCTTCTAGTAACCATTC
Source organism: Ptychodera flava (assembly GCF_041260155.1). Classification (NCBI taxonomy): domain Eukaryota; kingdom Metazoa; phylum Hemichordata; class Enteropneusta; family Ptychoderidae; genus Ptychodera; species Ptychodera flava. Next base: position 36,452,935 of record NC_091941.1, on the reverse strand, counting down.
AATTTTAACATCCTTACATGCTCTTTGCTATTTCAACGTCCCTCTAATTAACCTTCACTGTTAGTTGGAGTTACCTGTTTTATCACAACTTGCTGGTATATTATTATTTTTACCACACTAGGTTTGAGCACTCTCCCGATAAATGACCCACTGACACTTTTAACACAGTGATGGTATTTCCGTCCAACTTTTCCAGCGCTTTACATCTTACCTACACACGATCCTTTACAAGTCTGCTCTCGTTTAATAAACACGTACTACGGACATCACAAATACTGCTGTGCACCATGACACCATAGCAACCATTGGCAATCAGATGCGTAAGTACATATTTCAATATACGACGATCAATCACAAACCACTTTCGCCGTCGCATCACCCCAACAAAAACTCATCTTGGGAAAGTAAAGATATGCTAAGTTTTCGCTTGAAAACGAAAGATCATTTATGATGTTAATTTCAATTATATGTAACACGGAGGAACGCACAACCCTCTCCCCCTCCCGCAGTCCTTAGAAATGACACCTCTCTGAAGTAGTTGAGAAGGTGGTGAAGGTGAAAAGTTATTAACACTTGCTATAAAATGAATGGAATGAATGAGTTAACGTCTATCTGAATCTCTTGCTTTCTGTCTAGCTGCATGACTTTCTGTCTGTCTGCCTGCCTGTCTATCTGTCTGTCTGTCTGTCTGTCTGTCTGTCTGTCTGTCTGTCTGTCTGTCTGTCTGTCTGTCTGTCTGCCTGTCTGTCTGTCTGCCTGTCTGTCTGTCTGAACGTATGTATGTATGTATGTATGTATGTATGTATGTATGTATGTATGTATGTATGTATGTATGTATGTATGTATGTATGTATCTATCTATCTATCTATCTATCTATCTATCTATGTATCTATGTATGTATGTATGTATGTATGTATGTATGTATGTATGTATGTATGTATGTATGTATGTAAATTACGCGCCATCTATCGTACGGCTGACGGGAACGATCACACATTATAAGGAAATTACTATCTGGAATGACGTCGGACGTCTTCAATAGAAACAGCAGATAAATCACGCCATTAACTTGACACGTACGTAATGGCATAACGCTCAAACAGCAATTATATAAAATGATTTACGCAAAAAATTTACCTTCACTGTCAACAATCATTAAAGAATAGAGACCTGTTTTCTCGTTACTGAGAGAACATTAATTTTCAATTTTTCGTTCAATCATAGAATAGAATTATCATATCAGGAAGTAGATATTTGGTAGTTTAATTTCATCGTGAACAAACCCGTTGTGTAATTTGTCTATATGCTTTATATGGAATAATACACTGATGAGTGAGAGGGTTGCAAGAGTGTTGTCCTCTCGACCAGCTCAATTTTGAGTTGTTATGCTGCTTTGTTAATGTTTGCCTTGTTACTTATAAATTTCTGGATACTTACTTTGCACACCATTCTTTTCAATTTCAATTTTAAATTATTTGGAAAATTATGTTTGATTGAGAGAGGAGATAACATTTTTGTAAAATTGTGTCCTCAAATGTTTCCTTACAGAATGACCCCTTCAGATTGTCACAACTGACTTCCTAAAAGTATATAATTGTTAGTATCTGGCGAAAGTGAGTTTCATGATTATTTAAAGGTAATTTTGACATTTTAACTGAAATATTCACTAGATATAATTAAACAAATTATTAAAATGCTTTTCACCACTGCTTATAATCAGACTAGAAAACTTAATCAGAAAAGTAACTTTTGTTGGTACAAATCAAACTGAATTGTGGGTATTTTATTGTACTCTTGTATGCAATGAAGTTATAAGACTGTTTCAATTGCAGTGAGTTAGGCATTGAATCCTTTACCCCAAACACAGGGTAATACAATTGCTAGCCGTGATGATCGGGGAGGGATGGTACTCTTCATCCACAGGATGAAACAATCTTCCCCTCGGTTGTGACGACATCGAATACAGACTTGTTGTACCAGAACTTCTCTATAGCTCTTGATCTTCTTGTTCTGACGGTACACCCTGGCCCACCTTGGCAAAATTTGTCCATTGTTTTCGGATGCAATAGCGCCCTCTACCACAACCTTCAGGAAAAAGTGACACTCCAGACAAAAGTGTTGAAGACCACGTCTCGCCGCTACCACCAAGCAACAACGTCATGACAACATTCTAGTTTCACTTCAATATTTGCCACTGACGATATAATACGAAAGGGAAAAGGGAGAAGAAGAGGTGAAATATGTTGCGTAACGTAAATCATCTTTTGGGAGCCGTCATTATTTACAGCCTGGGGGTCGGAGGATATCTGAGGGGGTCACTAAAAAATTGAAAGCTGGAAGGGGGTTGCTCGAAATATGGAGAGAAAGAAGGGGGTTCCTCAATTTTTGGTGCAAAATGAATTGAAACACCTCTCAATGGAGAGAGGGTTCAGTCAAAATTTCTGTTTTAGAGACGGGGTGTTACTCAAATTCATCATGGTTGGCGGGGGTGTACTCGAAATTTCAGATGAAATTCCTCAGACCCCCCAGGCCGCAAATAATGATGGCTCCCTTATGTGACTCACAGTGCAAATTACACCTTTCCATCTTCAATTTTATTCCTCAGTTTTATATTCCATGGACCTGTTAAACTTGTGTGTCGTATGATCTGCTGCCACGTCTAACTAACTGTATGGCGCACAAGCTCAAAGCGAATTGACTGGTTTATGTGCACACCCTTATTGACATAGACTTCAACTGGAGTTTCAAACTGTAGTCTTACAAATTTACATCCTCAAGACACAAGATTTAAAACGGTAGTTAGCAGGACTCAGAAGTCACACGATATCGTGCTTTGAATATTGCATTGACTAATGTTCAAGAAATTCGCAGGACCTAAGAACATAGGGTTATCCCGTTATCACTCATTTGCCCGATAACAGAGTATTGTTTGTCGGTGTTAAAGCGATCCCACCCACCCATGCAGACATTGGGAGGGCTGAGAACGTCGACAAGCCGTTCTGCACAGCGTAACACGGTATACAATCCTAAAACAGGTACCATGATAATGTTTGTCCATTCGTTTCAAGAAAAGTAATTTCAGCTCGGCATATCTTATTGGATGATGTACATAAAGTATACGTAATTTTTTTGGACTGCCGCTTGAATCTCAGGACGTTTTTATCGGTGTGATACATTGAATGAACCCTATGCAAATTGCTATAAGCTTAGCTCTTCTAGATCTGTTCCGAAGAAGGCTACTCCAAAATTCATACAATTTCCAAACGCACCTACTATACCAGGGAGAGGGTTTACCATGAGTGGCCGTTAGTGGGACAGTACCACTTATTTATATCTGAATTTGGCTGTAGATAGTCTTTAGCAGGATCTCTCTCAAAAAAATATATTACGCAATTCCAGCACAGCGCTTAACTTTCATCGAAAGACATTATTCTAGTTTCGGCTCCAGCAGCTTCTACCTTGATATCAAATGCTGGCTATGATTTCTTCAAATCCTGTGAATTTGTCGTGGTTATTCACTTGTTGACAAGGAATTCCGACCGTTCATTCGGCCAGACAAGCTACTATTCACAAGCAACGTCCGAACACCGAGTGGCGGAACACGCCGTTTCCAGTACTCAAAACTGCAGTATTGTGTAAAACGATGCATGCAATGCTATGGTGTTACAATATACTGCAGCTGGTACAAGAAATCACCGAAAAACTTGTCCGTTTGACCAATGAGCATGCTGGACCAAACTCTTCTTATGTTTGCGATGGTCTTATTGTAAGCTGCATTTCATGATTATGAATGAAAATGCAAACCCAGGGTGATGAAATTTTAACGCACCCAAACTATGTCCAAAAAGTTTAGTCTTGTCGACAGCCGTACTGAACCAAAAAGCTTAGTTAAACCTATGTACCTCCATGTACATCCATGGCATCACGAATGTAATACCCAGTACAGTAAAGTATCTGTGTTCGTTGCCAACACGACCGGGATCAAAAAGTCAAATAACAACAAAGTCACACATGATGATACAGCTGGAAATAACTTTGATCTATCTTCAAAGCCATGTTGAGCGTCATCCTTGCTCATAAGCGGCCAGTTTCTTGTGCAAAATTTGGCATATTCAGAGAGCAGCGAATGGAAAATGAATATTCGCTGAGCTCTTGTTACTGAGCCAGGTTTCCATCAAAGTCTTACTTCAGACAGTTCTATCTAAAGCGAAATAGAACAGTTACTATAGCATACGATTTGTCATACTACGGAAGCATTTTGACAAGTCGTTCTGCTTAATACCGTACTTTCCCCACAAAACCAATCGTTACATTTTCAAGCGTTTAGGGGTCAGCAACTGAAAGCCTCTGTATTCCTTCGCTGTTCAAGATTTCTGAAACTTTGCCTCTACACTTTCGGCGCCTACGATCCCTCCGTCTTATACTTCATCGTGGAATTTTCGGCGCCGTTTTTAATGTGCAGGGTATTAATATTGCACACACATCAGTGACCCGAGTTTTTAATTTCCTTTTGTCGCAGCATGTATTAAGTGAACCACTTTGAAATTACGTGGGCGGGGAGTAAGCTTAAAGAGTTTCAGTAAATTGATATCGTTCTCGCAAACTTAAACTTGAAGAAAATTGAAAGATGTGAATAGCCCCGATTGTTTCACTGATAGAGGACTCAGATAATTTACATCACGTCCACGGAGAATTAAACACGAACTTTTTTCTGACACTACATTGGATTTGTACAATTAAGTGTTAAACCAAACTTTTTATTGAATTTCAGCGTACTTAACACCTTGTTTATTTCCCCGGGTTCAACAGATCACTGTAATAAACGAGAAGCCAGCTTAGCACATGAACTTAATCAGTGAACTTTTTCGATGCTTGCGTTTCACAAAGCGAATTTCTGTGTGAACAGTAAGGGCTAATTTCGACATTACTTCGTGTTAAAGCCCCAATAGCTGCGAATGTGCAATAAACCGATCTAAAAATATCCTCAGTTTTCCAAGATTTTTCTTTGAATAAGACCCATTAAAGACTGAAAAAGTGTATAACACTGCCACAAGTGTCGAAAGTGGCACATAAATACAAACGTTTTAACATCATTTTAGATTTCCCGCCAATTTCAAAAATTTATCATATGACAGAAATAAGGATAACAACAACAAAATGTTGGCCTTCGTGTGTTGTGCATTCAAGTCAATGGTATCATGCTTGTTTCTTTTATGTTCACGATGTGTATGTGCAGGAAATGCTGGGGGGGTTTTGTACTTTTCCGTGGGACGCCATTTTATGAGTGCGGCACCCGTTTATTATTCAGCCAGTCAAAACGTATAGGCATGGTCCAAATCAGTGATCTTTTATGCATGTCCTTCAGTTAGCACATTTACACGAACCAACTCTGGTTTGAAAATGAAATCATGAAAATAATGCATAAAATTGGCAGCTATTGGGGTTATAATCCATGATCTCGCATTCTCACTCGTTTACTATATCTCTTGTTCGTCTGCCAACTACGCTAAGGTTAATTCGATTTCTCGTCTCCGTTTTAATTTACACCAGTGTTCGAGTTCATTTCCATGTTAAGTCCGTATTTTACAGGTAATAAATGTCAATAATAATGGAAACTTGATCATAGTAATAATTACCCTTACTTTATGACGAATGCCGATATTTTGATATCTCCTGATCAACTCTTATTCGCCAGTCCTAAGCTGTGCAACGTCAGTGGTTCTCGGAAATGTTATCCATATCGCAAACCATATTACGCCAGTTTTATTTTGACATTTGCCAGACTTGAAAAATGTCACGATTACTTTTGTGAAAAATCCGCCGCTTTTAATTTGAAAGTAAAATGGGAACCGCTTGATGTTGGTTGTTTACATATCATTATAGTGACTGTAGAAGGGATTGGCACAGGCAGCTACCACTACATCATCATCGTCATCGTCGTCGTCGTCGTCGTCGTCGTCATCATCATCATTATCAGCATCATCATCATCATTATCAGCATCGTCATCATCATCATCATCACCACCACCACCACCACCACCACCACCACCACCACCACCACCACCACCACCATCATCATCATCATCATCATCATCATTATCACCGTCATCGCTACCATGACTGTTGTTGCTTTTCTTGTTCCGAAAGAACTGTCAGCATTTAAAAAGCCCCCTGCTTCATGATTGGTTTATTATTATCGATCGCCGTTCAAAAATTACCTCATCAGTGATGGAGATAACGTTCTTAAGTTACTATTGCCAATTCAGCCACAATCTTAAGTCAAACTAAACGAATCGTCGATGAATAAATGCTCCTTAGCCTGGACTAGCAGTCAGGTCATCTGTCAAACACTGCTATTACTGTGGTAACATTTGAACCCAGTAGAAACGAGGTACTGGGCTTGTTTATCATTTGTTACTTGCAAATTTGTTCTTTCAAGTAAATTATCCTGACACAACAGTAAGAAAGAATTAATTGTATATTTTTAATTTATGGTAGGTGGTGTTTGAGAGACCTCCAATTTTGAAACATTAAATCTTTATAACATTTATCATACATTCCAGGCTGTGTCTTTAATTTACGTTCGACCTCAACATCACATCTCCCGCCCCTTACAACTAGCCTGTATTTGGTGACCGTTTTAAACAGCAAAGATATCTTCATTAAACATCTTTTTTGCAAGATATGAAACATGTCAGCTTTGTTGAGATAAGAAATGGCCGTAAGATGCAATATAGAAGATAACGACAATGAATTATAGTCCCACTAAACTTCCCAATGGTCAATAAAAGATATCGAACTGCAATTCGGTCACTGACCGGAATACTGACATGTAAAATGCCCAATTTACATATGTCAGCATCCACTCAATTATTTTTTGCTCTTTGACTGCCTTTCCATAAATCAAAACCTGGGTGCTGTATCAAATATTACTCGAGTCAAGATGAAATTGAAGGGCTGTATCAAATATTACTCGAGTCAAGATGAAATTGAAGGGCTACGATAGTACCATAATTACTTTCGCCTTTTGGTAAACAAAGCGCACAGCCCAGCATAAAATATTATGTAATTATTCCTTTAGCGTAATTCAATACAGGTATTTTTCGAGATTCTTCCGACTAATTCTCGTTTTCTCTTTTCGTTGCTTTTTACCGTCTTTATATTCACATGACAGTGGTTCCAAAATGACTAAATTTCAATCTTAAAGAGAGGACAATCTTATTTGTACCCTGCAAGTATTGTTTTTGATTGGTCCCCAAGTCTACATGCCTTTTATTATGGTAGAGCTACTCAAATCTTCGTTTGGAAAGACTGACTCATTCACCCTGTAGTTCTATTAAAAATCATGATTCGAGACAGCGTTCTCCTCAACGTCATCATGTCACCAGGATACCATACAAATATAATGATCTTTTATCGTACCAAATTATCACCAACAAGCCATGGTATCGCGGAAACACGATTGCTGACAAATTAAGAACTTAGCTCTGCCAACGATCCGAATGTAATAGACTCAAAACCAGAGGCATGCTTGCTAAAACGTCAATATATTTGACTTCAAATCTCGAACGAAGGGTTTTACAAACGGACTCATCCTTGACGCGTAGAGTATGAAGTACCAAGCCAACAAAGATGATTCATGAACGAGGTCAGACTCATGCGGTGAAAGTCATAAAAATTCAACAGATGAAAGAAAACGATTAAAGGAACAAACGGAATTAAACTTATTTTTGATGATAAAGTTTATTATTATAGTTTCACATGAGTGGCGTCCTTGTTAAGACACACGTAAACATTATATGTAATTCAGTAACATGCCTTAGGGCAATGTGGTTAGTCGGTGGTGAACATATTCCTAAATTCTAGTTTTCGCGCACTGCAGCCTTACTAAACCTGTAAAATTAACTGAGTTTACGGGCTGCGTTTAACATGTGACAAAAGTTTAAGGTAGATGGGAATAGGGTGCGTAGATTTACCCTAAACGTACGTATTTTGTATTTATTCTAGTAAACTGTTTTTCAATATTCAACACAGATCATATCGTCGAAATCATAGCTTGTTTTGCCGGTAAAGAACAGATTTATGGGTATTTACAAAAAGTTTTTTTTTTTCAGCGGAATGAATTATGTCTCTACCCGGTAGAGGAAGCGAAACTAACATAAACGATGTCTGGCACATGTAGGGTCTCCTATAGATGCACAGAATATTCTACACCTTATTTGCTCAAATTATCGATGATGTTTGCCCTTATCATGGCAACAACATGCTCTTTACAGGAATTGTTCATCATGTGTTGACAATGTCTTTGTCACGCAGGGAAATGAGTATCAAGTTGTACCGTTCCTTATTTGAATTATACGCGAAGCGAATGAAACAGCTATAACAAACTAAATAAAGTTTCCAGTAAGGCAAACTTTGACAGTTGGAGCTAAGTTCACAGATAAGTTTTCATAAGTTTCAACAGTACAGGAAACCGTGATGTATTAATGTTTTGAGAAATATTTGCTGGTAGATAGTAGCCGCCGTCTGGTATTCTAGCCCAGTGTAAGACAAGTCTGTCAACATCGTGGCGGGAACACACTTGTTTGAAAATTGCATCAGCTTTAACTTTTGATTATTCCCCCTATCCAATGTTCTTTTTTGTTTGAAAATACAATTTTTGTTCTACTGCCAAAATAATGTCAAAATACCTAGTATTGAACTAATAAACACAGCCTTTGCGTGCAATGCCAGCTGCTATTGTTGACAAATTGGATTTTACTTCCTATCGGACTAGAATTCATTTGTCAACAACAAAATCGCATATTGCATTCAAAGAGTTTTGTTAAGGTAGCATACGCCTCGAAAGTGAAAGACTTAAACTTTCCTCAATTAAACATTCAACCATTCTCTTAGCTAGCAAAGAATAAAAATCAGGAGGGTCACCGTGCAAAGTTTGGTACTAGAGAAACTAATTGACTAATATTAACCGATATTTGAAATTCAAAATGGCCGCCATCTCTATGTCAACTCTATGAGGAAAAGTAGAATCCTTTTGAAAAAACCAAGACGGTGACAATGTTTTTCACTTCAAGAGCTTTAACATGAGCCACAAACGGTAGACCACAAAGGTGCATAACAATTTGAGAGTCCGAATATCTGTCCCCACGGCGCATCCTACCTTAACAAGGCTAAATAATTGTAGTTCAACATGCTTTAGGGAAAAGAAGCTGTATTTGGATAAAAAATGATGACACAATTATCAAAAGCTGCCGCTACTACTTAATTACGTATACAGAATATCAGTGAATGAGGTTTTGTTTGATTTGAACACATTTGATAGCAGCTTTCGTTGATTTAATCAAATCCCAAGAAATTGGAAGAAATCATCAAACACAATTAAAAGTGAATAATTGGTTTAAATGCAAATGACCCCACTTCTAAGCAAATGTTTGAAGTTTTTACAATGATTCTTTTTGGATTATTTGGACAGATCATGATCGACAAAATATTAATGACAAAATCTTAATCTTAATGGAGTTGGAGTCAGTCAGTGGATCTGCGCTGTCTTATTACTATTACCTTTGACCCCTATGTCTGCATTCAACTCTAACATTTTATAATCAGTATCTTGACGTATTTAAGATGGCACTCAGGATCCCGCAACTATGGTAACACGGTTGCCTGACAACTATTCCTTCTCGCCCAATCAAACTTGAACACGTACTTCCCATCACACGCAATTGGAATTGTACACACTTTTCACGCAATCTGTTATATATTTCATGACTTTTATTCAACTTGAAGTTAAATGAACATCTTGTATTTCTTGAAATAGGCAGTGTCACGTGAAATGAACACAAAATATTTTTTCACAAAAAAAAAAAATGTTTGAAAGGAAGAAAAAATGTTCTCAAGTCTAATGTAGTAACATTACCAATTAGCACCATGCACAATATACAGAGATTCTAGTAAATTTAGACACGACAGAGATTTGTGATCGAAATATACAACTAAATTTATGTAAACGAGTATTTTCGAACAACGGCTATGTTTGGGCTGGCTCTGTGACGAGGAGTTATTTTCATTCCATGCAGGTGTCGATGAAGTCAACGCCTATGCTAAATGATTAATAAATACAAGATCATGGTGCTGGCGAATCTCGACTATCTCGTCGAAGCCGATGAACGCTACATAAATACAATACCCTTGTTGGTGGAAACATATTCTGTCTTGGAAAATACATGTTTGTTTTGAAAAGATGAAATGGACGAAATCGGAATCATAATGAAATCGAACATAATTATGTCTTGCTAAATTTAGCACCATATAATACAACTACGCTGCGACATTATGGTAAATGATTTTTTCTCAAAATTCAAAAAAAATATATATTTTTAAATCAATTGCAAAGTTCTCACTCTTCATGGACTTACTCATATAAGATTAGGATACCCTGTTTGTTAAGGCAACGTCAGAGTGGAAAGCAAATTTAAACAGCTCTTCCAAGATTACAAATAATAAATGCAGCAAAAAAAATTTAAAATAGTACTCGTATAATCACTTTCGCTTACTCAATGCTCCAATCAACGATATCAGTTGCTTCGCTTGGGGTCTACGTCACATCAAAGCTGCGCATGTGCAGTACAAATGCAAAGAAATAAAATAAGATAAAAACAAAAACGGAACAAAGAAATTGACAAAAGCCCCACATGGCAACAGAAAAACCGCAGAACCACCAGGAAGCCAAACTGGTAAATTTCAGTATTTCATCACAATAGCGATTGCAAAGATAGACGGAGAAACAGACAACAAACATTGACACTTAGCTAAACTAACACTCATTCGAAACTCCACCTCTCTTTTGGAGGAGTAGTTCACACATCCAACAGATATAAATAAATAAGTTCTTTAAGTCTCGGAGGAGAAAAATTTATACAGCTCAAGTAATCTTTAGAACTCCGCCAATCACGAAGAGAGTCGAGTTTATAGAGATTGTAATCGAAACGAAGTTTTTAAATTTTTTTTAAGATTCATCTGAACATTGCAAAATATATAAACGTTTAAGATGTGATGAATCAAACATGTGTTTCGACAGAGAGATAATATTATATTAATAACAATGACAATAATAATAATAATAATTATCCAAGCTCTGGTATACATACTTTTTAAAGTTCATAATAAATAAGTATAGTTTTCGTTTCGTTTCTTTGTCCGTATTTTAGTCTCTAGTTGGTGACGATAAGCCTGTAATATAATACAAAAATAAATATCTTCCCATTCCGCTCCATGGCTGTGCTTGTTTAAAGCCGCTGTGCTCTTTTTGATAAGTTTGTACATCGACGCTCAGAAGCCCGCGGACGGCCGACGAATGAATACATACATAGTTGACAGGCGTTCTTCTCTCGCAGATAATGCTTTATATGGTACGAGACGACACATCACAACTACTCTTTGGTTATGCCCTTGGTAGTACTTTATTTTTACACGCAAAGTATCGATAAATCATCTAGTACAAGGATGGCTGCAAGAAAAATGGAAATAAAAAACCCATGAGTCGTTTTTATTTAACAGTGGGAGTTTGGAGGTGACTCAACTCATTTTTGCCATAGGCAGATTAAATTCCGTTTCGTCACCTGCCATGCTATACTTCATACAAGATTTATAAGTGCACCTTACTTTTGATGATATAAATTACATGTTGCTTGAAATTGAAATGAACAATATACAAACTGTGTCATATTTCGCCCGAATTACTGTTTTTAATTGGTCGCGTCTCCCTCGCGTGCAGAGTACGAGTCAATTTCCTTTATTGCTAAATTACGATTCAGTAATTAGGGTATCCGATTTAGGGCATTCGATTTAGGGCATTCGATTTAAGATATGCGATTTAGGCATAATTTGGTGAAATTAATGAGAGAAAAGTAGTGGGTAAAGTTATTAATTTACAATGTAAAGTCTAAATGGGTAATGTGACGGTATTATTCGTTGTCATGGCGACAGGTAAACAACACTCACCCGAACTTATGATATACATTCGTATTTCAGATCGGAGAAGAAGACCATCTCTTGAGAGAAGACGAAAAGTCCGAGTCTACCGCCACTCAGTGTCATATCATGGAGAGGTCCGGAGTCAGACATGACCTCACTGCCTTCGTACATTACAACCCTGCTCGTGAAAATAAGGAGAAAAAACCTTAGCAACCTAGTTTACATTTCTGAGACAGAATTAGCTCAACAACTTTGCAAAGCTTCTGAAATCCGAGGAATGTTCGCACAGTACACTTTCAGCTGTTATTCTATATGGCACCTAATCGGAAAGAGACAGAAGTCAATTCGACATACGATATCAAACGAGGCGGAAAATAGGCTATAGCTTACCTTATGAAACCTGTTGATGGTACGTGCGTCAGCTGCCATCTGTAAGCTGTGTAATCCTTCCATCCGACCTCTTTGGGGTCATGCCAGAGCAATTTCACTTGGCCAGCGGTATCTCCAGTGTGCCACAGAGCATTGCGAAGAGCCTCGCCGGGTCCTGTCGTGGAATTAACCAACTGTAATAGCAAAAGGGAATACACTATTAAAATTTGTGTAAAACAAGAATTATTAGGGCTGCCATCATGTGCTTGTGTACATGAACTAGTTTTCGATGTACATTATTGTACATTTTATTTAACGGTTGGAAATTTCCATTAGTCATCGAAGAACTGCCATAAACTAAACATTTATATCAGCAACGAAATAGAAAGTGAAATACTACATTAAAATTAGCCTCATGAAAATTATTAAGACTATTTTTATCCTGTTTCAGTTTTTAATATGTCTACATTACATCCGGAATAGTTCTGAAATTTATACTTCAATTACGTTCCGTAGGTGGCTTTCGCATAAGCTTGTAAGACCTGTGCCGGTGATATTGCATATTAGTGTTAGTTTACTGATCAGAAGAATCGAGCTATATTAGGTGATGTGATCAGGCGACATACCTTGATCTGGAGACCGGCATGACCAATTGCCTTTGTTGGTTTCTGGACAATGTATGGCTGGTAGATTTGCTTCCACATGACAACGTAGAATTGACTGCTCGACTGGAATCCGAAAACGAACCCGGCGTAGTCGTCGTCTCTCTCGGTGTTCACGTAGAAGGTACCGCTGAACTTCACGGCGTCGAAACTGTCATAGCCTGGAGTAAGAGAATATCAGAAAAGATTAATGTATTATGTTTCCCAACATGGAAGAGTATTCTTGCCTTCAGCATATTTTGAACTTATTTAACAAAGCAAACAAACTAATTTCGATAGCAGGAAATTTCTTTCTTTTATCGATACCTTGTTCAAATTCGATACGCCATTGAAATTTTAGAAGTCACGGTACAACTTCAAGCGACGTCTGTGACAGGCCTGACAACAAGTACTGCATCAAAAATGCCGAATCTTCGCAGAAAATCGGAGACTGTTTGACAGTTCCGTCGACAACTGTCCGTAAGGAGAAAACAAAATTCAAAAACTCACCAACAGCGAGACCTGGATCACTGTTCACTGATTGCACGAGCTCTTTTCCTCTGTTTCTGACTATCCAGTGAGGGTCGGTCTGGGCCATGCCAGAGGGGTCTAGCGAGATGGTCTGGAACTCCGTGAAATCTGTCTGACGAATCCACTTGTGTTCTGGGCATGCGTCGAGTCTGTTCTCAATGCCATCACCGTCAAAGTCGTTGAAGCAGGCGTCGCCGATACCGTCATCTTTAACACAAACAGGGAACAGAGAGATAGCATCGTTTAGTCCTTCCGGTCAATAACTTTAATGTTAGAAATACACTGCGCTCTTTGGCTGAGAAATATTTCAAACGAAGACAGAGAAATGGTCAAAGACTGAGAAACAAGAATTCCACTACCTACCATCTGAATCGGCTTGGTCAGCGTTTGCAACCAATCGACAGTTGTCTAATTCGTCGGGGATACCATCATTGTCGTCGTCATCATCGCATGCATCACCTAAAACAGGAAAAGAGATCAATTTTATTTAAATATTGTCATTCCAATCGGGCTTCTGTTGCATTTGTCTGTGCAAAAACAATGTAATAACAGTGACCCCGTACCATTTGCTGGAATCTAGCGGGTTGGTGTAAGTCGGGTTACAGAATAGCTATTGACAAGTATTGTTCTTTTCAACTGATATGAACTTATTTTATTAACGCACGTTCTATGTTGAATACTAATTTTGAAACTCACCAATGCCATCTTCGTCTGTGTCAAGTTGACTGGCGTTCGGAACATCCGGGCAGTTATCGATATCGTCCTGTCTGCCGTCGGAGTCTTTATCTTTGTTGGTGTCGCACTCGTCACCGACGCCGTCGTGGTCTTTGTCGTTCTGGCCCGGGTTGTATGTGCTCGGGCAGTTATCGCAGATGTCGCCCACACCGTCCCTGTCGGAATCCACCTGGTCGATGTTAGCTTTGTACTGGCAGTTGTCGTTGTAGTTCAGGATACCGTCGTCATCGATGTCTTCGTCGCAGGCGTCTCCCTTGCCGTCGTCGTCTGTGTCTCTCTGGTACACGTTAGCGTCGTAGACGCAGTTGTCGCAATAATCTCCCACGCCATCATAGTCGTAGTCTTGCTGGTATGGGTTGGCAACTCTGGGACAGTTGTCCTGGTGAAGAGAAGTGAGAAGAAAATCAGCAATCATACAAACATATATATAGCCAAAAAAACAACATGGAAATCCACAAAAGGATAATCTGTCACTGCACGACTTGGTCCTCTTTGTATCATCTACTATATATGTCATCAAATATGCAAATATAGTCAACATACACACTGAATATCTACAAAATAGAAGCTTTTGATTACACAACCATGCTTTATATCTGCATAAATATTTTTTTTACCTTTGCCAACGTGTCTTATAGTAGATATTTTAAAACATCATGGGAACTTACATAATCATCATCATATCCATCGTTGTCACTATCAGTGTCGCACGCATCACCAATATTGTCATTATCCATGTCTTCTTGCCCGCTGTTTGGCAGAGATGGACAGTTGTCCTGTAAAAGAGGGGGAGCAAGGAACGTGTCAAAATGGATAAATGTATTCTCTCTCTCTCTCTCTCTCTCTCTCTCTCTCTCTCTCTCTCTCTCTTGGTCTCGAGTGAATTATTTGAAAACAAGTACCCTCATGTCCCATAAATAAAGGTTTTTAATGTTCGAAGTGACAATACCTTTATGCAGTGTGTGGTCTCATCGACTTCAAGGCAGTTCAGCGACTGATCAGGCCAACCATCCAAGTCACTGTCCCGGCCACATTCGTATCCGTCACCAGCGTAGCCTGTTTTGCACTGTCGAGATAAACGAAATACGTCCAAAAGTTATCGCCGTGTTAATTACCTCGGTGAAAAGCTAGGCTAAATAGCAAAATGACTTCAAAAAATGTTTACTACATTTTTTTCGGAAATCACAGAGAGTGGTATATTTTATGACAAGGCATGCATTGATGCTGAACACAGAAAGTTTGACCGTCGGCCCATGAAGTTATACGGTATATTGACTGACCTTGCATCCAAATGGAGGCTGCGAACTTGGTCCATAATAGATACATTCGGCATTTTCGTCACAGTTATGGGTGCCATCCTCACATGGATTAATTGGATTACATTCCTGGTAATCGAAAAAATACACAACTTCTCATTAAATATCTGAACTTTGCTGATCAAATCGGTGCAAATGAACAAAGAAAGTTTCTCGCATTTTTTCCTTAAAATACTTCAGAAATGTAAAATTGGGTAAGTTTTGCTTTACCTGCTTGTTGTTTTCGGCATAATCCACTCCCGATCCATGAGGCTGGTTGCCCCGGTAACCAACCGGACAGGGTTGGCAGTGATAACCGCCCTCGTAGTTTTCACACAGGTGTTGTCCACCATAGGAGAAACAGGCGTCAGGGACAAGACGACACTGAGAGGAAAAATGGAGAATTAGGACCAGGTTTAGAATCTATCAAAATTCCTAAACAATCCAAATACATCGCTAAAAAAGCAACTTCATCGACCGATGGACCGAAGACGGAGATGGACCATTGGATAATGGGACGGGTTGTAAGGATGCTGACATGTACATGTTTTTTGATTTTTTTTCGCCTTTTGAAATTGAAAAACCTCAGTATTTTAGAAATTTTTGTTTCGTAGATTTATTCCCCATTTGCATTTTCGACCACTTCCGCCTATGATCATCAAATGATGCAGTCCCAAACAGACATGCAAAGGAGCTCTTCAAATTTGTAACCTCACCTCATCAATGTCGCGACAAACATGGCCATTACCACTGTAGCCAGTTGGACACCTTCCACATGTGTACGTTCCATCATCAGCGCTTGTACACTCCACATCCTGGAAGCAAGGGTTGGACAAACAGCCGTCTGGTGGGAAATGCATGATCCGTGTCATTACATGCAAAACTGGTAGATTTCATCTTCACATTTCTGTACTTATTCATCGTAGCAAAATATGTTTAAATCGAGTAAAATAATGGAGAAGTATTTACTTACCAATCGGACAGGCGTGCAGGTTACATTTCCTGGTAGCATGTTCGCGTCCTTTGCAGTCTCGGCCACCGTGAGCTGGAGCGGGGTTGTTGCACATACGGCTGTGTTCCTGGGTTCCACCACCACAACTAACAGTGCATGCACTCCAAGGAGACCATTCACCCCAACCACCATCAACTGATACAAAAAAGGTCAGAAATAAAGTTCGTTAAACTTGCCAACCTCGGACAGTATGTCACCTTGTCTTTATATCTTACAAAAGCACTTTTATGGTTTTCCCTATCGGCACTCGAATTTATTTTTTTAAGACAGCCTAGTTTATTTTTCAAGCAATTTACGTCGGCGTCGAGGGTTTCTTCTGAGCAGACCTGGAGAAGCATTGCGCACGCTAAAATGCTACCTGCTCCCAAAGAAATAACCACAATACAATGAAACTGTTCAACTGGTAATCAAGACGACCCGAGTAGTTTACTTTGACTGCCAGTCTCATGTGGTTTTACATAAACTACAGTATACTTCAGGGACGACCATCTCTAGTCGGCGCTGGGTGATGTAAATTTTTGGAATACTTCTTGACTTTGTTCTTACCTGGACATGGGTCCCTGCTGCACGGTCGGTTTTCACGGTTAAGTCCTTCGCACTCGGCACCTCCGTTCTGGGGCAGCGGGGAGTTGCAGGAACGAACGCGAGTCTCGTATCCTTCACCACAAGTCACGCTGCAGGTCCATGGAGACCACAAGCTCCAACCGCCATCGACTTGCACTGAAACGAACAAAGAAATTGGATCCCGTTATTGCCTTGTTTTAAGCGCACCTTGCACACACTCGGCTTCAGATGGTGTCAAAAGATATGTTCCCACGAGTTCTCATCATTACGTCTGCTCGAAAGTTAATTGCATATTAATTATAACAAATGTCGGATGAGCAGTATGACTCATGAATTAATGCAACGGCTGTTAGCTTTATAGCTCCCCTGCGACCAAAAAAAAGAGTCACAGCTAACCTTTGTTGTCACAATCTTTTTCGTAGCAAACTTTGGTCTCGATGCTACTTTCTTCGCAGGGATAGTTCACTCTATCACATGATCGTCCACGCTGTTGAGTTCCGACTCCACAGGTTACTGAGCACGGGGTCCAATCCGACCATGCACTCCAGCCATCGGATACGTCATTGGCTGGTGTAAAATTAATACGAATATCAGTTAGATTGGAACAAATGTTTTACCTGCCTATCTTTCAAAATATACTCCGCTTAATTGAAAACACCAGGTTACATGCACTCTTGCAAATTGAAATGGTGAATAAATTATTTTTAGCACAAACTCGTCACTCCTCTCTCGTGATAACGTTCGTGCTCCTCAGCAAGCGAATACGATAGTCTCAAAACAAAAGAAACGAAGGAAAGGAATTCAACGTGAAATTTTCTACTTACGATTGCAGGTTGGGCAGCATGCGTCAGGTAACTGTACAGGTTCTTTGCAAGGCAACACTGGGCACTGAATCGTACTGCAGATTACTTTAGATTTCTGTAAGAGAATGACAATTGCAATTTATCATCTAGAAAGTCACGTCTCTTTTCCACCTCATGTTATATACATCAGTTTGATCGCATTTTACTATTTTCCTACACAACGTAAACTAGTTTTTGATAACTCACCTTGCATTCGCATCGTTTACATTTGTTCACGATCCAGTCGGTGTTGTTGCTGTGGTAACGGCCGTCGTCGAAACACCCGCCGTCTGGGGGCGCTCCGATCAAATCTTTCAACTCTTTGTTTTCGCTTGACTGTTGAAGAAATCCAAGAAAAATATTTAAAAAAGATTCAAACTATAGTTTACGGTTGTCTCGGAAAGCAATCCCAGAAGATTATATGACAATGTTTGGACTGATCAATATTATGTTGGAAATCAACCTCAAGTTATTGTGGTTTCGACACTCCTCATCTTAATAAGAAATGAGCGAATACTTACCAGGTTGCCTATTCTCATCTCTAACTCGTCAGTGGTTGCTTTCAAATGATTGAACCCATCAATTATGTTCACCATCTGATTACAGGTAAACTGACATTCGCCCTTGTAACCCTCATCTACACGCTTGTCCGTCACGATAATATTTGATTCAGTCGGCACTGAAAAAACCAAAGAAAAAATATAATTGACATTATACTCTCAAACTTTACATGCGGATGCCGGGGCTTTCCAGGTCCAACTTTTATTTCGTTCACAAGATGCAAACTTTGGAAATTTGTGAATTTATCCGACAATGACAGAGTTGTCAATTAATATCACTAAATATATGATTTCTTTGCGAATGAGTAAACAAGGATTGGGAAACCACCGCGTACAACATATAAAGGCCTGCGCCATGCGAGAAGTACGTCGCTATGATAAAAATAATCGATAAAACTAAAAAAAATCTCAAAATAATGTCGGTTCGTTGCTAGTCCGAACAACTTTTAACCGCCGGTTTACGACAAACATGAGGAATTGCGTATGCTACGTGCTAGTCGTTGGATGAGGGTCCGATGGACTCGCTGTAGCAAGGGGCGTGCACCTAATTGACATATTAGTGTGCGTGTTCTTAGTCTGAAATACGTGTGAAACGGATCGACTGTTAGGTTAAGCGGTTTGAGTTCGCCTCTCATTAAGACAGATAATTGAAAAGTCATGTAATCGGTTTTCTGAATTGCCCTATAATATTCAGAGGCCACCTGCACTTTTAGAAACACATTTCACAGACATACATCTCTACGATTGACACTCAAGGAAGTCAAATGGAGCTGTCTCCCTGCCCCTTTTTCTGCCAAAAATATTCTGAAAAACACATCTTCAGGGCGTGCGTTTTCGGGTAAATTAGCCGTTCCCTAGAAAATAGCGGTCACACAGCTAGATGGGGTTGTCAGTCATGTGATCGACGCATGGTCTCATTGGGTTATGAAACAATTGTTCACGCCCTCTTTGCTCCTGCTATTACATCTTAATGTTCGGAGTTCGCATTACCGCTGAGATTCTTGCACATTCTTCCGTCAAATAATTCCTCCATCGCTTTGTCCGGGCGGCCCTGGTCTAGTCTATGAACTAAAAAAGATAGCGACGTTCGAATGTAAACGGTGATCGATCCAAAGTGTCGAACAATAAGCTATTTTGATATCATGGAAGTGAGGACTCACAAGTTCGTCATTTTTACCTCCTTGGGCCTACTAGCCATTTCGCTCAAGTTGCCTGCTTATTTGTACCCCCAGTCTGTACTCCTCTCCGCGTTTGGAGTGGCAGCCAGCGTGCAAACCCTCTATACTTGGCCATTAACTGCACAAAATAGCATTGAAAGTCTAATCGGCCCCTGAAACGAACAAGCAGCACAATACTTTACCTAGTCATATATTTTCTGCCTATTAAATGACAGCTAGGAGTTTTTTAACAGCCATCATTGTAACAGGAAACGCGTGAGTAGAATAGAAATTCGATTTCAATGAAGAATGGCGATTGGCCGATACAGCGCGTGACATAGGGTAATCAGCTCAAGGAAAAATTAATTTGGTTTTCAAAGACAGTTATGCGCCATACATTCAACGCGTTCGATCATAACAGAATAAATAAAAGTGCGTCAGCGTTTTAAACAATGGGACTGAATCTGTTTTGGATTTCATACATGGACGTTACGAGTCGCATTCAGTACCGAGGAAAAAAACCGCCACAGATATTCTTTTGAACTGTCGTTCTAGTTGAATGTCACCTTTTATATTCGAATTATATCATCGAGAATTAATAGCAATCTGCAGTATGCTACAACGCTTGGCTGCCATCATCCGACAATCACAGCAGACAAAGTACGGGACGAGGATTTATCGTGACGTGGGGATACGCGAAGCCCTACATCATCAAATCACGGCAAGGTTTCAACTCATAAGATTGTGTCACTAAGTAAGTTCAACTTTGAAAAGTAAGTTAGCTAATAAGTTTTTGCAGTAACGAAGAAACTTCGACACGAACTCCTCCGACGCTTTTGGGAAAATGGAAAATGTGTTTAAATTTAAACATCATGTTCGCGTAATAGGACAAACCCTTGCTGTATATATAATTTACCACGTTTCCGATAAATATTCACATTGGTTATTTTCTTTGCTCTGCCCATAACTGAAGTAAGGCGGATAGAATATTAATGATTCTTCGTTCTGGTTTACTCTGTAGAGTGCCACAACATTTTAAAAAGATCTGCGCTGTGGGCTGTACAGTTTTGTCGGGTTATGGTAGTTTACTGACTCGGTCACAAAGTAGGGCGATTTTCGCAAGAGAACTTGGTGTAAATAATTGTTGATTCAGATTTCTTGCCAGACCCCCAACAGTTAAGCTGCTTGCAGGTATTTTTCAACCAACAACGGACTGCAGTGGGGACAGATGACTGTGGTTCCTCTGCTGACGGAATTCCAACTGTTTCGGAACCGAAAAATGTATGTCGCCAGGGGGAGGGAAAAGGAGGCATACAAAAACATCCGCTCTGGCGAACTCATAGCGGGCAATTCGGGTCAAGAGATCTCCTAATTGATGGCATCTGCGTTTTGGAGAATTAGCCGTGGTACTCATGCAAGGGCGCGATTTTTGGCATTTTTGCCATGTCATGGCGTCGCATTTTTGCATCGGCAGGGCACAAGATCGCAGGCCGCAAAACACAACCACTTGCCGGTAGCGATATTTGAGGTATTTCCGAATATCCTAGTCGAATGGAATAACAAGTGGTCTCTACATGACCAGAAACCTTCAGCCGGTTAAGGTCTCGCCACATTTTCAGAGCAATGTGAAATCACAAGTTTGATGGATTTCGCGAGCTCTTTTCTGGTGGAGTCTATAGTTTTTTCAGTATCCGGTTTCAGTTGTTTTGTAACATTAACTTTTCATTCATTTTCATGTATGATTCCCTTCAGACTGGATACTCATCAACACTAATATATCCTGACAGCGTTGCATGGTGCGAAATGATGTGAACATTAAGCATCCCCCGTACTTTCACTGTGTCTATGGCAACAGCGGACGTACAGACACTATGCTCCCTGACATTTGGTATTCTCTAAGCGTTAGTTGTACAGCTGCAATGCTTCTCTTTAGACTAATTCTGTTTCAGTAAGATATCGGGTCTAACGCCAAACTACACCCAGAGTGTGGATAACATTTGCTGAGAACAGATAAAAAGGTGTCGGGTCAAAACGTGTGGACATGTTGGTCCACTATATATATTTCAGCTTGGGGGCAAATTTTACCGGTCATAGAAAAACTGGAATGCAGCCGCAATTATTCACTCTGCTATTTCGAGAGGTTTAGCATATTACATGGGAACTTAAAGGGGGAAGCGGAGAGCTTTTAGGTGTCGGTTATCGAATTCGAAGCTTGAGTTGTCTTTGGAATCACACGGGACAATTGTGCGGGGTACCGGGAGACAAAGTTCGCTCTCACCGTGGTCATAACGACTCGCTCGGTTTGACTTCCCATCGTGTGTCTGTCTTTGATAACGCAAAGCCGCCCGACAGACAGAAACCTTTTCAAATTCGTGCATGTAAGCATAGCTGCGTCTTCACGTCGACTTTTGCTATCCAATATTGCGCTACCAGTTCCAGTGAACCATGGTGCATATTTCGTCGACCGGTTTGAGAAGCTCATACACTACACCTTTTTCAGCGCAGACGCAGAGCCCACTAGTTTATGATAATCTCAGTATCTAAAGTAAAAGTGTTTTCCCAGGGCAAGTCTGAGTTACGTTTAACTGAAAAATCGAGTCGAGAAACACCTGTGGATTTCCTCAGTGTTGCACTTAATTTGTGTGCCTGACGAGACTACTGTTAACCATTGATTGTTCTGACAGATTTCAACTATCTTTGCCAATTGTGTCAGATTGTTAAAATAGCTTGGTCTAGACTGCTGAGTTCAAACTAATTGAAGATAACAGAGTATTTGTCCCTCTTGTCCGCTGAACTTCCTGATGCGGTTGCCGACGGCATTGTTTGGTTGCCAGGCACAACTGGCGAGGACACTGGCAAAAAATCCAGGCCAAAAATTCAATCGAGTTTGAGAAAAAACTGCGACACGGTTTATTTATCGGAGATAATGAATTATTTGAATCATCACTTCCTCGAGTAAACATAGAGGGAAATGCCTCGGCTAACATTTTGCATGCCGTATTTGGAGGTTTGGATCGGGGTCACTCTTATTTTGTCGGAGTCGCGTACGGAGGATGACATAAAAGCCGTTGGAGTTTGACGATGATCCCCAGAGGGAAAGCTGCTGTTGATTCTCCAGGTGATTTCGTAAATGGGTTTATTCAGAAAGTTAAGACTGCATTGTCCCAGTAATTTGTCCACTTTGGACTTATCGCATTTCGTAAACCTGTCATCAAGTGGGCTGGACTCGGGGGGTCACTTCTCTTGTCGCACTAGGGTACAGTATAGTTGTCACGCGCCAAATGATCTCAGTGATAGTTTACGTAGCGACAGTTGCATGGGTTTTGTTCGATGTGTGAAATCATATCATTGACAAACCGAAAAAAGAATACTATCTCCAGGACACCAAATACACCCAAAACAGGAGCGCCCGCTCGGTAAAGGCGGACCCCTCGGACCACTCAACGTACATTGTAAAACTAGAAGCCAGTCGCGCGTTTCTGGAATCAAGCCCAGTTCTTTACACACCCACCTCTCCACACAAGCATCCGTCTTTCCCTTTGAGTTTTCGATTTCAATGCCTGAAACGTGGAGCTAAATTACCTTCCACTCCAAAAGTTAGAAATACAACACAAACGACTTTTGAACCAACGTCTCACAAGAGACGCCACTTAGGGCACCACTCGTTTAATTTTGTTTCTCAAAGATGATCTCATGTGTTGTTACCACCGTGCTATTGTCTGCCGATGTTGACAGACTATGTGCATTGTGTAGATGTCTTGAAGATGAAATGTGTGATGCGTCGACCTAGTTTATCTCTTTTAAACTACACATGTACTCACCTACTGGTTCCAGCTCTGGGGGGCATCCATTCTGGGACAGGAAATCGCCGAATGAGACATCAGTGAGAAACCTCATATTCTGAAGCAGTCCCTGAAATTGCAACCAACAAATAAAATGGTAAAAAGTTCGCTTTTAGATCGTCCCTGGGAAAGACAGTAACTTTAAAGAAAGCATTCAAAGAAGACAGTGTTACGATTTTATGGCGCAGAGACGTGCTAATGCCTTGTATATAAGTTTGCCTAAGGGCTAGACTAAATTTTCTACGTGCACCGACTATCTAAGTTGACGGACGACCATGTATTCGCCCAGGGCTCGACCATGCAGCCGGTACGTATCAGTTTTAAATCAGCCACGACTTTCCACTCACTTTGAAATTCCTGACGATTGAGCGGTCCGCTGTTCCCTGTACGATCTGCAGTTTGTTTCCTTCAGCCGTCAAATCCATGTAAAAAGGCGTCTGCAGCCGAAGAAGTCCCCTTTTTTGGCAGTCCACGTGCAAAACGACTATCGATTCAGTCACAACCACAGACATGTTGTGCCATGACCCGTCTGCAATGCCCACGTCTTCGAAAGTACCCTTCATATCAACAACCTCGCCGTTGTCATCTTCTACCGTGTAATAGAATTCCACTTTGTCGGTTTTGGCAATACTGTGCAGTCCGAATAAACGCCGACTCCCGGTCTTGGAATCAATGGAGACCAGGCTACCCCTGTTTCCACCATCTTGCTTGAGGGAGGTTGAAAATACAAATCCATTGTCAGTTTGTATCGCGTGGATAAAGTGTTTCAGCACTTCATCGTCGGCTGCCAGGTTTACCGGTGTCTTTAGACTAAATTTTAGCGCCAGTGATGACGGGTCTGGACCGTGAACTTTCTTCACACCGTTTGTGTTCCTATCAACGCCAACTGCTTCGAATAAATCGATTTCTGGAAAAGGAAAGCATAGGAATGAAAGGGAATTCAACGGTGAGTGAACAAAATAAACGGATAAAAACTAAAGTTTGCTATAGATATGAAACGTTGCAGTACGCAGGTAGGCTCGTATACTGCCACTTGTTGAGAGAATTCACTCTCAACTGTAGGGCATATGTTGTATGCTGGACTGTGAAAATATTTGTTCGCTTTAAACACGCTAGCTTTCTTTCAATCGCACTTTCTTTACTAAATGCTATAGAGAGAATAGTAATTCTAACTGAAGTGTCTTGTTCATTGAAATGGTTTTCATTCAAATTGCAACGCGTACCAAACCCATAATAAAACCAACTACGAAGCGTTGGCGGCCCAGGCAACTACAGTGCGGCTGCCACCACAGTCTGGAGCGCGCAATTTTTCTGAAAATTTCATTTGCGATTCAAAAGTTGCAAAAAACTTGTGTAGATCTTCAAAGGGAATGCCAATACTCACCACCTGAATGGCAGGCTCCGAGGAGGAATGCAAGGTAAAGTAACGTTGCCGGTAAAAACCGCGCAAATCCTGTGGCTCTCATGATCACCTTGTGTCTTTAGCGATCCCGGTAGTGCAGAGCCTATGTGGTAAACTTTGGTACACAATATGACCTCACAAAACAGCTAATCTGAAAGCATAAGCAAAAAGAAAAAAGTTCCGATAAGACTAGGATTTTGTAGACCGAGTGAGTCTGTCGGCAGTCTCCAATAAAAGCGAAAGTTATGGCAGTGACGGTCACGCGTTCACTCACTTGGTCCCAGTTTCCAGTCAAATTATAAGGTAAGTTAAGCCAAAATGGTCCACTGTAATTCTGCTGTCTACAAATAGTGTCTCTTGGCTCAGATAGCACAGAACTGGCTTGCGATAGTACTCAGTGCTGTTTATATAGAAAAATACGAGCTGTTTGCGTGACTGATGTCAATCATAACGTTAAGGAAGTGCATATTTGACTATGAATGCGAGGCGAACGAGGAGTCAGTCTGATCCCTGGGGGCACTGAATCATGTTACACGCCTTGGTCGACACCAGTTCCTGTCAGTACATCCGCCTTTCTGACACATTGCAATCTCATCGGCCAATTGTTGGCCGCTACCCGCTATCCTCTTTCACCAATTTTCAGTTACAAGAGGCGGCGCTTGGCAAAATACCAGACATTCCACGCATCTCTGTACGACCGCATAGTCACTCGTAGGAAATAGGCGGTCCTTAAGGGGCGGGGTCATCTTGACTCTTCTAGCCAATCAGCGTCCAACCTGGTCCCCTATCAGCGCACACCTACGCTCTCCGTACGTAGCCTCGTCAGGCGACATGTTTATCGCCTGTCTATAGTACACGTTGTGCATGCCAACTACCTTTGTATCAACATTTTCCTTCAGTGGACGTGTCCGTTTGCCTTAATAGGGCCTCAGTTGTTTTACTGTACTTAACATAATTTAAACGTTGGAATTCCACACATGATGATGTCACAGGCTGCTACATGTGTTGTTTATTAAACTTCAAATACACCCAAAATAACGCACTAATTGCTCATTGTTTCTCACTAATTCATTCTAAATTTACCCACAGTTATTGGACTTTAAGAGTTGCACCTCTTCACACTGTCGCCGGCTGGGAAGGTGCTTTTTCACAGATCTGTCCGCTGCAAAGAAGCTAGGCGATTATTTGCACACTGAGTAGAACAAGCCATTACCTAAAGCGCATATAGGTAACTTTCTGTGAACGGAGATCACCTCAGGACGTTAGACTTATTTGTATTATCAAAAGTTTTAATCTTTTTAATTCTATATAATCTTATTGATTTGTTCAGTTGCTCGTTGTTTTTATCGAGTTTTGCATCACGGGGTTCAATATAGCTTTGTCGCAAACAAGAATATTATTGGTCGGAACTGTTCCCATTCATACAAGTTTGTTCACAACCGACCGACGGGAGACCGCACGTTAAAATATTCACCGGAATTCCGGTAACATTTTTCCTTCTTTTAGGGGGGCAGTCTATCAGTATCATAGAGGTCGGTGTTGTGAGAATGCACTCACACAGAAAACGCAGGGCAGACCCAGACTTAGCGAGGACACCGGAGAAAGGACTTCCCGGGTCGCGACCCTTCTTCTTGTAGCGAGGTGCGTAGGCGTAAATCTCTAGGACTACAAGCTCAAAAGTCGAGTGCAAAGCCTCGCCTGCTATTAACATGAGAAAGGAATGCGACAGTTCTTGGCGTAACGGCCGGCGAATAGGGTCATTGAGGACATGGCATTCAGTCTTCTATTTCTGAAGGTCCCTGACACTATTGAACATGGAGGCAGAAGCGGAGCCTACCTAAATTGTGTGAAACGGGGACTGTTTCACAATCAAGAAATATCGCTAGATGCCTGCGATAGCCCAACCAAACAGCCGTTGCTACAAACTTTTTCGGAAATAGGTCAGCTTCATTCTCTCTTGGCAGTCTTGGGCGGCTCTACGTGTAAATCACTAACCTACTAGTATTACCCTGTAGGGGAAATCGTTGCTTTTAATGGTGCTCTTTTAATGCGCGATGGTAGACAAGACAAGTCTGACTTCTGACGCGTGGTGATGGTCAGCTATTTTTATTAGGTGTCAAGTAGGTCCTAAAGAGGAACAAAAATAAACAAGATAAAGAGATTTTAACAACACTCGTAGGGCGAACTTGATAGTTGAAGTTTAAACACGCGTAATGCAGGTAGCGATCCTCTTCAAGTCTGTCAGGAAACCGCACAAGTTATTTGCAAACAATTCTTCACTGCAGAATGAATTTTATTTCAGAGCCGGACAAGTTACCTATATTCTTATTCAATACATTTAAACGCTAATTTGTCGTTAGAGGGAAGATCTCCCACTATGATAACCCTGTGATGGAACAAGTGAGTGTCCAGACACGAGTTTTCGCAAATATTGTCTATGGCCGAGACGTTATTTTTGGTTTATGGTTTGGTCGTTGCGTTGCTAACGGATGCGAGGTGGGCTTAAGGTAAAGTGTTTATTTGACAAGCTGCTTTCAACTGTTTGATTTGAGGAGGACATCGGAAGTGGTCTGGTCGATCGTCGTCCGGTGGAATACCACGCAAAACTAGAAAAACAAGCACGTTCGGCCCGTGGCTTCGGCCGTAAACATTTTCTGGAGTGTTGTATTTCTAAGGCCATGAAGCAATGTCATTGTGTTTATTTTAAATAAGACGTTCTGGTTTACCGTTGTTGAATGTAAAGAGACAAGTCTACCACTGAATTTACAATAGCGGGAGTTGGGCCGCAATAAATATAAAAGCAGCTGCAAAAAAGAAGTCCAAATGTTGTATAACTAGCATTCGTCGCAGTCAAAAAATCACCGATAACCATCGCTACTAAAGTCTCTTTGACATAAATTTTCGCACATTTTCGTATGTTATCATGTTTTCTGATAACTTCGGAAATTTGGTGACGCTTGAAACGGCATCACATAATCGCCGTCCGGAGACCTTGAAACACCCATAATTGTCCGTAACAAAATAATTCCCTGCCTTACATGCTATGATATTTCACGACGAAGAACTGGATTTTTGAACAAAAAAAGGGCACAAATATTATAAAAAATGACAGCCATTATCATTATCTTTGTTATTACGTGGTAATGTTGAATCAAATCATCCATAGATGAAACTTATATAAGATAGGCCAGCAATACGACTGTCATAACACATGTATGTACATTTCGCGAAAAGACGTGACGTCACAAAGCGGTTATCGAAGTGGCCTCTGGGATGTTCCTAAGTAAAGCTGAGATTGAGTTGCTCGCCGAAACGGCTGGTTTGGTTTCCTGAACGTTTTCTTTGCGCTATCTCACATGTTCATTTAGGGTAGAATTTGTGCGCGTTTCACGAGTATATATTGTGGTCATTTTTAGGTTTCTGACTTTTCTATGAGATACGCTTCAAATATTTCCCACTACATATGATGGTATTAATGCCTACCCTTGCGACTAAAGTGAACACTTTCTTTATTATTCAGCTGTTTTCAGTACAATAAAGACTTACGACCTTGTAGAGGAACTCAGAATATTTGAAAATGTAGCAGTTGCGTTCATTAAATGATTTTGTGTCGGATTTCTCAAGAATGAAGAAGATAAAATAATTTTCTTACACTATGAATGCCACCGTCCATATAAGTGCGTGTCACGTGATCGGCAGTCACCAAAGCTCGTATTTGTGTACAGACAACGAGCGGAGACTTCGGAATGTCAAATATGTTTATTTTTTCCTGTGGCTTTGTTGTTTATATTTTTCTTACTTTCATTCAAAACAAAAATTATTATGTCAACGACCGTCTGTTATTCTGAACAAAATAAGGGCTTACACTCGATTACACTGAAGGACACGTATAAGTTTAATTTTACTGAATAATATCAACGGGTTGAGTGGGAAATGTGGAAACCAGAGTTCCGATACGATCTAGGGTCATGTTTCCTAAACACGATCAAAAACAACGTTTACTTTTCTATTTCTTTGTTCACTCATTATGTTATTGACAATTACACGGAAGGCTCCCATGACAGAAACGACAGCGAGTGGGAAAACCACGCTTGTCGTCTGCGCCCTGCACAATAGCGACCAGCGACAAAGCTGGGCATTACCCGTTACGCTTTACGCTCATAGGGATGGTCGGGGCGAACAACGTAAATTGCTTCCGGTTACTCACCGTACGCGACGCAAGCTACCCCATGCTACGAGAAAGCTATCGCTTTTTGCTCCTGAACTTTCACAGACTTAGAAAACAGAAGGTTATTGTGATCACAAAAGCGTATGCCACACACAAACTCTTTTTGTTGAACTGTGCTATGTGTAATACGCACGCTGCAGACACTGGGTGGCCCGGCAGACAAAAAGCGCTGAAACCCCGCCGATATTTTTTTGTCAATGCCATGGTAGCTAAGCCATGGTTGACCGGTACAAGGCCGGAGATCGTTACTGGGCGCTCGGTGAGGAATGCAAGTATCTCCGGGAAGCGACTGAACCGCTTCGGATCAAAACATCCCATCAACAGGTGTCAGCGAGTTCACCGACTACGGTGACAGTCGGAAGTCCCAGCCACCGAGAATTAGATAGCTCCGGTTTCTTTCCTTTTTGGAGCTTCTCCTTTGGTTTACCATAATAATTGATAGATAATTGCTACTTCCAGTTGTTGCGGAAATTTTAGGTCGATGCCACAGTCCCTCCACCCACATGATGGAGAGACTATGCTTGTGCGCTCTCTTGGGCGGTGAACTCCCGAGGCAAAGAGTTAAACTTTACACGGATCGAGTTTCAGGGATGCGCCCAGGCGACCAACTCACGTCAACAACCGCAGTGACGACGAGAGAAACAAAGTCAAATAAATGATAGTAGGGTTAATTCCTAAAATACAAAAATAAGGAGTTTTTGCACAGATTAAATTACTAACTAATTCTGGGTAATTTTACACATCTCTCATAATTGGAAGTGTTGGGTGATAACCGAAATATCTATTCTATTACATATTCTGTGAGAGAAGAACTTGTCAGAAAAAATGAAAAATGTCCACTTTTATTATTCTAATTTGAAATTTTCAATTAAGGTACAAACGATTACACGAAAAATTCTTGATAAATTCATACTACTCGTTAATCAAAACCCACGTGTGAAATCTACAATCCCATGTGTACATTTGGTAACATAGAAACCATTGCAAGCGTTAATTGGCTATGAATCAAGAAACCAAGCAAATGATGTCTTGCTATCAGACCTGAACAGGCCCTGCATTAAATCAAGTTATAATTTCCGGAAAGGATGCGGACTTCTAATACTTGCAAAGTGTCTGAGATCACGGACTATAGGAACGTGATATACGGAAGCACCGGGCCCGATACTCGGTCGTAAGTAAAGACTCGGCGGCCATTAAGTGATATAGTACGTTTGATCGTGTCGATAGCTACGAATACCGTTCGCACCCTGGACAAAAAATTACGCACCTGCAGGGCGGAAGTAGCGATCGTCAAGCGCGGTTTCAAAAGTGAGATTACAAACTTCCTACTTAAAGCGAATCCTAAACCACACTAAGTACCGTGGTATCATTTAAGAAGGATAAAAACATAAACTTGAACGTTTAGAGCGTGAGTCACACGCATGTGTACGTCACCCTTTCACGCAATTAAAGACAGGTACTCTCGTATGGACCTGGAGTCGTTCCGATCCCTCCTCGGATTGATTTAGTGATAAAAAGGTTCAAAATTGATTATTTGAGATAATCCTATCTAAAAAAATTTTGTTTTGCTAGTCTGCTTTGAGAACTGCCAAACGGTTACATGAAACAGTTGATCTTCAAACGCTAATCAGTTGAGCTTTTATGTCTTTATTTGTGTAGTTGGTCGATCGATCAATTGAATCATATTTCCTATCACAACACACTTTGTTTGTTTGTTTGTTTGTTTGTTTGTTTGTTTTCCTTTTACTTTTCAAAAATGCTTGCATTTTGCCGCTTGCTGTTCTGTGTCTATTTCTTTTCTACTATACCACTTGTGTGGGTTCATTTTAAAGCTCTTAGTGTAAGAAAACTTTTCACCAGCTTATTTTTTTGAAATTCGAAATTTTTTTTATTTTTCTCCATTGAGTTAACACAGAGATGACTGCCATTTTGAATTTAAAATATCGGTAAAACTTGGGTTATTTGTTTCTCTTGTTCCAAAATTTGCACGGTGACCCCCGATTTTTATTCTTGATTTTGAAAGAGAATGGTTAAAAGATTCCTTAAGGAAAGTTTGAGCAAAAGTTTAAGTCTTTCACTTTCGAGGCGCCCACAACTTTTTATATAAGTGAATTTTTTGATAAAACCATGGACGTTTCATGGATTGCTTTTGTATTTCGTCATCGATGCTGTCGAAAAGTTCCGTCCGCACGATTGAATTCGCTATCAACTCTCAAGTCAAAGTTATGACGTCATCATTCAACCCTGGTGACTTTTTCTCGCCACCGGGGAAGGGGACTGTGTAACTTTCTGACAGTCGAGACATGCTGTCATCATTTAAGAGTTGTACGTAAATTGGATTCTGATAACTAACCGATATATGAATTTTATATTTGAACATGCCAACGTTCTTAGCGACGTCAACAGTTTAATTCAGTCTCCAAATTGCAAAATGTTTTCATATGACAAACTTCCTACATCTTAATGTCAAACGTCAAAGAATTTAATGTTAGCTCACACATTACACAGGCACAGACCACTAGACGTGGGCGTCAGCAAAGAGACCGAGTTAGGTGTTTTTCTTTGTCTAAAACATAAAATAAAACAACTTAAAAATAAAATTCGTACAATAACGTACTTCCACTTGTGTGCAGACAAGTCAAACAAAGTGTAGGAGCGTTTAAAATTTACAACCGACGAAGAAAACGGTCCGAGAAAGAATGCACTATGCCCGTTTTTACACATAGCTTGGGGAGATTTTGACACGTCTTTTTGAGTGAACGGTATTTCACCTCAACCGCTAGCCAACGAACGGCAAACAATATCGTATACCCACATGGTTGCCAATTGTTTCTTGTCTGAGCTGACAGCTCTGGCGACACAACAACACAGTGCATTGCTTTTTAAGTTGACGTCGTCGGCTTGTGAGTACACAGGTAGCTTGAAACCTATTGCGCCGTCGGATTTTAGAACAACGGAGGTCTGTGAATTGTAGTGAATGAGTCTTGTGTGAGGTGCAACGCGACGTGTGTAGAGTTCAACTTGCCGATACATTTTCAACAAACAACGAAAACCTGATGTAAGAAAATAAAAGTTCGAAGAGCTGACGTGATTTGTTTGTTTTTGTTCCCACTTGTTTTTTTATATCTGTTTGCGTAGTGACCCTTGAGACGTGGCATGGCCTGTCCGTAAAGACCGGGCCGAGATGGGTCACAAACGTCGAAGGGGTGGCATTCTCGGATGAATGAAATCGAATTAACGCCTAACTTTCGGCATATTCACAGTAAACAAATAACTACGAAGGTACAACTATATATGATGACGTGGGTGAAATGCTAACATCGGTAGAAAGAAATTTGCCTCAGGTACATGTTGTTCTAAGTCGTCCTTATATCCCTGACAACCCAAATGCACTAAGATGGGATATCTTTCCTTCACTATGTTATGATGACGTAATCCATTTTCAGTGTCGATACTTTTGTTTTGATTTTCCATCGTGTCCGCTATTTGCTTGAAATGTTCTGTTGTCAACTGTAAGAACGTCTCTTCATTATTTGATTCCTGCCCTTTTTTTTGCTTCTTTTTCTCAACTTTGATTCCTAATCGGTCAGGCCAATCTCTGTACGCACACTCAAATTGTGCACCTTGGATTGATTCCATGGAGATGTGACTTAGAGAATTGGAGAAATGGTGGAGTTACTATCAACCCTTTGAGACGGACTACTTCAACTCGTGAAATTTCCACGATCTGTACATATCCACGATCGACAAACGGTTACTCAGGTAACCAGCATGTTCCGCATCCTCTGGGGAGAGAGAACTTGGTCCGAAGTGAGGACAAGGTGTGACCTTTCAGAAATAAGGGGTCATTCACTCTGTGGGAATGAAGTCCCACGTCAATAACATACCTACGGGTTTACAGAATACAGTGATTTTGGATTTCGTTGCGTAAAAGGGCTTTACGTTTTTCTACTCGACTTTCCCTCATTAGTCGGGTCCCACACTTTGTCAACAAGGAATTCGCCGCATGCGATGTAAACATCGAGCGATGCACGGGCATCGCAACGTACACACTCAGACGCACAGCTCACCTTGCCGTCCAAATAACTCACGTTTGCGTAGCGATTCATTTCGAATTGGACAAACATGAAAATGATGACCATATTAATTTATTTTAAGTCTATTTGTTCCCTCTACACAATGATCCTGAGAAGCTTATGTCCCTTGACGAATTAATAAAAAAAAGGCAAGAATAAGATGTACAAAAGCTGGTGATGCGGCACGTATGAGTGTTTTGTTTGCCCAGCTGAAAGGATCAAATGATTTTGACAAGCAGTTAAGAAAGAAAAAAAAAGAAAGATTTGTTTAGGAAGAACTGACATGCTATTATTCTAGTTCTGCTCGCCTTTCGTTGACGTCACCAGGTAAGGTAACAATGCCTCTCCTTGTTTCATCCCCGACAACTTTCAAACTTTTAAGGGATGGATCAGAGATATAGAACTCGTAAGGAGAAAAAGTACCCAAGGATTGCTTTCAACATCTCTTTGTAAGGCACATGCGCAAGCTGCGACAGATTTCTGTACTCTGCGAGTAAATCCGCCATGTCTTAACCTGGACAACTTTCTGTTGGCAGAAAACAGCCTTCTTGTGGCGCCTGAAGTACTTTTTAAACTGGGGTGACCGCCAGCCAGCCAGCAACGCCAGTTCACTGATCACGAAAAAAGAGTGGCGCCCCCGGGGGACTAAACCACTCTGTGACGATATGCCTGTTAAAACGAATGGCAGGTTTCAA
Organism: Ptychodera flava; assembly: GCF_041260155.1. Classification (NCBI taxonomy): domain Eukaryota; kingdom Metazoa; phylum Hemichordata; class Enteropneusta; family Ptychoderidae; genus Ptychodera; species Ptychodera flava. The sequence goes on along the minus strand of NC_091941.1, from coordinate 36,419,012 downwards.
ACAAACAAAGACACTGTTGGAATATCTTCATGTTAGGATTCTCTAAGGGAAGTTTTGCTTAAACTGATGAATGACGTCGTTATGCTCAAAGAAGAAAAAGTAATTTTCTTTAATAAAGTAAGTCAATTATCATTTTGAGCATTTACCCTGGGCGCTGACAATAATTATTTTTTCAACTATAATATAAGTTAACATTCTTGAAAATGCAGTGAAGAGTACTAAAGCAGCGGAAAGTATCCCGCACATTCGCTGACGATATTTTAAATGTCATATTCATGTTTTCCCGCCAAACCTAGATTAAATCATCTCGTCTATAAATACAGCTTTCACGTTATACCTCCGGGGTAATTTCGTCAAATCCATTGAATTAATATTCTTTCACGGAACACAAACTTGGGGAAAGGCAGTTCAATATTTGAGTAGGTTGTCTATTTTAAGAGTGCATAAAACAATCCAGTCATCTGCATAATCATAAATGGTAAAGGCGTTAAAATTCGGTTTTTGCTGACGTAGAATAATATAATGTTTGGAATACTCCGTGCATGAGAGAGACGCCTCCACGCAGAAATCTCTACCCGGACTTCTTTTGTATTTTGATATTGGTTCAGAAGGCATTTCTTTCCATATTTGAAGCATTCCGTTAACATCCGTTTTGTGGAAAGTGACGCAATACATTTACCGATCCGCAAAATTGCTATTAAAAAGTTTGAAAGAACACCCAAAACAGGATGTACTAGGCAAAGTGAGGTGAGTTTTGGGGGAGCAAATTACAAGATGTAGTGGTAAACATCAGAGTTACATTTCCAGTGGAAAGGTGTTGGATTCAAAAGATTTAATTGAGTAAACTGGTAAACACTTGAAAAGACATTGACGCTGACTGATTTCTTTTATGGACTGGGAGAAAATAGGTATTCTCTGTCCCTGTACCCAGTGGAATGCGCGGTGGCGGATGCACTGGCCTTAACCGAAAACAAAATCCATCCCCTTCAGCATAGCGCGAGTACAGGTTGTTTAGAATACACATTTAGTTGGGCCTCGGGGAAGTACTTACGCACAGCGGGTATAGCCTGGAATCCGCCGCCGGTTAGAAGCGGCTAACAAAACCTTGTTTGGCTTGCAGTTTTCACTTCAGGTAGTGTTTCATGAAAAAAAGAGAGTTTGGAACCCCGGTTGTTATGAGCTGTGTAAACAAGCTTGGCTTCTCAGTCAAGCATGAAGTCTGTACATGGAACAGTTACAGATCGTGTAAATGGTGTGTAGCTATTGCTATGATCGATAAAAAGTTAATCTCTGAAGAAGTTTACCTGCTTTGCTCACCATTCTTAAAAAAATAAAGGTATATAAACTTGAAGGAGATTAAACAGCGTTCGTGTACGTTCTCTCCGCCAGGGGATGAATAAGTCGGTCTCTCTTGAGTCGTTGACATTTCAGACACCCTCACAAGACTGTCCTTCATTTTATTCGTTTTAATAAAAGAAAGAACGCCATCCCGAACATAAAAGTCGTGTGGGGCCGAAAAGACGAAACGAAAGTCCTTTGTACACACTCTGTGAAAAATAATCTGGCTTATGTTTTCTTCTGTCTATCCAAGCATGGCGGGTTTTGTCCGTGTCAAAAGTAAACGTATATTCCTACTCCAGTCAATGTCAGGAAATTATATCAGCATTCTGTGGCAATTATAGTGACGAGGGGCTCGTTGTGACGTCACACGTTGGGCGACATTTATTTAATAATCGAACGTTTATGGAATAGAGAAGCAATCTTAGAGTAAGTGATGTCACCCGAACGGTCGACTACCTTTCAAAAGCCTGTCAGATGCTTGTCTGTCACACGGTGCACATTGTTGTCCGGTGTTTATCATTGTTACCCTTTCATGGTTCCACCCTCAGCGTACCTTTTGGGTGTACATAATTTGAGCAACTGTTCGAACCCCACAAACCCTGTAACTTTCCCGACTGTAAGGGTACGCTTAATCGTTTCTTGTCTTAGACAGTGCTGTTCTTTCTGAAATGGTTTTTCAAGTTTCCTGTTCATTCGAGTTAGACATGTGGACTCGACCTGTCAGAGAGATCACGTTACTAGGAAACAAGCGGCTGGGAGTTTAGAAAATAGACCGGTGAACGCAATAGCCCAGTTAAGGAATATAACCATTCGCCGCCTTTGCTTGGTGAACACTATGCCCTTCAGTCAGTTGTGCTGGCACACCGTTCAAAAATGGTGATTACATAGGCTAAGGTACATGCCATGTAATTGATCGCAGATGATAAAGGATTTCACGCGTAATGTTACAGTATTCGTCATCCTTTGATAAATTTAAAGGTTTTCAATTTCCAGACGGCTCATTTAACCGTTTTCATGATGATCATTGTATACTTGTAGGACAAATTTGATTCCGTTTTTTGTTATTATCTATTTGAAATTTGACTCTCACTGTCATCACTTCCCTGAAAGTAAGAAAATGAAAATATGGTATTCTTTACACGGCACTGAACATTGACTAAATCAATCAGCTTATGGAGACAGTGACGAGATACGGGAGGTGGAGGGTGTGGCATGAAGACTTGGCGGGCGCGCATTCGCACAGATTTTTTTAACGAAAATCTTTTAGGGTGGGGTGTATCTTGAGAAGAGAAATCTGTCGGTTTTTGAATCGCGCTATTTGCTTCTCTGGTCCTTGTGGTCAGTATTTTTAGTGGCAACAGGTACCCTTGGTGTATAGATAATTTGGGGAAAGTCGATCCTATTTCTTCGAGATGACTTGCTAACATCATGACTAAACTAGGCTCGTAGTAATAACCACCCTTTGTCAATACTTTAAGGGTCACGGGATGGCCATTTGCCTCAAAAACTTCCTGTCATGAATAAATTTGATAAAATACGCAGTCCCCCCTCCCCACGTTTCATGAAACGGAGGAGTTTCCAAGGATACTGACGAGTTCTCTGGTAAAGTTTTACAAAAAATGTGACGATTAAACCTGTCGAAAAACACGGCTTTATTTCTATGGGCTTTGAAGCTGATCGTGGAGTTGTCCCGTGTTCAGCCCCTATCCTCTGTAAAGGGATTATTTTGTAAACAGGGGGTGGGGAGTGACGCTGCTTTGTTATGTGTCTGTATTTCTCACTTCGGTGAGGTCTCTTCTTGTGTTGTCCTCACCCGATACCTGTGTAGCCAGGTGGAACGCTATTACCAAAGACCGAAGTTTATAAACAACGTAAGAATTCAAGACCCCCGAAGGCAGATGAAGCAATCAAGATCAATCGCTATTTGTTCGCTTTCCCCCGCTGTATATATCTCACTTCGCGATCTGCAATTTGTCAGTGTCCGGGGCAGAGAGAGGGCATTCCGTCAGAAAAGACCTCGCATACAGGGTTGCCTGATTTGGAAACCTGATCTCTTTCTGGTTTATTATCACGAAGTGCACCTTTTACAGCCATTGCTCGGTCCTGTCAACCTTAATCTGACGTCGTATTGACAGGTTTTCAAAAAAACAGCTATAGTCCAAGGTACAGGCTTGTAGAGGTTTTTTTTTGCTGGACCGGTCATTCTCTGCGGAAAGTCCGAATAAGTTTCCGTGCATGATCAATTAACGGTGAACCGCCTTCTCTCTAAAAAGACTGAAGAGGGAAATGGGTATTCGTAAGAAGGGTTCGAAAAGCAAACGGTCATAGAAATACCTGAAAATATGAAATGCCAGACTTATGGGAGGTATTTGGAATTTTGGTCATTACCAACAAACAGTTAGAAGACCTCTTTGAGCAGTTTAACGGGCATTCCTGTATGAATAAACGCCCCGAACCTACATTGAAATCCAGTGTTCGGCTATTGTTCACGAAACAATGAATTGTCTGGACGCTCTGTGCCATCGCAACCATGTACTTTTGCAATACTTCAAAAATATGTTTTGTTCCGAAGGTATTTGCTTTCTTGTAAGACTCTGAAGATAAAAATAAGAAATCAACTGAGATGCACCCTGAAAGACAATAAGTGGCTGACTGAACGCCTTGTAAGTCGAATACTGGGCGACTGTTGCGAACCAACATACAGTGGAATGATTGACTAGACGAGGACACATTTTGAGACTCTCTTTTTTCGCCAGTCTTTAAATAAATTTAACTTTTTAATCGGGATACAGAGATTGGGCTGGCAGAATAATGTCCCTGATAAAACTTACACGAGCAAAGTGGCCTTAAACACAAAGGAAATGACGGGACCACACAATACCGATTGCCTTTTGTGTACGGCTGCCTGTAGGTATGTGCCACGTTATACAATTTCATAACAACTTTTCAAGTAATGTTTGCACCCCTGGCTTGTTGACAAATATTTTGTCTCTCAGAGTTTATTCTCCCGCCGACCTCTGACCTTATCTATGGGTTTCCAAGTGGCCTCTCCTAATGTGATCACGGTAGTTAGTCTTCCACACGTCTTTGCCTCACTGAAATTGACAATTGATGCACTCAATCGAAACGTGACGGACACACGGACTTTTGTGGACCGTGCACGTTAGATGCCAACGCTGTTCCATATCTTCTCCTCCCCCCTGTAGACATTTTTTTCTGTTGTCACTTTCCCCTATTCGCGTAATGGTGCGTTATAGGGATTAAGAATTTGTTTCTATACGGACCCTACGGCTAGAAATTCCCCATTTCAACTCCTCAAAATACCTCTGCCACAAAGTGCAAGCCGGAACGGACGACATAACACACATTACCTAAGTTTCTTTGTAAGCTCCACGTGTTCGTCTGTTCTTTGACATGTCTCATGAATACCTGTAGTGCACGTTGATAATATCTCTATCACTGGACTCATAAAAGACCAATTTATGTGCATGTTCAGAGAGGGAAAAGTTATTCCAAACTAACGCATTGAGTTACCGCTTAAAATTCGATGGATGGTTCACTGAGGATACAGAGAGCATAGGTAAGATTTCTGACACCACGTCATCCGTAAAACGATGAGAAAATGAGGTGAGCCCTTCTTCTGGGCTTATTGTACCTCTCGACATGGTTGGCGTTGAAGCTTCCAGGCGCGACGAGAGAAAGTGCCTTTCCAAGGTTGGCTAATCAAGGGCGTAGAGAGCGGCTCTAGTCCCCAGCACGGCGGCACAGTAGCACGAATCTTGGGGAGTCCAAAGGGGGAATTAAAAGTAGCGGTTTTGTAAGTAGTAATGTATTTCTCTTTAATTCGCTGAGTAGCCGATGATAGATTTCTGATAGTATGATAGTGGTTACACAAGCACGAAATGAGAACTATACAAGCTTTTGCAGGCTTATATGTTCTAAGAAATGCCATGAATTTCCAATTCCCAGACACACTGGGGACAAACGGGTCATGGGGGACTTAAAGAAGGAGCCACGACTTCTGGTAGAATGAAGTGCACGGTCTAGTGGAAACTTTTGAAAAGGGAGCTAAGAAGCATAAAAAAATTCTTGGTAAGGCGTGTAACGTATAGAAATCAGGGCTGGCATTCCCCACCCCTATTTACGGTACTGAAAGATTTGAAATTTTGACGTTTCAATATCTCTATAAATTACTGGCGGCAGCGGGTGTCGGGTCAATGAATGGTCCCTATGCTCCGAAGATGAATTGCAGACTATTTCGTTTCAAAATGATCAAGAAAAGAGACACGTGACTTCATTAGGCAACCAGTTGACTTGGTCATCTCTGATGTACATCTCTGCTCGTGTACGAATGACATTTGTCTATCTGATGTTGTAAAACTATAGAAAATACGCAGCTTTGATAATTTACCGTCAAAAAAGCCTGTCGTAGGTAGTCAGATGAGTCAATTTTCTCCCTGGGTATATGACTCGACGCAGCTCTTAAAAAGCAGAGATAGAAACCATGGAGACGAAGAAGGGATATGGTGTTCTGAGTTAGGTTGACAATGAAGAAACGGACACGGAATCTGAGCTTACTTGACCTCTGGCAAGAAAAGACCGGAGCGAGACCGGCTATTGATGATAGCCTGGTCCGAATGAGTCTGTAGGGGGCTCCCTTCGGACATACAGTTTAAGAGAATCGCTTAAGAAATTGTTGCTAATATTTGAGGTTTAAATAAACATCCCTTCGTTAAGGACGAAATACGCTCTGAAATGACGTTTGCGTCATCAGTAAAGCTATTACGAAATAAGTGTTCCTCATCTCCATTAGGATTGAGCGTGTGACGGTCAAATGCGTCAAAAAGTCTCACCAACATTTCAGCGTAGATTTCATTATAACCGTGTTCCACTTTAAGCCGGCCGCACACGAGAGAAATTAGCTGAGCAAAAATCCTCGCGAGGAAAATTGCTCAGCAAACTTCTCTCCGTGTGCGGTCGATTTTTTGCGCGTTGCATCACTCTTTTGCGCGTTGAGTAAAATATCCAACATGTTTGATATTTTTTCCTCGCGAGGAAAATTACTCACCGTGTGCGCTCGACTGAGTAATTTTACTCACGACTTTCTACCTACGCGCATGCGTGGAATCACATGACAGTACAAAATGGCTGCCCCAATGGAAAACGATAGTTATATTAATGATGCAGTTATTGAGGATAAATTAGTTGAAATTAATTTTCAGGGTAAATTTCCCTTTAATTATTGTACACACCAATTGGTTTCTGATTCAAATTGACATTTCGGCCAATTGTTTAAAAAATTATTTTTTATTAAAATGAGAGAAGCCATAACTAATTTATAAAAGTAAAATATACTTCCTGCAAACATGCTTTTCCTTCTCTCCACCCACCCTTACTTGATAAATCAAAAAGGCGAAACATTCAGATTTTATCCTGATCTTTATGAGATAAATATAAAAAAAGATTATATGCTAAAATTCATGATTGGTTTTTTTCCTATTTCTTTTTCTGTTTATGTTCCCCTTTTTCTGAAAATCACATAATTGCCTATGAATGCCACAGTATCGAAATGAAAGGCGCCATACAACAATAAGATATAGGCCCCATTTAGCATTTTTGTAACAGGTGACAAAGTGCTTCGCCGCCATAATAAAATTAAAAAGAAAAAGTGACACCTCCCCACCGAAGATACTTACCTGCCCCTTATGCTAATTACCAAGTCGCTGTGCCTTTATTATTATTCAAATTATTTTGTGACGGTCTTCGCATCAGCTTATAAGTTTCGTCGAGCGGCGCACGCTTCGTGAGGGTGTCCCCCTTGTTGAAAACATATTCCAAGATGCCTCACTAAATCAGTGGCCTTTCTGTACGCAAAAACAAACTTGCCAAAACTAACACGCAATAAAAAGATCCATTAATCTAATTTAAATACCTGCTAAATATTGAAAAGGGATTACATTATGTTAAAATCACATTGATCGTGATTTTCGTGTATTTAGCCCGCGGTTACTCTGATCGCTACGTGCATACTTGGGAATCTACACACAACCGTACACAGATTTTCGACACATTGATATATATAAACGGGGTTGCATAGAGTAAGGTTGGACAGTTACTATCTCACCCCGATAGAAACCGAGAAGTTCTAGGTGTACTAAAATAGATGTTTATCAACATAAAAGTCGCGCAAGTGCGGCACGACGAGACTAACAAATGAGGGAATTTTTAGGGGAGAGGAACTCTCAATCTCCGGAGCGGAGTTATATGTTTGACTTGAAAGAACACAAATATGCGGATCTCCCATTTTTACCTATTTTTCCAAGCTTCGTCCCTATCGCTACAAGTGCATGTTCTTTTTTGTCCCTATTCTTAAAATCGGGTGATCTAAAGTCGTATAAGGCGGGATAACTTGACCAGATTTCAACTAATTTATCCTCACTATCGTTTTCCATTGAGGTAGCCATTTTGTACTGTCATGTGATTCCACGCATGCGCGTAGGTAGAAAGTCGTGAGTAAAATTACTCAGTCGAGCGCACACGGTGAGTAATTTTCCTCGCGAGGAAAAAAATATCAAACATGTTGGATATTTTACTCAACGCGCAAAAGAGTGATGCAACGCGCAAAAATCGACCGCACACGGAGAGAAGTTTGCTGAGCAATTTTCCTCGCGAGGATTTTTGCTCAGCTAATTTCTCTCGTGTGCGGCCGGCTTTAACGATCGGCCATGAAAAGAAATGTACATTATTACATGATTGGAACGCTGCAACAATTTGCTCAGGGGTTTATTTTATGCGCCAGTCTTCATCCCGAGCTCTGAGATTCTTTGACTCGTTGTTATGGAAACATCAATGTATTTTACATAGTTTTTGTCACGAATTTCTCTAAATGAAAACCGTTCACTTGAAGTGACAGTACCGGTCAAATAGCAAAGTATTCGATAATCACGCACCGTGGAGAGTTTTTACAATTTCGGCGTGCATGGTGCTTCTCTCAAGTATTGCGTGTTTTTATCTTCCGTTATATGACATCTTATGACGTACTCTTATGTGCGCAAATAGCCAATGGTATCACTACTGCACTATTATAGCGTTCATATTCAGTAAATGAAAAAATGCCATGGTTACGGAGAGTAATGATTAGTGGCATCAGTGTCTTTCAAGTTTGTTTGTGTTTAAGAGCTTTCCGAAGGAAATTTTACTGGTTGGCAAGGTGCTTCGATTTTATTAGATTCTGATTAAAACTAAAAGTCAAAGTTTCCGTTTCCGGAATTATGCGAATCAACTACTCACACACATGCGTAAATTAATGTTCATTGTAAAGCTATAATCCATAATTAAATACTTTGACATTTACCAACCTTCTGACTTTTCCCATCTAGAGCGATAGACCTATAGCAGATGTAAAATACATACATACATACATACATACATACATACATACATACATACATACATACATACATACATACATACATACATACATACATACATACATACATACATACATACATACAGACAGACAGACAGACAGACAGACAGACAGACAGACAGACAGACAAAGACGGACAGACATACATACATACATTCATGCACACAAGCTTATAGATGTGGAGTGAATCTGTCTCGATTTGTGGAACAAAATGTCAAATGTTGAATTAGTTCTTGAACTTTGATCATTTTGATCACATAAGCAAGAAAGTCGATAGCACTTCCGACCCAGCTCTGTGAAACCAACAGACGAGGAGTGTAACACGGTGACGGTACCATTACTTAAAAGGTGTCGTGTGTATGACACTGAACAAGGGTACTAAATATTGCACAAGCTTTTACTAGGAACCGAACCGGTACACAGGTCAACATGTTAAAAGTTCTGCATTCTGTACACGAAGATCCAGGTACCCTGGCACTGAAACCCGAGGGAGCTAGTCTTATGTCAACCGAATTCCTAATTAACGATATCAAGTTGCCAGCGCCGGACTTAAGTGGTCCCAGCGATACAGACAATTATGATGGCTCAATAAAATATGACCCACAGGGTAACATTCAGCTCTTATTTGATGTGCTACGGATGAGAGATTCGAAATAGCACTCTCCAGGTAAACACTTTTGTGTTATCTACCGCTCAACCTCCGTTGAGTGCTAAAAATTGTTTTTCATGTGTATACATGTGTGCCATAGGGAGCGTAACAAGTCCCCTCCCTTCTGATTGGTGCAGAGGATCACATGTGTCAAAGCGGAGTTTGAACATTTAAGGAAAGGCTCTGTAGTATCGCGCCAAAATCATATAAATGCAGATCCCGCATTTATTGTTGGCCATGTGAAATGTGTATGCCCAACTCGCGTTCACCCGTTTGCTGTTTTAAAACTCTCTAAGGGAGCTTTGAAAGTTTGAGAACAACGTTGCAGAATGGGTCGTAATTTACATTTTGTGTAAAATATTTTATAAATGTATGGTATTTTATAAGTATGACTACAAGTAGATGACAGGGATACGACAAGATACCTAACTATTTGACTCAAAGTGTCTATACATAAATATGTCAGCAGACAGCACCATATCCAACACCCGAACGTCGGCACAAGAATCCCATACAGGCCTATGATGTTAAGCCATCTTGCATTACCATTGAAGCAGCAAGACTACTTTGACCAAAGCCTGATCGAATTTATAGCTAAATGTATCCATTGACGACCTACTTTGATTTATTCGGCAACTACCGCTGAATTATTTGACTTGTTTGCTATTCAGGCTTATCTAAACAGTAAAGATGTGGCATCCTCTAAACCGTTAATCCACCTGCTTGTCACGTGACAGTATATTAAGTTGTTATTGTGATATCGTTTTCATGCTAAACAACGCCGCCTATATACCTCATAATCTTTAATACGCTCAAAGTCAACCTATCAATTTTTTTTCGGGACCAGGTCCTTTTCTGGACATCAGCCTTTGACCCATTACATCGAAGTATATCGCTGTTTTAAATCTGTCTGCCGACAGAACTACAGAGACACACAGACAGTTTGGCGACCCAGGCACCTCAGTGTCTGCGACACAAAGTATCTAACGTCTCCGAACAGGGCGTTGAATGCGGCTAGACTTTCGTACCCGAAAAAAGAAAAAGGCATGATCATCTTAGAGGTACTTGTCGCTGGAAACGCTATACGCCGAAGTTATACCTACTCTCAATCTTTCCTCGCGTTATTTGAAAGGTCTTACTACACAAGTTTTGAGTCCTATCCATCTAACACTCAAATTTAGAGGTAAATGTAGACTCCGACGTCATTGTTCCTAAATGTTCTCTCTCGGACGTCGTTATTGATCCGACGACAGAGCAGTCTTGTCGTGATTAAAGTGCAAAAGGATACCATCAACATACCGATATGTCAGCACGTAGTAACTAAACTTGTTTGATTTTTATCTCGATGCTTCAACAATCCTTTTGAGTGTTCCCTTCTACGATAAAGTGTTGGCAACGTGTCTCCAGGAAGCAAATTTTCCATAAATTGTTCAACAAAATCGGGACAATATAAGTCAAGAACCACTTCAAAGAGTACCGACTAACTCTGCCTGTCCATCACAGCCGTTAAGGAATACCAGAGAATGGTGAAATAAAGAATCAAATTGATCAGAAACGTGTTTCGATAAATGCCCGATCACGTCTTCACGCTGCGGTAATTTGGACCGCTAGCCAAGGTACACTATATCAGCTGCTCACGAACGGTTCTTGAAAGTACACTTGGCATTGGCTTTCAATCACCAATTATCGCAAGTTACTTGTTAAGTAGTACACCGCTTACGCCTAACACCAATGCTTTAGGCCACATCACGCATGCTCTAAATTTGCAGCCAACGTCAGAGTTTACATTCTGAGAGCTACAGAGCATCAGATAATCACCATCCTTGGCGTGAGTATAAAGTCGCGCCTCTTCTGAATGGGTGTCGTCACATCCATTGTCCACCTTCCCCTCAAGCGGACCAGCAGAAAAGTAGGGAACATTTTGAGACTACTTGACTTTGGCGGTTACCACCTGTAGTCTATAGTGCGACGAAAAGGAGGTCAGATGCCCTCTCTACTCGTTTTTGCTTCACTATTGCAGATCAGGCGCGACTCAAAACACTAGGAAGAGTCAAGAGTGCTTGACTTGCACTGTTAAACCATCTGCCAATCAAATCGAGCCGGAGCGGCAGAGGTGCGATGTGTGCAAATTATATAGTATTTGGATATTCCGTTAGTCTTTCATTAAAGCACGGGTGACCTCAATGATAAGTCATTTATTCTCAACACACTTTTATACTAGGTATACATGTCTGCCAAACACCTAGGAAACCCCAGTCTTGCGGAATAACCTAATAAGTACATCGAGTGATTCAGACAACGACACAGGTAAATGTTCCCATTCCCGACTGTGTTGTGTTTAATTCTAGGGCGACATGACAGGTATGCAGGCAAATGAAACAATATGCCATCGGGCCCTGGTTTCAACGCTGACCTTCCAATACAATGTGTGAAGAAGGTCAGATGTGAGGTGGAAAGTTATAATTAAAAGTGAATGCAACCTGGTTTTTTTAAATGCCATGTAGGACAGCGGTGCCTCAAACTTTAACCCGTATAAAGCCTGGTGGGTAAAGCGAAATGCAGAAAAGCTGTGCGCTAAGGGAAGTTTTAGGGCAATCAGACCCTTTTACTGAAACACTTGTCATGACGTCACATTACCGGTACCACTCTCTGAGGTGGAAGCCTAAACCACGGTTTAACTCTACGTGCTGCGCAAACTACAGGCGCATGTCACATTTCTGGAATGATGACCTTTTTTGAGTCATACGATTTATACATAATTTTGTTAAATAAAAGATCAACTCTCATACATTGACACGTTGGTGTCCAGAAACATTTAGCTGCAGCGATATCGGCCAGCGCGTAGCCGACGTGCAGTTTGACACATCCATACGAAAACTCACGGAACACCGCACTTACGCTACGCGCTGACCGAATTTCGCGCGCAGTGCGTCACGCATGCAGGAGGTGCATTGTTTTGAACATCAGCAGGGTGGTATATCAGAGATAATCTTTATTTAATAGAGTTACCTATGAAATCGTATAATGATATAATAATACGCTTCCATATAGTCTGCACCTGTGGCGCATAAAACTAGGAAGAGTGAAAGATAGATAAGATTTTTTCGAATCATTCTAAAGAGGCTACCTTTTCTGAAAATCCAGACCTTGGAAACGATATCAAGCACGCCCTCCCCCAGATGACAGGTATCGCGTTTTTTGCACCTGCGGGATTTTACCCTGTTAGCGTGAAATGTGGACGTATGGGAAAATTTATGATGATTTGCTTGGAACAGACGAGAAGACGTGGGCGGACAGTGTTCTTTGCGATAAGGAACGCTAACGTATAAGTAGCGGTATCGTGTTCGAGCATTCGGGCGGACTATAGTAGTTATCTTATCGAAAAATTCCGTCTCATAAATCCCGTTGCCTCAAGCAATACCAAAATATCCAGATGTTGGCGCAGTCGATACAAAAACAGACATATCGCGAACAAGCAAGAAAGCGGTGCCTTACTTTACTTCTTTCGTAGTTATCAAGAAGCTATCCGTAAAAATCCAGACACTTGCGGGAGGGATTACCATACTCCAAAATCATATCTACGGTAGTGGCAAACTGTCAATCAAGTTCAAATGTTAGAATTACTAACAACATTCCCCATGTATACAGATGACGAATTGACTCAGTCAATTTTGGCGAAAAATGATTATTTACATTTATCTCATTCATATATCAGTAATGTCATGGAGTGTTATGTCGTCGAAGGCCGACTTCCTTTGAAGGTTAAAGTGACTTGGACATTTGATTTCATCGCGTAAGGGTGCCTTCACAAACACTTCTTGAGGGGTGGGAGACTCTAGAAAATATTTTTCTCCGATTTTTAAAAATACCCCTAAGAACCTCAGAATTCAAGTAACCCCCTTCAAACGCATGATTATTGTCAAGCCTCCCCCAAATAAATTATATCTGCAGTCTGCAGAGGCGGTGGCGGTTCGCAAAATACATGTTCTTATGAAAGCAGTAAAATTGATAACAAGAAAAGAATGGAAACTAGGTGACCTAACCTGTCGAAAATAGTGTACATGATCAATATAAACAAAAACTATATCTAGTCTGATATTTGAATGCAGGGTTTTCTTACTAAAATATTGTGTATAGATGGCAAAGGGAGACAATTAGGCAGCCAGTTCACTTTTAGCTGGGGAGGGGGTATTCCCTCTCTAAGATGCTTTATCTGAAACTGTAACATAGCATGGGGCAATTTCATTCATTTCTATACCTTGGAAACTGAAAAAGATAACTTTGTTTGCAAGTGATGATTAACATGGCCATGGGCGATGATAAACGGAATAACATACTTTCCAAAAAGGCTGAAGGAATAGAAAATACATTACTTCAGTCTAACTGTAGTGTAGGGGTTTGCAGAACCTGAAAACACTGGATAATTTCTAAAAGTCATTTACATTAGATGAAACAGTCCTCTAATTTATTTTCAATTCCTCTCAACCCCCCTCCCTTCAGAAGTGTTTGTGAACGCACCCTTTATAGGTGGCTCTCAAGGGACGTTCAAAGAAAAGTTTCTATAAGCCGCATGACTGTAACTATAGTTTATTCATTGATTTGTAGATTGATTGACGGATTGACGTCATCTGTGACAAGCTCAGTTGAGTTCCCATATAATGTAGAGATACAAATCAATGATGTAACAGATGGCCGGAAAGTGCAAGCATCCATTCTGACACGTTATAAAGTTACGCAGACAAATATTTCTACACATTTATTCAACTTCATTAAACGTGTTTGTCAGGTCTCTTGTGAAGGGCTCCCCGAGTCAAATACTGGTTTTGGACAAGTATGCTATGTGTTTAAGTATCCTCCCGAAGACGAGTAAATCGGCGGTATTTCCAAATCAGTATCCCCGGGGTCGCTAGATTTTATTTCGTATGACCAATTACAGTCAGATAGACTTCCAACAGATAAAAAGACGAAATAAGTTGGTACAGTGTTAACGACGTGCGATTTCATCATTCTGAGATGCTGAATAGTCAAAACGTTGTCGCAAAATATGGACCTACGCCCCGGTAAAACATTCAGTATCCCTTACACTCTCTGATTTACATGTATCTTTGAGTTACACATTTTCTATCTTACCATCTATTTTGGAAAAAATTAGTAAAACCTTAATTTTCTGAGACACCATCGTTTAGTATGCTAGAAGTAAATGACACCATGGAAAGCCGTCTGAATAAGTCGGAAAAGTCGAGGCAACCAACTTAGTTTCAGTTCAAAAGGGTTAGTTCATGCCAAAGGCTGCAATATTCATGTGTACACATTTGAATGAATTGTCTGCTTTAATACTTAAATGTTGTCCTTCTCTTCTTTGAAAACAAACACATCGCATCGACGTCCGTTTCTTTTTGCACGTTTTTATTTCTTCCGTTTCTTTTTGCACGTTTTTATTTCTTGCGCACTCGAAAAGTAGTTGGAAGTACATGTACTGCTATCGGTGCATGTACGTCAGTGAACATGCCAAGGGTGAAACGTAATCACTGCTTGGACACTGAAACGAGGGGTTTGACCTGACGGACCAATCACAGCTCTTGTTATTGGAGGATACAGGTATGTATGACTACACGTTATTGATAAAGGTCAAGAATAACAGCTCTAGTGGGTTGCTCAGCCTTGGAAATGATTTCATTTCTAAAACACCTTGCTTCCACAAAAATTGCAACCCCTAAAGTATTTGACCATGAAGCAGATAACAGCTTGCCACTAGCCTATCGCAGAAGTCGGTCACATTTCATTCACACACAATATAGAGAAACGCTCCTTCTTAATTTTATATCTTTATCTATACACTGAGATAAAGTTGTATTTTCACTCTGCAGAGAAAGGGTCTTCACCTTTCAGGAATTTGGCACTTGTGCAAGTCACTCTGGTCAGTTTGGCCCACTTTTGAGGTCATTTCTCCATTTGCTGTGCTGAACTATGTACTCCGTCTGATTAATGTCGCCACTGGGATTATTAAAGTATTATTTGCTATTGACTGCAATTTAAAAAAAAAACTCCTGGGGTCACATGAAAAGCGAGATGCCAGTCAACGCCAAATAATTGGTTAATTATTCAACACGGTTTCCTAGGGTGTTATGTGTAATGCCTTACTGCTTGCCCACGGAGTAGATTAGGTTTAAAATATTTCTGGAGCAGTAAATTACTTTTATCATGTACCATGTCTTTAAGATGAGTCGGGCTGATTCGTAAATTACCACAACAGTTTCAGCTTACGACGGAGTCACCGCGTACCGGTAACTTAAGACAACCATACTAAGGGGCATTAAAATATATCGCGTAACTTTTGATAATCGGAGTAACATTTAGTCGCGTTTTGACGGAGCACTCGAACCAAATAGCTCTTTGTTAAAACTATTAACTTTTATTACTTTTTTGAATACCAAAACCAAAATATCATGAAGGAGTGAGGACTTCCACCGTCTACCCAATGATCGCTTACTTTTAAGTTGTAATCCATCGAATGTAGTTTGATATAAGGCCAGGAAAAATAGTTAAGTTGTTCCTAGGCATCGCCACTTCTACTTTAGCAAATTTGGAAATATTTGTTTTTGAAATTACGGCAAATATATTCTTCTGCGTTGCAATTATTTGTTGTGCATATTTGTACTGTTTCCTATTTTTTTTCTGGGAGTGTGTGGTAATGCTCAGAATTTCTTCTGTCAACACTGCCAGTATATGTAATGCCTCTATTATTGTTAACAATTTGTGAAATCTAGACTCCAAGTCATCAGTAACAATGTTACTGGTGGGAGATTTTTGCTTGTTCAAAAATAAAAATTAAAAAATTCCGCTTTCCGCTCTTATAGCTATGCTAAGAAAATCCGAAGAACAATAATTTCTCTCTCTCTCTCTCTCTCTCTCTCTCTCTCTCTCTCTCTCTCTCTCTCTCTCTCTCTCTCTCTCTCTCTCTCTCTCTTATCGTGTTTCTTCGGTGTGAGATTTAAAAATGGAACATAATGCAAGTTTTCCTCATAATCCCTTCAAATCAAGCTCTTACACACAAAAATGTGAAAATAAGACACGGCGAAAGTGCCACCAGAGGCTTAGTGAATCACAAAATCCCAGGCAGACATGTAATATACTTCAGAAAAGATGCATCCGTTGCAATCAATATCAATTATAGTGGTCAAGACTAGGGGTACAATTTCATTCAGTTTCTCGGCCCGACGCACGATGCATATCTCTCCGTGCACGTCGCTAGTGTTCTAGCTTCGAAATTGAAAGCACTAAACGTGAAGACGACTAAACACTTTTGATGACGTCATGGAAGGCAAGGTTATCCTTCCTATCTGACCAAAAAAATAACTTCTAAAAGGTCGTTATATCTTTAATTAGCTGAGGAAAGCATGGACGACAGCTGACGTCATCGACACTCGACATTTCTGATAGGTAAGGAAGAGCGCTGATGCAAGATCACGTGACGTCTGCGACACCAATTAGCGATACAGGTGACACCGTACCGAAAGTCAAATATCCAAGGTCAAAACTTTCCTTTCTCACGCGCTGCACCAAAGGTATAGTTTTTACATGAAAGATTTTTTTCCAGTGTGTAATTTTTGTCCTCTTGAATACGCAGACATTGTTGTGCTAAAACATTGGCATTAATGTCGCCAAATGATGCAATGACGAGAAAGTTATTATCATAGCATTATTTCAACCGTGCCATTGCGAAAGAAAATCCTTAAAACTCTTAAACCGTAACCAAGATCAAGAAGATTGGGTATGTGTTTACAGCAATGTTGCTGAACATAGCACATCAGTATTGGGAATCATCTCAGTTTACGCGGAGAAGACGCAGTCTTTCTCTTGTAATCATTCACTGATTAATTCATCTTGGCAGCTGAACTGTAGATGTCGGGAAAATATTTGGCTAAGTTGATGGAATTATGTTTATAAATGACCACTTGGGTGTTGTGATGTACATGATGCCAGAAGTATCCTGTGTCGTTGTGAAGCCTGTACAAATGAAATAAAATAAATGTTTGTTTGATGGTTATTTTACAACTGGATGGTGTTAGGACTTATTTGTTGCCGGCCGGCAAGAAAGTCGTTGTCTCCCGATCTCTCAACTTTAAGGTTTCGTAGACCGTTTCATTCCACACGGAAGGAGTATGAGCCACTGCCCTAATCTGCAACTTTGTCGTTGACTTCACCGGAGAGATCTCACGTCGTTGAATGTTTGTTGCGGTTTTCGCCCACCTTTTTCTGTTATAGGAATGCAAAGTGTTTGAAGCTATTGACGCCATAGATGTGTTTGGTTCTCTAATGGCGTTGGATACACGTACAACGGAAAAGAAAGGAACCAATACTAAATGGTATACTCCTGTAATCGGAATTTCAGGTTACGCTCTGGTGTTCTCAAGTCAAGGCCTCCCAAATACACTGTTTCCGAGCAACTTTTCTTCTGTGTTTACACAACCTGACCCAGGGGGTGTGACACCTATGGTCGTAATGCGCTGGTCTGTGCCAATGTCTCCGGGCCAAGCTGACACGAAAAATGCAACATTCTTATTGACTGTTTGTACTTTTCAATGGCACGGCAAATCGTTGACATCGCTTGGAAATCGTCCAAAATGTGTCTTCATTCCTCTTAGATTAAAATAATAAGATAGGCGCTGGGATTCGTTTGACGTGTTAAGTGTTTCAAATTGCCGAGGGAAGAATATCTGGCATATGCGAGTCAGTGTATGTCAACCATATATGTATTTGACAATATGCTTATATATATATATATATATATATATATATATATATATATATATATATATATATATATATATATATATATATATATATACTATCTTCATAATTTCGACGATTCAACGATTTCTACGATTTCCATTTTGAACAGGCAAAACACTGCAAAACCTTTGCTCCTTCTGTTCACTGACGCAAGGCTTATGCAATCCCGGGATGCAATCATGGTTTCACGGCTTCAAATTAAGAGATTTGGACAAAGTGTGACGCGTCTCTGAATATGTGCCCCTTTCTTTTGAAGTGTTCTCCTTGATCGTTAAGATGGAAAAATAGTTGAACACAGTTAATCTGTTGTACAAACATTGAGCACAGAGTTACTCCCTTTAACCTGTGCAGTGGAGCGACTGCGGTCTGCTAAATTATCAAACTGAGCGTACATTATCAGGTCATATCCAATTAAAGTCTGTAATTTGCTGACACGCAGTCTTGTTATTCTCTCTCTCTCTCTCTCTCTCTCTCTCTCTCTCTCTCTCTCTCTCTCTCTCTCTCTCTCTCTCTCTCTCTCTCTCTCTCTCTCTCTCTCTCATATTCTCATTCTGTTGCTGTCTTTGGTTACACTAAAAGCCGGCCCCCACTTATGACAAAATTTCTAGTTTCTACAAGCGAGCACAGTAAGAATCGCTTTACCAAAGTGTAAACTTACATACATCAACATTATTTGAGCGGGTTATTAGCAATTGTATTTCATTTTATGTACTTTTTCGGACACTAAGAGCATAAAAAGAGCGACTTTCCCCCCGACTTTAGCAAACAGAGTTACAGTCAGTCATTCAACTTTGATTATCGCTGAGCAACAGCG
The DNA here is from genome assembly GCF_041260155.1 of Ptychodera flava. NCBI lineage: Eukaryota > Metazoa > Hemichordata > Enteropneusta > Ptychoderidae > Ptychodera > Ptychodera flava. The sequence continues at coordinate 36,399,986 of NC_091941.1, read as the reverse complement.
TTGTTTTAATCGTTTCCAACACTGCCGAGGGAATCATTTATTTTTATCTGGAAAAAAATGGAAACCTTGCAGCAAACACACCCATTCTTTCTTCTGAATGAATATTTGTCAAAACAGTGCCGGTCCATTTGTTTATCTCCTCGTGTATTCGATTTTGTTCTCTCGCAGCGACATTGTAGAGGTCTCTCTGAAGTGTGTACACTGTTATGACCACACCAAGCGTGGTTGTTTAGCAAAAGCAAGGTTATAAAAACTGGTCATGAAAGCTTGTAGTCTATATTACAACAAAGACATTTTCTAAAGGTTATTCGAAGTGAAAAGTCTTAAACATTGGAACCAGAGACACAGAGAATAATCCCATTCATAGCCTCTTCTGATATGCAGTATTTTATGGGAATTTTAGAGCGACACTAAAAATTTGTTGCTATTTTTTAATGTTCAATCGACGGTAAAATGTACATTTCATTGTCCGTAGTGCTCTCTCTGGCTGGTTTTCTTAGAGAGAAAAAAATGCACAGTGCAGAATGCACAAAGTATATTCCAACGCATGCTGGGTGTGGCTTTCGGCTGTCCTTGATCAAACACCTTGCTCACCTTTGCAACGACCACTGCGTATCTCTGTCCTTTTCAAATGTGAAGGACTTTGGGTAGAATAGGTGTCCTCTATCGGCTGATCATGGGCGGTCCAGAAAAGACTACAAAATTTGAATTAGTATCGGAAAAAAATTTATGCACGGTATGAAAAAAACTGTGTGTGATTTTTCGATTTATCTTTAATATGGTAAAGACTCTCGGGCATGAAGTCTCGTCTATAACAATTTTTTAGTTCATTTCTCAAGTTTCGTGTCGCCGGTAGTCAAACCATCTAAGTGCGGTCGCCCCAGATGTTTGTACTAGTTTTGTCGAATATGTTAATGGCGAGACACCTGATTGGCTGAAACTGTTAGATTTTACACAAGAAATATGCAACCAGTTCGTTATGTATGCAAATCATGACGCACAATTTTTGAGCGCGCAAAATGCCAGACGTTCAGTCTCTGTACTTTCCTTTTAAAGCCAGGGAAAGCCGGCCAAAAGCCACGGGGTGCGAGCGAAATGTTGCAACGCTGTTATAATACAATTTGTGGAAAACAAGCCCATACAGTGTTAGTGATGTCATAAGCAGGTAGTAAAAATCGCGCAATCAGATTCCTCAAATTCCTTGACTAAATATACGCGATAGCACAGAGAGCGCGCATGCTGAGCATGAGCAGTGCCAGCCTATTAAAATCAAACTGCAATATCGAACTATGGACATTCTTATACATGGAACCTTTAACCTAGGAATGTCACTTTCACACCGTGACGTCATAAGGGGGACGTATATTGTTAAGTTTCTGAAATATTTGTTCCCATTCCACTTCGGTATTACATCTGACGGTCAAAAGTGTATATTACACGGCCTGAGCGAAATCTCGCCAGAGCGATGGCGATAGATTGCGCGGACAAACTAAAAGAAGTCGTTTCATGTGGTTAGATATGTTGCAATTAACATGCCTACCCTGGCGATGACAAATTTGTCATCCCCCATTGCGGTCTATGGGGTTGTAATGATAGGTGCAAAAGCTGGAGCTGGTGATCGTCTGTCTGATGTAAAATGACTACCTTTAGCTGGCATCAGGATTGTGGCTTAGTTTATATCAAAACCAACGGAGAGCAATACCACAGGTAAAGCAGAGATTTAGCAAAGCTTGGGAAAAAGTGTATGCAAGAGGGCATTGTGTAAACATGGGACTGTTCCCTTTACACTTTGGCCAAGAACCAAGCAACTGATCCTTGAGGCAGACATACTTTGATCTAGAAAAGCTTAATCGGTATTTTTTACCTTCAAATTGGCTTCCGTTTTTACGCTCAGCAAACAAGTTCTCTTCCGCGTCTTGAGGCAAGAAAATATTTTTCTTCTCGAGAGAAAAGTCCAGAGAATTTGCGAAGTTGATAAACAGCTTCAGGCCGGGCCAGGGTCGGTGAAAGTCGTCGAGTTGTCTTCAGAGTCGCTGCCACTCGAAAAACCACTTCAGGAAGAAAATGTTGCTCCACTTCACTAGCCCTTGGGGCGGAGATGCTATCGACAATTCTGATGCCTGCGCAGCTCCGCCGCGGAGAGTCGTGTCTCATAGATGCGATTTAAGAGCAAGGACGCGATTGGCTGGATCGTATCGCTTTTGTGCTCTGTCATTGTGTCAACTGAACTTTTCCAAGTTGGTTGACCAGTGCTCTAAAATGACATCGCCGTTGCCATGCCTGGACACTTACAAGGACATTCATTTGAGATTGCATCAATGTTTCCCACCTTGAGGGCGAGTCACGACGCTTCGTGCATAGGACAGCGTCCAACTTATGTGTATTCGCTATAACTTTACTTCATACACAAACTCTGGCTGTTCAGTGACTATGCTTTCCATCAGTTATACGCGTCGCTGAGAAAATGTTTTGTCGCTTCGTCAATCTTTGGAATGTATAAAAACAAATATAAGATGCATGGCTATTTTAAGAACAAAACTGATAACCTATGACTAATATTTGAAGAAGTTGTTATTAACTGTGCATCATCGCAAGACAGAACCCAATGTGGTCATGTTGCTAATATTCCAGGAACAATTTGGCGTTACATTTGCATAACAAAGGTCGTACACATTGCTATATTGCCATCAATTTATGAAAAAAAGGAGTTATTCGCTCAAATGCCGCGAAATCGAAAGTTATTCAACTTTATCAGCGAGGGGGGTCTTTTAAATTTTTTCCTTAGAAAGTTATTTATACGCGGGGTTCTCTATTTTGATATTTACAGAGCAAGTGGTTGTCAGCCGCTAAAAGGTGTATATAAGCGTCGAAGTCATGCACGTAAATGTGTATGTAGGCGTCATACGTTATGTTTCTTTCGGCGGCACTGTGTAATGAAATCGATACCATTGGAAATGAACAAATAACATTATAACATGTATTGTAAATTTGCCGAAGCAATTTTCAGACCGTTCTTCACTAACTGAGTGGTGTAAGCGGCGGATATTGTTTTGAATCAAGAACTGGATCTGATTGCTTGCACTTATAGAAGAAAATACGAGCAAATATGAACTCAAACATTGCCGTCGAAATGGTGTTTTAACATCAAATTAACTCTCAGTTTGTCGCGAAATATGGTTCAACAACCCATGAATGACCGGACAGCCTAAAAGCATAGACCACCCAGATTTTTTGCCCAATTATAAATCACACCTCTACAAGTCAATGTCAATACATTGTATTTATCTATCAACTCGAGGTCGTGAACTTGATTGATATACACTAGGGACGTATCCTTGAACGACTGAGAGTGACATCCTAACTATATTCAGTTTGCATCGAATTGCGTCCAGGGACTTTTTTCTCTCTGTAGCAATGGCTTTTCCTCAACTGTTGATGTTGCCATGGACACCGGAAGGAGAAAGTAATTCCGAACACTTGATGAGCTTGCATATTAAAATGAAAATCGTAACTTTTATGAGATATTCGCTGTCTGGGTGCAGGTTTAATGTCACTGGAAATCCATCGAAAGATTTGTGATTTTATCGTTGCTTTGTAGAGGTCGAAAAACATTTACAGTAGACACGGAAGCGTTTAACAAGCTCTTGCAAGGTAAATGAATTGGACATTAACTGGGGACAATCGAAGGTTTACAATCACTCATTGATAAGCAAGGCAAGGTTCAACCTCAGTCAATGTCAAGTATAAGTGGTGCAGAACTTGACAGGCAGCGTCGAGGACTCGTACACTGTAGACAATCACGTGCTGTCACCAGTATGGACTGTGTTGAGGTCAAACGTTCAGGTGAGCTCAAATGCCTTGGGCATTCAATTATATAATTGGAAATAAAGTTATTATTATCATCGTTACTCTTTATTAGAACGCTGGCTAATTAATTTCGGAAACGTTTAAGAGGTTGTCGTGGTATTTATACCTTTTACATTAAGTTTTACAGACCTGAATGACATCAAGGGGCCGCAGTTCGGCGTAGCTTATGGCGAGAGGGAGTCAGGACGCACAAAGAAACATATCACCGCGGCCAGGGCCATAATTAGCATATTGCTCAATCAAAGGCTCTCTCATGGGATCTTACTAATGGATGATTTCACGTTACTGCCGAGATCACCTTACAGAGATCTGTTATCTGTAGTTCACCGCGTCGCAGTTTTAGGGTTAACCGTATAGAATTCCACTGAAGATCGCACCGTTTGTTAAAGGCTTTACACTTTACAGGGAGCATTCTGTTGTTGTAGCGGTGGGAGGCCAATAAAATCCGGGGGGGGGGGGGTCATCCGAAATGAAAAGACTTCAAAGGGTAGGGGAGGGGGTCATATCTTTTCACAAATTACAGAGGGGGCTTTTGATTTTTTAATATATCAACCCTGTCAAAAAGCCTTATTTCAGGGTACAAAAGTAATCTGCGAAACAGAATGGAAATAATTGGTTCCTGACTGCGGTTAAAGAAGCCACTTGTCGAAGCTGGATGTTGTATTATAGTTTTCTTTAAATGGTTGATATATTGCGATACGTATTTCAGGTGGTACAACGGTGCAATTTTTCCAAGAGAAAATGCATCCATGTGAAAATGCAAAGTTTTGCTTGAATGTGGGTGCCTTTTATATAAAACTTAGTGAACATGGTTGGGGTTTTCAGATATACACCGAGAAAAACAACAAAACTTATATGTGCTGAACTAACGAAAGAACGAAAGCAGGGAAACAGAGAGAAATATCTCAAATAACTTCGAAACTGTACAAAACAGTAACAGTGACATATCTGAACCAGAGACAAAGATGGTTACGACACCGTAATGACAAAGTCATCAACATTTCTCTAGCAATTGCATTCGAGTTAGGGTCATGACATTTGTATCATGTTGTAGACGGGGTCATCAACTTTTTTTCAGTTGGACAGGGGAATTCACTATTTTTAACTAAGGCACAAGAAAAATTTGCCGGCCCACCCGTTCATAGTAACTGAGCGCTTCCTTAGCAAAATGAGTTTCCGAGTTCCCGTAGTTTGGTTGTAATTAACCACTGAGAAGCACTGCAAAATGTTACGTATTAAAAATTAAATCAAAAGTTCGTCATTTTAAAAAAGAAAATATCTGAAGCCTGGAAACGTTAGGATGTATTACGCGACTATTATGACTCATCAGTGAAGTAGATTTAACTGGGCGATGAAGTTTGACATGAAGTGCAATCTTGCAAGGTACAGTGAAGTGTTTTCATTTCCGACGAGATGATTATGAAACGTTTTACGAATGTCACGTTTCTTTCCATCACATCATGCCTTTTTCTTGCGCATTTTGCGCGTTTTAAATTAATTGAGCAATTTGAGTCTCGTTCTTCAAACATGCCTCACACACCATCCAACAATTCAAGCTTGTTTTATTCCAGCAGAATTGTAAAAGTCGGCCTTTCTGCATAGATGGACAAATTTCACACGCTGTCATTTTGGCAGTTGAATTGACGATTCTGCTAACCTCGCTATTCAATATTTCTTTTTACTTTCACCAAATAAAAAAAAGCTCTTGCCATGGAAAGTCAGAAAACAACAGAACTTTGATACATTTGTATTTTATTTGTCTGCACGTTTTATCCTTGAGCACCTTGAACGCGCATGCGCAGTTAGTAGACTGCGTTGATAGAGAGCGAGATTCTTCGGTGGAGCCTTAAAGTGATAATGGTTCAGAGGGTCCCTAGGGCAAATGATAGGGCATTTAATTATAGTAAATGGAACAGGTAAACATTAGCTTTTGACCTTTCCGTTAGACCATTGCATTGGTGGACGAATATCGATTAGGTGACGATTTATGTGTAAATTTCAAGGCACGAGCTGTGTAAGCTTATTACTTACACTCTTTATTGTATACTTTTTACAAATGTTGCACGATATTTTCCGGTAATATCTGGAGAAAGCGATTAGAGAGGAAAAAGCACACACCTATTCGATGATTTGCTGAATTATGTTACTTGTTTCCCATCTCAGTTTCATTCTGTCCGGCCCTTCTTTTTTCGAAAACATTTACAAAAAGAACCAGTTTATTACCAGTTCTGTATTTTTCACAACTGACTGGTTTCTTTACTTCGAACTTCACCATTTACATTTAGAATGTCAACTTGTGCAGTTTTTGCTCACACGACCGCGATGTGGTGGAATTTCAATGCTGGCTACGTTTGGGGTTGTTGAAGTTTCATTACGCTGTTTGCAAAGTAAACAATGCCAGCAGCTATTCGTGTACGCGCCACTTGACGGCCACAATAAGAGATCTGTATAAAGTATTTTTCTGACGTGAAATCGCAAAACACCTCCTTCCTAAACTATGACAACATGTGTTGCAGTAAAGTGTTTCGTCAACATGCGCTGGGGAATACCTCTTTTTAAAAACGTTTCCATCAAATCCTAATATATTTTTATATCATAAACATGAGGCAAAGTTTGGTTTCATCGCATGGGACAATCTACCTTTCTACCCCCAACACAAGGTTTGACAATATACAAAGAAATCAGCAAAGAACACGCATTAAAAGTCAATTATTTGATGTAAGAGGAGACTCAAAGTACCATAAACAATATAATTATTAAAACATAGAAAAGTCTCGATCAAATAAAAAATGGACAGTAATGGCATTCTGCTTTCTACTATTCTTATTGTCCAACATACAATTATACTGCTTGTGAACGAAGCAAATGATACATGTGCCGCAATTTTATTTCTGTGTGGCCTTTCAAACCTCACGGGAAATGATGGTGAATGCAAAACAATTTTCTCCGAACACTTAATGTGGCGTATCGCAACCGAATACGCGCCACTGTGACAGAAACTGTGTTTTTTCGAGTTACCATGACAGCACGGAAAACTTCTACTTCCGTGAATTAGGTACGAATGTAGCGCTAGACGTGGCTGTTTCCTTTACATTGATTACAGGAGTTAAATTGGTCACCAATGCACATGCTCAGAAGGTTCGCTTGGCGCACTTCCATTCAGATTGTGACGTCATTTGTTAATAGTTCATTTCTTGAAGTTGTGAAGTCGAAGAGTCTTATTCACTTTGGAGATGTAGAATGCTGAAGTAGCGTCAAAGAGCAAGAAATATCAGTTTTGCCAACCTGTCAAAAATTTGACATTACATGATTGGAGCAAGGTTTTTACATCATCACGGTTTTAATACAAACATACGTCATCGCACTGTTTGTGCCGAACAAGGGCAAGGATCGAAAACATTCATACCGAATATCATCAACGCTTTAATATTACCTTGAACAAAATTCTATTTCGTTCACATACATGTACTATGCGTCTTTCGTATCTCTGATTCAGAGGGAAGATGTGTCGATAATTTTGAAAGCAAGCACGCCACGTCAAATGACTCACGCACAGTTTGTAAGAATATACGCACTACTGTACGATTCGTGGTGAGCAGCCATTGACATATCACGTTCAGCCTTCAATGTTCTTGCATCACAGTGTTTCGTGTCAAATCTTTCCAGAAGTCACCACAGAAGCGTTTTAGATTTGTATCTTTTTCTCTCTAATGGACTCGCCACTTTTAAATTGAATTCACTAGGTATCGCTTATTGACGTCAAGCTATCTCTGCAAAGGCAGTATGTTTTAATTGGACGCCGCTTTTGACAATAATTGTTATCACGTGATCAAAGTTTACGCATGAAGTTACCTATAACGCAAATACTATTCATAGCATTTGACCTCTCCATCAATTTTCCAAAATGCGTCGTGACCAGTCCGTCATGCATAGATACAATGTGAACCGCAAATATAAACGTTTTCATTTTATTCATAGCTACCGTACCGCTGGAGAATAACAACTGAAAATGGCTGTTTGGTTATATTTGAAATGATTTCTTCTTTGTTATAAAATGAAGTTTATCGATTACTGTTGACATAAACCTCCATAATTTCTCAATACTTTAACTGTAATGCCGACAAGGTGAAATGTTTGTGGTACTGCAAGGAAAGCTTGGGAAATCTGAACTTCCTAAATATTCACATCCAGAGACGACTATGGGCAGAGCAGTGTCAACAAATTCCGTTTACTTGAAATGCGGAAACTAGAAATGAAAGGAAGTGCTGTAGTGATATCGTCCTTTTCTTCAAACTTTCAAGAAAGAGGTGGTCAGAGAAGTGATGTATTCAAACAGCTATAAGACATTCTCTATTTCCCGATAGAATGGACAATAAGTTTGTCTCCCCTTTGGCTCTGTAAGAACATGACTAAAATGCTGACTCGGCGATTTTAACAATATTTTCAGAGATGTGATGGTTTTATCTTCACTACCAAGCTACTAGCGCATTTTTTAAATTTGTGTGAAAATCACTGATATTGGAGTGTTTAGACGGTTTCGACAAAAGAAATTGACATTGTTTGTATCTCTGCCCGTTTTGTGAACTTTGAAGGCTGGAATTTGTCATTTAACCATGTCAATTTCATATCAAAGATATTTTTGAGAACTGGGCTGTATAAGCTATTTTTGCAATATTTTTTTCTTGTCCACTCAACATATCGATGACAATGCTCTTGATTTTGCACTGTTCTCCATGATTCATGACTTTATGATGTAAAAAACAAGGGGGTTAAATGGTCGCAAATAGGAGCTGAAACTCAACCTATACTCTTAGCATGCGTAGAACAGTACAGTGCATGTGATATTGAGAATGGGCCACGGGCTAGGACCACAGCGAAGACTCCGCACATACGCGTTACACAGGATGTAACACTGTGGCTCCAGGGCGAGAAAAGTGCACGGCAATGCGAAGGTTGCAATCTAACACCGCCGGGCCAGCAAGGCTCTCCGAAACCTGTTGTATGAGCGCTTCACTGGGTGGGGCTGTTGACGCTAGGGCTGTTTAATCAGGAACACATGTCGGGCACACTTGTTCGACACGAAGCAATTTGACATTTAAACGTTGCAAGTGCATAGAAAACATACTGGCAAACTCTAACAGATGTCATTGCTATTTAATATTTGTTCCATAGCGCCAAACAATCAGTTGATGTGAGCCTGCCCGCAAAGGCTTTTCGTTTTCTCTTGTGCTGAAAAAGTTTTGAAATCAAACTTCACAACTTCGTGCTTGGGTCTGGATGGAAAACTCTATTCAGCAGACCGTAGAAACCATATCTGCTATAAACTTCCTCAACAATTTCTTAATGTGTGGTAAACTCCACATTCACCGAGGAAAGTTTCACCCGACCACAATTCCATGCTGCTAATGCCAGACCTTTATCTTCGAGGTAATTCTCATCTTTCAACGAGTGATTTTCATTCACCTTTCGCGGTAGGCTGTCTGACTTTTTAAAATCCCATGTGTGTACATTAACAGCTGCGGCGATTACGGTAACTTGGTTCATACTCGGCCCATTAATGCCGTTGAAATGTTTCCAACACCACGGCTATTCGAAGTATTTAACGAACGAAATTAGGCACAGCGTACTGACTTGGAGATTTTGCGAAAATTCCTTGACCGCTTATTAAATTCCCATTTTAATTGGTGATAGGCGTTCTGTTTTGTTTCAGATTTTCCTGACAGCGCTGAATTCAGGCGACGTCTAATGTGAGCAGACTGGCCATTTTTCTGGCACTTAATAACTTTTCGGCGTCAGTAGATGCGCGCATCGGTTTTCCGGCGCACACACTGTCCTTGTTTGTGTATGTATGTATGTACATATACATACATACATACATACATACATACATACATACATACATACATACATACATACATACATACATACATATATATATATATATATATATATATATATATATATATATATATATATATGATTACTTTCTTGGCTTTCGGCGATTCACCTTCATTTGCATAAAAATTTGCATAAGTGCCATGTCATTTATGACTGCACGTCCGAAGATCACAGCCTTGTAATGTGACTGCTCTTCATACGAGACACTTGAGGTCAACTGGGAAGGCAAAAACCACGACACTCGATAGAAATACTGGCCTCTCCTAATTAATAGGAGTACATGTTGAAGGTGGAGCGTGTGAGGAGCCAGTAAAAGCATTCACTTTTGACCTTTTGGTGTAGAAGTGGACTGCGACACACTAATGGGTTTACATTTCAAACGTTAAGTCTGTCAAGGGTTTGCGTTCACAGGATAATTATTACGACATTATTGATATCCATTTTGTCATGAACTCAAATACACCGTTGTTCCTCATCCCCGGTAGCGTACATCAGTGATTGCGGGTAATCGCTTCATCGTGAGAAACTCGCCAACTTTTATCGAGTCACAGATCGGTGAGCCTTGAGGAAAGCATTGGACACGGCTAATCGTACTTAAGTTGTAACCAATTCGTTCTGGTCAAGTTCACTCCAAGGCGAGACGGCTGTAAATAAATGGCGGTGAACCGTGGTGACAAGTGCCCGGCAGAATGGAATTCTATCCCACACTTAAATAACCAGCCATGTTTACTTGGCATTCATCGGCCTTCGCCGACTAATCCTATTACTTGGATGGTACATACAATGTGAAGGTCTGTATCCAAGTACCTGAAGGAGATGTCCAACTATTAGTATTATTTTCACGTCACTAAAAACCCAGATAACGTTTCAAATGTAAACTTTTACAAGTTCAAATATTCTACTATTATTACTCACCTTTGTGAACTATGTTTGTCAAGAACATTGGCAGGAAACTCAACGATCTGTTCAAGAAATAGAATGGTTTACAAAGAGTTGTAGGCTCTAAAAATCATTCTTGTCAGTATGGGCTGAAATCTAGGGAAATTGCCGAAGCAGGGTATACTATTACAACACCATGACAAAACGCGTCATTATTTACACACTTCAAGTAATTTCGTTTTGTTTTATAACCTTTGCATGCATTCCACGAGACAGTTCACCGTTGATGATACACATAACGGGTACGTGCAAAGAATCTCCATACTGTCAAAACGCCAAGACTGGCAAATATGTAAATCCTTTCCGATGGCATCGTGCCACTGATAACAGTCACAAATCCGTATAGCCGACCAAATTTTCGGAGGATTTTAGAACCGAACATAAAGCCGGTCCAAATAATTCCGGTTTCGGTCTTAAGGTACCGTTCAGTTTTACGGCCGGGGGGGGGCCGGCAAAATCCAGGGGGGGGGTCATCAAAATTTTGGAATCCGCAAAGGGGGGGTCATCGCTTTTTCACTGGTAAGAAAGGGGGGGTCACCACATTTTCATAAACATAATACCAACAATAAAGTTCACTTTATGCCATTGCCATGATCGACCCTCTTTACCGCGGGCCGCCTTCGGCGGCCCACTACAATAAATATACATTATGTATTACCCATGACCCTCTTAACAGGCAGACGCCTTTGGCGGCCCACTCCAATTAGGTTTACTTCATGCAATGGCCATGATCACCCTCTTTACCGGCGGGCCGCCTGCGGCGGCCCACTCCAATAAATTGACTTTATGTAATACCCCACGGCAATCTTAATGGCCGTGCGCCTTCAGCAGCCCTGTCCAGTAAAGTCTACTTTATGCAATAGCCATGATTGACCCTCTTTACCGGTAGTACCGGTGGCCCACTAGAATAAAGTTGACTTTACGTAATGGCCCATGACCCTCTTAACCGGAGGGCTGCCTTTGGCGAACCACTCCAATAAGGTTTACTTTATACAATGTCCATGGACATGAGTTGTCTATTGAAATGAAGTTAAAAATTGCCTTACAGTCGTCCTAATTAACAGACGTTTCAATGGATGTGGCTGAGAAGTTTGTGCACTGGCATCTCTGCTACACGAATAAAGTGCGCGGCGTACCGGAGTTCAAATCAAAACCATGCGGGTAAATTTGACGTATGGGTTTTAGTTATTTTTAAGCGGGGGGGGGGGGGGTCATCAATTTTTTTCGTCTGACAAAGGGGGGTCATCTTTTTTTCACGAAAAATGCAGGGGGGGGTCTATATTTTTTGAACACCGGCGACAAGATTTTGCCGGCCCCCCCCCCCCAGCCGTAAAAACTGAACGCTCCCTAAGTCCTTTTCAGAGATATGATTCTGTGGTGACAAGGACTAGGTGTCTGGAGCAATGTCGGGAATATGGTGACTTTCGCGTTATCAAATTTTTGTCCGGCGCAGATCTGTTAACGATTATGTGTTAAATTCTTTAGTTCTATTAGGTAGGGGCAACCTTCGATCTGGCGGATTTCCATGGGTCACGGCTCCTGAAATAGCAATGAAACCCTTTAATTTACGGTGTGCATATTCTCTTCCCGAGACTCTGACTTGAAACATTTGTGGAATTCTGTAATTCGACGCGTATTGGCGCTATTCACAAGGTAACAGTCATAAATCCCCCACAGCTCCCGCACTTGGGAACCATCAACCTTGAGCTTGAACTTCAGTCTGTCATTGTGTCCCTTCAACCCGAGGTCTTCCCTGACTCTCTAAGGAATGCAAGTTCAAATGCAGGACATATGTCTTCTGTGAATGAAGGCTCTTTAATTTCTCAATGTCTGGAGTAAATTGCCATTGAGTATTATTCCTGAGCTCTGGCAGTTTGACATTCCTGTGACAATAGCACTGTTCATTCTTCAATATATTGAGTGTATATTCATGAGCTGTATTGGACATCTTATCAATACTTGTCTGTTTCGGGAAATAATCGTCATCACAAACTTGTTTTCTGTTTTCGATCCATATCAGGAAAATTCCTTAACTTATTAATGTATGCATACACTTTGAATACCATGTAGAGTTCACAACTAATTGAATCTACATGGCAATGTTTTCAAACCAATTGGGTTGTAAATGTTATCTTCCGAGATATTCAACCTATTTGTCAAGAAATTGAAATCCATTCATTTCCTATTTTGCACAATAGGTTTAACCCCGAATATGACTGGACCACTGTACACGCATATAACCACATGCACAAACGCCAACAGAAATAGGTGTATTCATATTGTATGTGGGTTTGTTTGTACCACCATCATGAGATTTCCTGGGCGAACTGAGTCTGCTAAAAACCGTGTATCCTTTAGAACAATTGATGAAGGCATTCCCTTGCAGCCTTGACAAATTTAGTACTGTTGCTGTGTAAGGTTGATTAAGTTTTTGGCATCGACCATTGAATTTTGACAAAACAAACTTCAGAAAGATAATTTATGAATGCTTATCAAATATAAGAATCAAGTGTTTATAGGCGGCTTCATGTTGGTTTCTTCAACAGATTGTCTACTACCATTGTTAATTATAAAAAGGCACTTCAGAGCTGGGAGCCTGGGAAGTGGAGTTACTTATACATGTCACTATTTGAAAAGGCACTGAACCCCTTGGGAAGGTAGGGGACCTTTACCTGTTTTCAATAATTCAAATTGTTCTAAAGTACAATACCTTGACCTGGCTGATTTGGTAGATAAATTTTAATTGAGAATGAAGATGGTCACACTTCCTCACTTTCATTTGCATACAATGATATGCTGACTTGCCACTTTTGAATTGAACCGTCATTTAATGATGTGAGAGCCCCATGGGTCATTCCACTGAGCTCTCAAGATGTCTCTTAATTCTTGTACATTTCAACAGGTCTTCCTTTGACAGACTCTCCTGTGAGTTGTGAGAACACTTAGCTTTTGGAGAGTGCTTTGGTGTATTTACTCTTCGAAATCTAAGGACATGTGCAAGACCTGATGCATCCCATGTACTGTAGCAACTTTCTCAGCCAGAGCCCTGGAAGGAACAGTGGCAGTTCATTGTTTGAAAAGTCAAATCATCAATCCTGAATTCACTGTGATACACTTAATGCTTCCATTGGATCAGATCGCACGACCCTTGGTGGCAACTAACCCAGATTATGCTAATAATAGGGAAGGTTGTCAAACATCTTATCCTGGAATGGTAAATTGACCAGGAAGCATGAGGCAAAGCACGCTGACTAAATTCAGCATGGAATGCTCTGTTTGTACAAAAAAGCTTCCAGGTACGAATTTGGAACATTGTACTGGCTAAGGAAAAAGACAGGAAAACCGCAAATCTAAATGATGACAAAATATGAACTTCACAAAAAATGTCTTGAAAACAATATTCTAGTTTATTTTTATTTGGTGATCAAATGTCAAATCACATTTAATGTGCTCTCTTAAGCTACAGTTTACAAAAATATATACATACAAAAGACAAGGCATATGGAATGTTTCAAAATGTACAGTTTCTCTATTAAAACACCGTTGTATGATCATTACTATATACAATTTGCCCTTGCTATGCAGATGGCACAGTAAACACAACCCTTTACATAATTGAAAAGATTATTCAACTTTCAAAAGTAAACATTAAGGAAACAGACAAGAGCAGATTTCTTTATTTTGAAATGCAATTCTGTGTAGTATTTCTCTTGAATGTACCAAGTCCTGACGATGAATTCTCTTCAATAGCCTCAACAGTGATAGCTTTCATCATGTCCATGTGGTTCATTTGACTCTTCTGTTAATTACACCATGTTTTGACAGCAAATATACTTTTTTGATCAGCAGAGGGAAGAACTAGCAGAATTCAAAGTCAAGACAGAAGAGTGTTCTCAGTGTTTCTATAGTCACCATTTCACACATTTCCACAATGTATACCCTGTGCACACTAAAAATATCCTGTCCACAAACATTTCATTCCAGGAGGTCCACTGATGTTGAAGGCTGTTGTACACACGCCTTTGCAGCACTGTCCTGCCTGTGAACTGTTGGATGCTATTACTGTTCACTTCATCTTGTGGTACTGCAGTGGAGAGATCACACAGGGGTGGACTGGAAAAACAGCCAACGCCGACTTAGGATTTGCGTTTGTTGATACGGATAACGGTTAAAATAGAGATAACGCATTTTAGGTGTGGTCAACATGGGTGTGTGTATTTCTCACATCCAATGCTCAGTAACCAATGTCTCTAACACAATCACTTCATAGAGGTTAGCAACAGATTCAGGGAGAGGTAGGCACTTGTTGCTATCATCTGTCACTGTAAAGTCTTATCTTCCCATCAAGGGATGCCGTCACCAACTGCAATAGAACAGAATATTCCAACAAAAGCTGTATTTAGTATTGGCACTTCACCATGACCTCAAGGAGCAATCCACATGATTTGCACTACTAGACATGACAGAGCTACCTCCGCTTTCAATGTTGGCTTTAAACTACTTGAGGCGGACTAAATCAGGTAAATGCAAATTTACGATTAACTGCCGGAAGTTCAAATGTAAACATACATCATGAAGAAAACAACCCCCCATGTCATCAAATACGTGCCAAATCCTAAGAATTTCATGTGAAAAATTCCAAACTCTTAAAAAAGTTTGAATATATCATTGATTTCAAAGTCAGATGTCATTTAGAAGTATTTACAATGTGCCCTCAGAGAGCGTGTGAGGAATATACATGAGTTCAAAAGGTCATGAAAGAAGTGTGGCCTCCCCGAAATAAACAACTTTAATCACGATTTGTCTCTTGTGCAGGCCTTTCGTTTTCTTTCATTGACCATTTACTGAATATTTTGTTTGTTTTATATATGTCTACACTATAAATACATGACAACTTAAGTTTACATGTAAATGGGTATTCAAATGACAAATCTTTGTGACCTGTGACCTCATTGATGAAAAAAGATGTGTTTTGAAAAGTGTACAAACAATCTCTGTTCTTTATTGGTGTACCAAGACATAATTCAGTTGATGAATTTGCCAGAAGGACAAAACCTTTCTAAGAGTTCTACTGCAGCGTAGTGCAAAAGTCTCTTTTAATATTTTCAAATTCTAAATTCCCCTTGACTTTTGTCTAATCAGTTTTAACAGATTATGAAATACGTGAATGAAGGTTTTAGTGTTAGACTGTGAATGTTTTTGGACGGAAATTGCTGACTCAGGTTTAAAATTCAGGGTCCTGTGAGTATGCACTTATTCCGTACCCGCAAAGGTTCACTGAACCAGGTAAGGGTTAGGGGGGGGGGAGACTATTTATTTACATACCTGTCAAAGTTTCAGCCTTTGAACAGTTATCGGAAAAGACTTAAGTGTTTACAAGATTGAAATTATGATTGCGAATACTTGGTTGATGTGAAATGCCATTCCATGCAATTCTCTGTAATGTAGGCAAATAAACCTCCCTTAACGGCTATCACCTTTTCGGTCATGATAGCATTCAGCACATTTTACAACTTTACAGGCCTCAGTTTGCATGTTATGTCTTTCATGTTTCAAACAACGTTCAAAGTTTCACTTTATTGTCACCTCTGCATTCCACAAAACGTATCCAACGGTGAGATGTTGTGGTGATGACTATTTTGTGTAAAAAAACTATCAATTTGTAACCAGAGAGGAAATGTTGGACAAAACAAGCTTAAAAAATAAATTGAAGTGTTTTCAACCGTGCAGTGGTTGGGGTGGCTTTATACTAAGTGACCTTGCCGTGACCTCCTTGAGAGAGAGGATTTATTAATGGCCAGTAATCTATGATTTTGTTGATTCCAGCTCATACCGAAGTTGTTTTGGAAAAAAAAGGCTGGTTTGCCACTGTTTTACTCCAGACCAAAGCCTTTGGTACTAATCTGCTCTCCAGAATAATTTATTAGGCGTCCCAGCTCATAACTTTTATCGGACAGTCCTGATGGGACGGGTGGGGTCAAAAAACACCATGTCATATAATGACACAGGTTGAATAGTGTGTGCACCATTACAGAGAAGATACAAAATTTTGTTTCCACCGATGATTTTGCAGTTGCACTTGAACATGACCAGAGCAGGCTGAGTGAACATGAAGTCTCCGTGCCTTTCAGATGTTCACCATTGGCAGGATACAAACACCAATGTGGTAGATGTATCCATGACAGGTGTCCTTCATTGGAATTCCTGATCATTGTCCCTTGCAGATAAAACAGGCATACAATCTGCATCCTGGTATATCCACATAACAGAACCACATTTCTGTCACTTAGTAAACATCTACTAACAGCACAGTTCCACATATTTTCCAGCCGAATGATTAACACGCAAGTAAATTTCACCTCTCTCTTTGTCACATTCATTTTGTCATCAGTAACATTCCACGGCAAGAACTGAATGTAACAACTGGTTTAATTTCCCCGATCAAAACTTCACAAGATAGCATGAATCTGTGAAACACACAGCTGCATAGAATGAATGTAAAGTGCAAAGGCAAAATCGCCAGTCTTTGTGGTCTTGCAATGGTCCACAAAGCAGTTTATATGTTTCCTGAATGGCGTCTTAACTGTAAACTATATCTGGAAGAGTTCTTAAGTGGCTGACTTTAAGCTTAGGTGTGGCTTTATGGCTGGAATTCACATCACTGTGAAGCAGAAACCACAAACAAGAATCCAGCCATTACTGTCTGATATGCCTTTCAAAAATAGTTTTTATAATGTCAGTTCTCAACAACAAGTATTTCATCCAATAATATAGTCTTGCAGCAGTTCACAGTGACACTACACATACAAAACATGGCGTAACTCATGGAATTTATAGTCAGCAGTGAGATACAAGCCATAACTCAGCATTTAGATATAGGGAACCACTTTCTTTTCAACAGCAGAGTTCTTCCAAGATAGAGACCAGCCATACAAGGACACTGACAGTTTTCAAGTTTAACTTTCCAGTAACTGTTGGACTGAGTTTTTTGTCTTGCATGGATTTTTGATATTTCCTTGTTCATAATTATATGCAAATGTTAGTGCACACATTCTGAGCTGAAACTTGAAACAATTTTTCCTCCTAAAACCTGTTCAAAAACCAACTGTTTCAACTGTTACAACTGATCAGGGAAGATGCTTTGATGTTTGGGCACAGTGGTTGAGGGCCTGTGGTTCAGATAAGTCTCTAGTACGTTAAGAAATACAAGGTATTTCTATGCGGTATGTTGTGATCACAAAAGGTAAAAGTCTAATTACACATATTGACCTCTGTCAACAGCTGATGTATTGATAAAACCACCAAGGGGCCTGCTGGAATGTAACTCATTACGTACGCTATAAACACAAAGAGAAATTTACTGGTCTTTTATCAATTAACAGAAGCACTAAATCACAGATCTGTTTTGGCTCAACCTGACTGGGGGAGGTAGTGGGTGAAAATTTAGATTGTGGTTGCTCGTTGTTATAATGGTTATGATCTTTTGACAGGCACTGGAATGAGATTCACACAAAACTGTTCATTATTACTCAAGTACGTACATATATTGGTTACTTAAATGTAACATACCGTCAAGTGGTCCACATACCAAAGATACATGCACCCATAATGCATTGCAAACAGTAGGAACCATGTCAACTGTACTGGTGAATAAACTTGTATGTGTAAATCTAGTTCATTGGTTCATATTTTCTGGTTTCACATAAGATGTGTGGTATCTGCTATTCTAGTTGATGTCATATAATATGACATTGTGTGAGGACATGTGAGGTCAGGTCAGGTCAGATTAGGTTTTGAAGTGGTGGTGTAATGTTGCATGATATATATGTCATATTGAGGTGGAATATCAATTACAGCTAGAGATAAATTTGATGCATTTGGATGTGTGTAGAGTCAATGCCAAGTTCAAGAAAGTGATATGGTATGTTGCGGTGCAGCATGATGTTAGATGGCACACTGCGTGGTTGAAGGTGAGGTGATGTGGAATGTTGTGGTGTGTTATCATCAAAGGAGGTGCAATTTCATGAAGCATTATAACATCGAATACAATGAGTTTCTGTAATGGTGTGCAATGCAGTATGCAAGCATCATAGGAAGAGTGTTATCACTGTGATGTAATGTGTTGTGCTGTGATGCAATTAAGCAATAAAGCACACCCAGCGATGGTATACCACGAGATTTTGACCATTTCTCGACATATATGCACGAGCGATAGCGAGTGCATATATGAAGTGAACTGGTCAAAACCAAGTGGTATACCGTCGCTGGGTGTAATTTATTGCTATTATATCATAACAGTATATTGGAATTCTGACATAAAACGCCAAAAAAGGACTTTTACTCTTGCCGAGAGCTCGAGTGTGTGCCAGCTGTGGTATATACCATGGTTCTTTTTGTGTCTCGACCAATAAAATCGCTGTATTTGTACCATCAATACACTGGTATGATATAATATATGACATGACAAAGAGCACACAGAGAAAATATTACAATGTGAACTTGACATCATGCAATGGCATCTTCACTCTTATACAATGCAATACGGTGAAATGGATCATTACATGTAGAACATGTGATACCGACTAGGTTGTACAAAGACGCTATGCCATGAGAGATGTGTCATTTGATGTCATGCAATATTAGTTCATGTCATGTTTAATGGTGGCTATCAAATTTCATGAAAGACTTTGACAGTATGAGAATATCAGACTATTTATATATTTCTGAATATGATATGTTAGTACACAAATTGGTGGATTTTTGTGAATTAATGACACACGGTATCTGTATTGACACTGGATGACTCTACAGACAACAAAGTGACAGGGAGATGTTGAAATCCAGTGTTCAAATTTGATGTGATTAGTAATATGTTAACATAGAAATTACATCCTAAGCTGTGTGTTTAATGCATTATAAGTGCAGTAATATGCTAACGACACACACACATACAATTGGAGGAAAAAATCATTTATCTTTATACATGTACGTGCACCCGATACCATGTCTTTGGCTCAGTATGGTAAATAAACCTCAATCATAGCTTTTCAAACCATAACTGTTATCTTTGGTCTAAAAAATTCTCACACAAAAAATAGCAATATCATTTCACAGTACAAAAATATGGCCCTGTGACTGATTTTTACCACCCGGGGAGAAGACCCAGAGCCCCCTAGACTTTATACACTCTTCATCACTGTGCACTATATCATCATAGATTTCTCACTTGTACTTAAAACAATCTCTGAGTATTGTTTGCCTGAGGGATTCCCCTTGGTGATCAAATCACCACTAAAGCAAGTAAAACTCTGGGTCAGTCTCAAAACAAAATATCTGTCATCAGAGCTGACTGTTTGGCTTGCTGTTCAAAACACTCCAAGCGTGCCGGAGCAAAATGTCAGCCATCCCGCGGTGCGTCCAGGGATTGAAATCCCATGGCTATTTTTGGCCAGCAGTCCGTCTATAAATAAGCTATTATCTCCAAGTATGAGAGACACTTTTGATGCTGTAATTTAAAAACACTAGAAAATGAGATTAAATATTTCAGTGGTTATTTAGAGATCGGCGTGATGTGAGCCTTCAGTTGAGACCTGGGCAACAAGATGGACAAGTGCAGGATTGGTGTAGAGTTACACTGTTTATCACAATGAGGTAAGTTTAAACTTGTACAGTGGATCGTTTGCTCTTTGGAGTTACATTTGTTGGCAGAACTTGAGACTGGCTGTTGAGATGGTTTTTAGCTGATAATAGTGTTTGATAGAAATGTTCTTCTGAGCAGTGACGTTGCGTATATGTATGTATTCAAATTTGGCATTTTCTAAGTGCAGTACTTGTCTATTATCCTTTAAATGGGAAAACGTCTGCAACTTTTCACAATATTTCATCATTTTTGTTCTACGGAACCTAATCATTATTCACCTAGACTGCTGCTCAAGGTATTTTGAAGTACAATGCATTAGCCTGGCCAACGCGACGCATTGTCTACAATATGCAATGTTGTTTTTGAGAAACGAATTGTAGTCTGGATTCAACTTCAGTTGGCGGAAAGAACATTGGATATTATATACATATCCCCAGGTTGTGTTAACAAGTTGAAAAGCAAACGGTTCAAAATGCTTTGTTTGCAAAAAGAAATATAATAAAACTATATTTTACAAACATAGCAAATATATTAGAAAATCTAACATTTACTGCTAAATGCATATTTAGGTTTGGTTAACTGACCATGGTGAGCTCGTCAAGATTCAAGATGAGCAACCTGCAACCTTACAGAACACAAAGTTATCATCTGAATGTTGTTTTCAATCCCACTACACATAGATTGGTACAGGCCTGCAGCATTTGATTCTGTCACTGGCCCAGAACACAGGAAACTGGCAAGGGATCAGAAGAGGTTAACCGCTGATATTAATTAAACGACTAGTTTGTCTGTAAAATCACAAATGCAGTAAGGAAACGAAACTCTAATAACAGCTGTATTTTTCTAGCAATATGGAAAAACCCCTTTAATTGAGGATCTCATAGAATATGGACAGCAGAACTGTCGGATATGGAATTTGCATAATTCAATGTTTGATTATGTATGCTCATGTGAACACACGGAATAAATTCTTGTTTCAGAGTATCTGCATTCATAACATTTGGCCATACTATCGTCTTTATGTCTTGGTTCACATGCTTTTAAATTGTCAACTATGTTTACTACATCACACTATCGCCGTGACAGTCTGCAATCTTGCTTTTCAAGTAGGCTACGTGAAAAAACTTGGCCAACGTGCTCCTTTCCTAGTCCCGGGCTCTTGTTTCAGACTGTTTGCCAAGTGCAACAAATGAGAAGAACTTGTCAAGTGGTGTGTGCAACTATGCAATTGTATAGTACTTTTCACAGACAGAGGCAAAACAAATCCACTATATGGAACCTACAAAAATCAAAATTTCATATGTTTGTTTGTGTGTATATGTGTATGTGGGGGAGACTGATGAACAACTCATGACTTTTGCTGGTTCCTATCATACAGAGGGTTCATGCAATACCAAACTGCTACAAAGAGTCAAGAGGTGAAAATTAAAGAAAATTGCTGAAGTCTCTTATAGCGAAATTACAGTGTGCTGGATGAAATTGCAGACAGTGTGTTGATTTTTCCCGGAGGCAAAGCTAACGCCAGCCTATATATTGTGCATAAGTTTACACCGAGTTTGACAAGGTAAGCCATGTGAGGTCAGCTTCTCTTCAGTCGGAATAAGTGAAACAGTAGTGTAGCATGATTTGTGTCTGCTCTGCTGTATATTAAGCTGACAGACACACACATGCACACCACATCCAAGCAATACATCTGCTATCAAGTTTAGTTTAGTGCATGATAGTGCACGCGGTGCTACATACAGGTAATAAATTAAAACACGGCAGTGTCTGCGACCTCTGTCAATCCATACTGACACACAAAACCATGGAACAGCAGTGGATATGGTGTGGACATAATGAGTCTAGGAGTGGATATCTGATGAGACTGTTGCCATCACAGACATGGTGGGTCATATTCTAAGTGGTTAGAAGTGTTTTTTCAATATCATATCCCCTGGAGCTATCGACGACATGGTGGGTTGTATTTTCAGTTATAAGGAAGAATGTGCCTCAGGGACAGATATTCAGACTTTGGAACTACAGTACTTTGCTGGTATGCTACTTGTCTGGACCCATTTATCAAGTTTGTTTTTGTGAAAATTGAAATTTTAATCACTCACCTTGGAATTAAAATATCAACACATTATAGGTGATATGTTTGTCTCGTACCAAAATTTGCATGGTAAGTTTTTTATGAAAGAGAATAATTATATAAAATTTCTTCACGGAAAGTTTGAACATCCATTTTATTATATCTCTGGTACCTTACAAAATTAACTTTTGGGCTGTATGTATGCCTTTCTTCAAAGAACACTGCAGAATGCTTTATTTCCTAGTTTTTTTATTATCACAATTTTCATCTGTTTTTGCTACGCTTCCACTGATTTCTATTTTCAAAACAGGCTAGAAAAGTATGCATCGATTAAATGGAAGAAATATTTCTCTTGTACTTTGCTTTCAAAGTTCAATCATTAGCACCATACGATACCAGAAGCTGTGAAAAAAAATCCCCTAAAAATAAAGATGACACAGTATGGAGTTAATATATCTGGGATCCTATAATGCCACATGATATAGAAAGCCATGATGTCACGAGGCAATACTCTAAGGGTGTCAGGTTATTTTATACACCATCCAGATTGCAAAGCTGTAGTTGCCCTCACAGCTAAGCTATGCCTGGTCATAAATACCAAGAATAACAATACCCAACCAGAATTACACACTGACAACTGTGCATGATGGGTCTTAAGTTGGGAGTCAGCACATAATTTTCTTTCATAAATATCAATAGAGCAAGCTGTGATCGGTCACACGCACACACGTACACATGCTTAAAGAGATCATAGCAGTAATTGACAACGATACTACGCTATTATTAAAGTCAGATATATTTGATGGATCAGAATGTAGCAAGACAATCAGTGTTGTATAAACACCATCTGTTTCTATGACAATGCTACCAGGCGGTTTCAATGAGGATCTGACATAGACCATTTATAAGCATCTGTTTCTACCTGTAGGTTGGAAATAATCGATTCTAACTTCGTAAGGTATTGAACTCCAAGAATGCCTGCAGCAACTATGTTGGCTTATCAGTTGAAATTCTTCTGGCATTCCAGCAGGTGTCAAAATATGCAACATGTGTCTTATCGCAAGAATATTACCGATACAAAAATATGTGTAAAAATGTGTGTGTTGCCATGATACAACTTACATAATCAGGTCAAAGTATGCCATTCTTTGTGAGTGCTAATTTTGGATGCTGTCCAGGAATCATATAGATTGTAAGATATTGATTTGGTTGACTTTGAATATGGATTTCCTAGTAGAGACTTTGTTTACAGATTTCTCAACCATTTTTGGAAAATATGGTTTAAAGAGAAAACTTGTGATGTACTGCAGGAGTACACAAGCTGTCTGCAGACTTTATGTCAGCAACAATACTGATGTGTTGAATTTGCAGGGGACACACAGAAACAGCAGCTACTGCACCAGAAGAGGTGGTTGAGAATTACTGTGAAGTGCCTGGCACTAGGGAGTCAGCTATTGTCAGCTACCTTCAACTTTCAATGGTGGCTTTCCTTCACTTCTCAGCGGAGAATTCCAAACTCTGGTGCTAGATAGCAACACTGTCATGTCTCACAAAGAAAATTTACCTCCTGCAAAAAATAATGGCCTAACAAAGCCCCCTGGGAAGACAGGAAAGCTATGATCAAATTATAAGGTCACTTGTTAGGCAAGTGTGATATATGTTGGTCTGTGATCTGAGCATTGTTGTTTGATTAACAGTCTCTCCCAGCAGTGTTATACTTCCACGCCAACTGCCAAACACAATAAGATATGAGTTCCTTGACCTTTGTGACCTGGCAGTCTAGCCTTCGTCTCAAGGTTACATGCTTCCCCTGAGATTTTAACTGCCCTATATATAATGAATTGCATACCATCATGTCATATGTACCTCAAAGTGTTCAATTTTAGTGCCCACCCAAAGCTTCTCAATCAATCTAAACACCTTTATAGTGTCTTTATCAATTCATACAGCTCTGATGCCATGACAAGTTTTGCTATCATGACCAGTATCTGACACATGCTGTAAAACTTCAAACTGTTGAACAAGCAGAAACAGACTTTCATGGCAATCAAAACTGCAAGGATGTACAATTAGTTTTAATAAACTTAAAGTTTTTTGAGACAATGAATATATGTAGTCATCAAAAAGCTAGCCATACTCAGAATATCAAAAGCTGAAATCAATGGGTAAGTTTTCTAATTTCTACCTTAAAAACCATTTTGAGTTAAACATTCATACTCAAATCTGACTGCTG
Organism: Ptychodera flava; assembly: GCF_041260155.1. Lineage (NCBI taxonomy): Eukaryota > Metazoa > Hemichordata > Enteropneusta > Ptychoderidae > Ptychodera > Ptychodera flava. The sequence continues at coordinate 36,375,335 of NC_091941.1, read as the reverse complement.
TAGTAATTGACAACAGGTAAATGTCATGTTTCTTCATTGCACACTTGTTGATTACCCAGACAGAGGGACTGTTTTTATCTTTGTATGACCTTTGAACCTCAATCATGTCTGCACTGCATTGGGAGACTCATGCACAATAACATTTACATGTCTTCAGTCAGAATAACAAGACACACAGTATCTATGCTTCTTTGAGGTTTCATACAAATGCTGGGTGGCAGAAGATTAAATGGAATACACAAACTGGAGTGAAAGAATGATAGAAAGTGAAAGAAACGAATGACAGACTTTCTGTGAAAGGTCAATGACATCCAGAAAAGAGAAAAACACTGACTAGCAAGTAACAATGATGAAACCTTCAAGAACCTAAATACCTTTAATGATGTATGTCAAAGAAACCACAATACCGGTACTTTCAAATATTCACTAAAATGTTGTTTTTCATTCAAACTTCAGAGAGAACGATTGATCAAGGAAGTGTTATGGGGGCACACATGAAAGGAACAAAAAAAAGACCATTTCAACATAGTGATCTATTTGTAAAGTAGTGCACAACATGGAAATAGTGGTGTACACCATCTATGAATGGATAGTAGACTTGTGTTAGAAAATGAGTCTCAGGACCAGAATGTTTTTAACAGTTTCTCTTAGATGCTACAGCTATGTTTAACCTCAATGTAAAAAACAATATACAGATAAAAACAGAAAAAAAAATACCAAGTATAATTCAAAAACTCCTTATTTTGTAAGATATCAATGAAAGAAATAAGATTTTAACTTTCAGGAGAAGTAGCAATAGAATACTGGACAAGATTTTCTGGTAAAGACATGCACATACAAATTTACTGGTGTGCGCACACACACACACACACACACACACACACACACCACACACACACACACACATATAGATAAACAGAAATCATATTGTAAATTAACACTTCACTAGTCTCTATCCATCACACCAGCATACACACAAGTAGTCTAGTTTAATGTAGTTGCAATTACTGAGAATCTGAACTCTCTTGTTAACAGATCTTTTTGAAAGATTACAGAGATCATAGCTGATCATATTTAGCCATCACCAAATACTCCTTTGGCCGGCAATTAAAGATAGCTCTGTCACCGGAAGATGTTGCTCCACATTTTAGCTTGTTTTACGTTTGTTGATCTCTTAGGTGAAATGAAATGTAAATAGGCAGCATATTACACCCATTTCTGCTGGTATTGGGTTACATTGGGAGTATACACACTGCCACATCTGTAAGGTTTCCAACTTTTATAATATAACTTCGATCTTCTCTGAAGGGGCGGCAGTCACCAAAAGTCAAATGAATTAGAAGTGTTTACGTCAACTGGGAATTTATCACACATCCTCAGTCGTGGAATCTACATACGTCCCTTGCATTTCTAATCGGGCAAGTCACACAACCATTGTGGCACGAATGAAATAAAAGTACGAACTTCTCCCACGTAGCAAATGCACTGAACTCTATCACAATGCACGGCGGCCATAGGTTCACCAAAGATGGTGCTGGGTACCACTGGGGGGGGCTCTTTCCTGTACATCTGTCTGTCATTTTTGACAGATCGTCAGTGATGTTTTCCTGATCAAGAACTATCTACATGTAATGGAAGGCTAATTGTCAGCTGGCATATTAGTATCAGAGACTCATTATAATACTTGCTGGAAGCACACGGCACCTTGGCATCACACGTCACAACAATAGCCGCACTGTTCTATGTGGTGTTATCCTCAAGGCAGCGGCCAACATTTGTAAAAGTCACAAATAAGTGTTTCCGAGCTGTTGCATAAATCTAAGGCCTACTTTGTTATATTTCTTGTTCTTTTTTCACCTGCAAGTCATGTGTTGAATGTAAATATTGCATCTATATTAAGACTTGCTCTCTCTCTCTCTGTGTCTGTTACTCTCTTGAATTAATTTTTTGGCTTATCTACTGAATGCACTCTTTTGTTTCTCAGAATATCAGACATTGGCAAAATAGACACTAGAATTGTGCAGGGACACTAGGTCACTGAAAAAGAAATAATTGTCAGTTTCAGGAAATCCGTTCCGAAGCGTTTGATGTCTACAACATTACGGAAAATCTCATCCTTTGAAAACTTAAACACAATGAAGCAATTCAAATTCGGTGACTCAGTGATTTGAAAAAAGTCTTTGTTCTGAGATGAAAGGAAAAAAAACAGCTGTGCACCTGAAAAGTTTCATTGTTGTGTTGTGCCTTTGCTGCATCTCTGCAACAGATAAATACAAATTTTTGACGTAAGATGACCTACCTCAGGATACAATGGATGAAACTTGACATCGGAAATGACATCAGTGTGTCCCGTCAGCCTATGCACATAGGTTCCAGCTCTGATGTCAAAAATATACGCCTGCAAAGACAAGAAACACAAAACCTTTGAACGTCAATTCAATGTGGCTTTATTTTTTGTTCTCTGGAGAGCAATGGTGTATCAATTTACTGGGTCATATTTGACAGTCTCTAAGCCTTTTCACTGGTTAGAGTGAGCTCCTACATACATGAAGCACACACACAATACCTGTTACACCATGGGTCTATGAGCCACAGAAACTGTACACCCCCCAAAGTACACAGCGCACTTGCTGAACAACAAAAGTTTATTTACCCCACAAATGGCACGACATCAAAAGTTTATTTGCCTTGTATTATAGCAATTTTGAGGGACAAGAATTGAACAGACTTTCGTATCATTGAAACTATTCACATACATCACATGACTTGGTGAGCCAACTAGCAACTTTGGCAGGTGCAAAAGACTGAAACTTTGACGAGTGAAAAACTGAGTGCAAATAATGTCAAATTCCAGGGTGATACCATTCCATTGGTGTTAGTCTCTACAACGGTATTTGTACAAACAGGTTAAATACTCATGAGCATAAGAAAAGTGCACACGAAATCAAAATTTGCATTTTGTTGCCATTTCATTATTCCTATGTTGGAGATACCCACATGGCATGGAAGTGTTGGTTCCATGACAATATTCCAACAGAAATCAGTCAAGAAGAGGGTAGTACTGTCTGGTGCATTTTATTCAGTACACTACCTTTAAACATAGTGTACAATCATGGTTGGATGTACTTTCTTTCTGTCTTTCTCTGTGTATCTGTCAGTGTTTGTCTCTATCTCTCTGCCACTGTCTCTGTCTCTCCCCTCCCATGTACAGGAAAAAATATGTTGTCCAAAATAATGACGACAGTTTCAGGAACTATTGTTTCCTGACTGAAGTTCTGGGGAACATACTTCATTGAGAACTAGCTGGCAGACAGTATATCACAACAAATCGTAGCAAGGGTAGGCAATACAAGTAAGTGGACTGTACAGAAGCCTGTACATATAGAGATTTATGGTTTGTACATGTCACAACTGTTTTCTTGTAAAATACCAAGACATCAGCCTTGTTGAAGTACACAGTAAAGTTCTACCTGCTTAAACACTGACATAAACCATTGAGAGTAGCCAGCTGCCAAATCATACAACAAAATGGTGTGGTATTTCAAGTGAAATCAGTTAGCAGCCCACTAGATAGTAATTGGTAGCCAGGGAAATCATGACAAGATGGAGGACGAAAGTTGGAAAGCCTTAAAAGCTACAGACATATTCTTTTAGTGTTAATGAATCTTCCTATATTTTAAATGCACTTGTAACAACACACCAAGATGAAAAGTGTGCCATAAATTTCCATAAAATTGTCATATGACATATCTCGGTTAATCGGTTCACGTATATGAACCACTGACCCCAGTGAGTGTCAGTTCTACAGTTTTGCATATCAAAACTTACGATTACACCTAAAAATTGCTCTACGGATTTCAAATCTGCTCTTGACAATCAAACAGTTGAATCTGAGTGTTGAAGACATGATATCACAAACAGTCAAATTTGATATGGCAGTGACACCCCTAGCACTTGCCAGGCAATTTGCATATACCTGTCTTACACCTGACCTGTAATCTAACAGCCTAGCCAGTTATGCAAACATCTGACATCAAATTCTTGTTGGCATAATGTAAACAAACACCAATTACCATGCTGACATAAAACATTGAAGGCAAGGAAAGTTTCCCATCTAAATGTTCCCCCTGCTACCTGAAGTACCTAAGTACTGATAGCTTTTCAGGAGAAAATGGAACACAAATCTCTTTTGAACAAAACATGAACAAGTACAGTCAATGAGGGGATTTTTGTAATACCAGATTAACTTTCTTAAGACTTTTGAAGTGTGTGGGGGGAAATAGGTCACCTTGTGTTACGTGGAAACCATTAAAAACAATGTACACACTGATAAAAATTTGCTGAATTATACCAAATACCGATTAGATGAATCGATAACGGCATTGATAAAGATTCTGTTCCTGTTCGAGAAAACTTGCTCCACAAATTGATCAAAGGAGTACAGATGACCTCATCTGCAAAATAGGTTACATTGCCACAGTTTGCTTGTTTAGTGATTTTACATTTTGACATATAAATTGATATGCCTAACTGCTGAAAGTCTGTCAAAGGTGAAAATGAATCAAACTGATGACATTTTGTGTCACAGAAAGTGCAGAAATGTAATTCCTCTCTTGTGTCTGATTGTACACAACGCTTGCCATTGGAAAGTACAGACAAGATTTCATTTCATATGAGTTACCAATGGGGAACAGAAGGTTAAAAGCCAACTTTGTTTGAATGACGTAGAAGCTTGGTATATTGGTGTGATTGCATATTAGATTGGCACCTTGAAGTTCAAACCATGAATCACATTCATTTTCAAATGCCCACCAGCTTGACAGAAAGACCTTGGGGAGGTTTTAACCTTTATGATGTAAGACTTAAGGATTAATAACAATACAGTTATTGTTGGGGACTGTGTGTTCGTTTTTGTAGTAACATTTACATGCATGGCAGATCCTGAAAGCCAAAAGTGACTCTGTGTATTAAAATCATTTTGAAGTTTTTTTAGCTCCACCTCACTGAAGATTTGGAAAGCTATGGCCAAAATTAATTGATTTGTTTCTGGTCACTGCCCGCATCACTTCAAAGTGTGCGTGTCAACTCTTTTTTTCCTGTTTTTCATTTGCCCCTATGCAAAAAAGGGAAAAATGAAACAAATTCCACGAAAACTAAAAAAAAAATAGAAAAAAAATTGTGTTGCCGCAATACTTTTGCCACATGTCAATTACCAGAAACAAACCTATTATTTTTTTGGCCTATTGTGACTGATTCTGTGAAGCTCTGTGCACTTATTTCAGAACAGAAAGAGTTTGCTGTTTACAGGACAGCCGGGGTTGCTGGGAAGCTTTCGCATTGTTTAATGTCCTTGAACAGACCTACACTGCTGTCTAGACAGTCACACCTCATAGTACGGTACAACAGTGTTGCAATGCTTAAACAATACAGAAACATCATCCTATTTCAATCTCTGCGAATAGATATGTCAATGGTTTGTCAGCAAGTCAAGTCAACACTGTCATAAAATTCTCAGTTTTCAAAGCTTGTTGAGAACTATTGCCCTTACAAACCAGCTGATATTTTACTCTGAACCAGGCACGCTATAGGAAAAGTTTAAATATGCTTCCAATGGTTACTTTGCAACTTTTACAGCTCCCTTTGCTGTAATTTTTGATGAATTTTTTTATCATTTGCACTGCTTGTACAATACAGATTCTTGGTCTCCAAATACAGGAAAAAATATACTTGTTTCCTCGCTCAAAAATATTTCATTTAATGAGAAGAGGAAAAAAGTTGATATTTCAGCCTTCCACAATAGTTTGCAAACTTGACTCTGACCAATATTCATGAAAACTTTGGTAGCTGCAACCAGATTGAACATTTTGAAGCCAGTGTAAGATTGTTTCACATGCATCACTGAGGTAAGCTGTGCTCAAAGGTCGCTTGTTGCCAAATTTTACAGCGCATCCTTTACATAAGTATCAAAGTATGTTAACTTGCAATGTGAGCTTCTTGCCGCGTCACGGTGTACTGCACAGCTAGCTCAGGCTTTTGTTCCAAGCAATTCACAGACCCACTGTGACAAACCTGGGGCTCATAAAAACCTGGACAAAAATAAAGCCCGCATTCTATGAAAGATATTTTTTTAGCTGAAAACGGATGCAATAAAGACCATTTCCACTTTGTTGGTTTTATTATTCTTGAAGACAAACAAAGATTTGCCCTGGGGGCAGCTTAGAGAACTGGGTAATTACCAACAGGTATGAGGTTTTCAACTTAACAATCAAACTCCCTCTAAAAGAGTAATAGCAAGAGCCCAGATAGCGGTAACAATGGGAGTTGGAATACAACAAGACAAGGTTGGGGGAGGTCCTTTATATGTAAACTTGACCCTATCTGACCTAACTGGGATGACTAACTGTCCATCAAGTCTGACAGCTGCAGGAGACCATCTTGTAGACTGTCTTTTATGTCTTGAAGAGACACATTGAAGTTGACGTGTCACTCAGGACAGACTTGTTGGGAAAGTAAACAGAGCAATCTAATATTTAGCGTATGTTCATAAACATAAATCCATCAAAGGCTATTAGGGACAACAAAGAAGTGATGTTTTCAGGCTTTTACTGCCAGCTTGTCATCGAACACATGTAAATACATTTTCAAAAACTCATTCACCCTTTCAAAGAAAGAAAACAGACTTTATGTTTCTTGATTTCTTTCTCTGTTTCAGTTAAAGGTCTGTTCTGACTTTTCTCAGCAAGGAAGATTTTGTAGTCAAGGTGATAATTTAATTGCATATCACTAATTGAATCATTGATAAGCAACAAATGACCCTCCTGCCACACTGCTGATACATATGCAAATTTTTTATGCTGCCTTTCTGATTGGCTGATTGTGAATGGATATGTCACATGACATCAGATTACCACATAATTGGCTTACTCGAACTCAGAATTACTCCCTGGCTTCCATGTTCTTGCTTTGCAGATGTCAATATTTTTATAGAAAAGAGAGGTCTTTCAACAGTCAAGACAGAAAACCCAATCAAATCTCTCATCTGTTGCCAGACATGCTTGACGGTGTTATTTTGCACACAGCTATTTATTTCAGATTAAACCCCCCCCAATCAAAAGAGGTAATGACAGAGACTGTACGGCTGGTTGTGGAGGACTGTTTTCTTGTGCATGGCTTGTCCATTTCAAGGACACCAGGTCTAGTTTCACACATGAAAGAACACGTCAGTTGCTTGTGAAAGCGTAATCACCTTCACCAGGAAAAAGAACACACCTGCAGGGGATCCATATCAGGCAATAATTTCTAAGATCTTTAAACACGATTTACTGGTCCCCTGGACTCGTCCTGATAAAAACCCTCTTTGCTTCTATAAACAACTTTTCCAGTGCTCCATATTCACTACCACACAAGTTCTCCCTTTGTTCCCTGATGACAGATTGAACAGAAAATCCTAGGAAAATGCCAGGTGATGGAGTTAGGGGCAGGCATCTAGGGTTGAATGGCTCAGTCTCACCAAGAAAAGGTCTGCAACCTTTGTGAACAAAGGAATCTTGACAACATAAAAGCTAAACTGAACAAGATGAAAGTTATGTCGGACAATATGAAGATAAAGTTGACATCACACATCTGTATGTCCAAATATTTTTACAAACAACATGGCAGGTAAAATCAGTGACGACAAAACAATTTCAAAGTACATCTACGGCAGCTATTTCAATATATCTGACTTTGTGTAAGAAGTCATCCAGCCCAGCTTCATCTCATTATTCAGCTCACTACATTATCCTAATTATCTCTTTTTTCAGTCCAAACCCCTCAGGAATGCATGTATGCCTTTGTCTGTTCTTCATCAAAGGAATAAATCAAATCACCCTGACAACCAGAATGTTACAAAAAATTCCATCGAAAATTCACCTTCAAGAATGCGAATGCAATTTCACTTTTCTCCAGTTTATAAACGTCTTAGAGTAAAATTGGTGTTTTACAAGATGGTGCATGAAATGTGATGGAAAAGCGTTTAACTGGTAGCAATTGATAGGTTTGTTTGTCTGGATAAATGTACCCCTTGGGTGCTCCACTGATGACAGACTGTATTTCTTGCACTTCCAAAAACGAACCAGCAGTCCTCATTAGAACATTACAATGGGCCTCAGACAGATGTTATTAAAAGTGTCTGGCCCTTTTCTTCAGCTTTGGTGACACCGACATGCCAAAATGGAGCATTTCCTGTGAGTCCAAACCACAAATATGTCTGATGTTGCACAAACAAGAAAAAATGGAAGGTGGCGATGGTGGCATCTGTTGACAGTTACTCCCACACACTCATCCGGACAGAATTAGCAAATCCATTGATCAGCTTGTAAATCAGTGATGTGCCACCTCAACTGCTTCATCGTATCTCTCTCTCTGTCTCCAATGCTCTCAGCTGTGTTTTTTTTAATGAAAGAGCTGTACAGGGAAGAGGATGCACATGCAAAGTTTGAAGAAAAAATGATAATCACAAGCTGCAACAAGTACAGTTTTCCCATGTGTGTTATTTTTTCCTGATGCAAACAAATTATGATAAGTATGAAGACTTGGAAGGAAGTTATTTAAGGTAGTATGCGCCTCGAAAGTGAAAGACTTAAACTTTTAGGTCAGACTTTCCTGATTGAAACTTTCAACCATTCTCTTACCAAATCAACAACAAATATCAGGGGTCACCTTGCAAAGTTTGGAATTAGAAACAAATACCCAACATTTTGAGATATTTGAAATTCAAAATGGATGCCATACCTGTGTTAACTCTACGGGGGAAAAATAAAATTTTGGATTTCTGAAAAACTATGCCAATGAAAGTTTTTCTTTCTCCAAGAGCTTTAAAATGAGCCTCCACATATGGTAGATCAGAAAAGAATTGTAAAAATTTGAGAGTTTGACTCTCTCCCCGAGGCGCATTCTACCTTAATCACAGTAAATTATTATCATGGTTACAGCCCCTCCCCCCTTGAGAAAAACAAAGTTCAGTATGACTGAGGATCTGAACTACATTTCTCTCACCTAACATCACGTGTACATGACATAACATCATGAAACACACAGGCCATTGTGTTCGTTCTATCTTCCTACTCCTCATAACACTTCCATCAAAAAGATGGTTTGGTCTGTGTTCATTTGTATGCATTGGTGAGCTGGTCTGGTCTGTTTTAACTGATTTGGAATCTGCAGACACATGTTGATTTCCGGATGAGAAAAGAGCAATGTTTACAAAAATGTCAAAAATTCAACCTGTATAGAGGCACAAAAACCAACACTTGTCTGAGTCAGGGCCTTAAACTGTTCACAAAACACATTTGGGCCAGATTTAAGAACACATCAAGTACAGAGAACCGACATGGGAATTCATAGGAGCCCAAAGGCAAATACCTTCTTGACTTTAAACTTAGAGATGCTGTATTTGATTTTGATATACACTATTTGATGTTTATAGTCTAAATCTTTATTTAGTTACCAAAAGAAAACAAACATATATAAATATTTTCTGGGTATCTTTTATCACAATAAGTTTTTTTGGCACACATTGAAATATTAAATGATCTGATTATCAGTAAGACTATCACTGTATATTATATTTTCTTTTCTTTTCTGAAATTTATTGGTATCAGCAGTTCCTGACTGCTCCACAGAGACGTTTGTAGACTGAAACATACTGCTGAAGTATAGGATTTTTATAAAATTTTTGCTATTTTCTCATACTCTGGCACCAATTTATCTGTCCAAATTTCACATTTTCATGTGGTAGAACACTCCATTTAGCACAAGGATTAAGTAGAATCATACAGCAGTGAGATAAAAAACACTGTATATACCATTACTCTATTAAGCAGGTGAAATGGTAACAGGAAATTCTGTAATACACTAAAAACAGAAATTTTTCAGTCTGGTTTTTCAAGTATATACGTGTGGTATCATAACCTATCTCCAATAAATTCCGGAAATTATTTCATGATTAGTGAAAAACAACATATAAAAAGACATAAATTTCGATAAAACTTATTTGCAAATACAAAGATCATGCATTTTTTTAATAGTTTACTTGTCCTCGAAGAGCAAAGTACAGCGGTTGATTCCAGTTTTGTAATACCAATAGAATAAGGTCACCATGGACTGATAACATCCATTTAATGACAGATCAATAAAAGTGATGGATGTTTTGAAAATATATTGATTGTTTTCTGTTTGCCTTGTTAATCTACATCGGGCCTTGTTTGTTTGCATGACTGAAAGCAGTCATGTCCACAGATACAAGGCACTCAGATCTAAAACGACTCAATGAGATCTCCCAGCAAACAAGTCCAAGTGCTCTACAAATTATTGACTCTACAGCAGGGAAGATAGGCAATTCATTTGTAGTGATCAAATAACCCCTTGTACCAATTGACCGCTTTAAGGGGGGGTCATTTTTTTGAACTGATTCTAATCATACATCTCATTTCTTGTCAACAACTCAGGAGGTGTTTGGCCAAAAGATCGCCCTAGATAAAGCGACATCTATTTTAAGGACAGAAATAGCCCGGTAATGATGGCTTTGTTGAGGGAAATCTTTGCTGGAGAAAACCACAAAACATTCATAGGAAACGATAAAATAAATACAGAAAAAAATGGAAGATTGATGAGGTTACACCCAGTGGTTACTCCCAGTGGTTACTCACTTGGATCACATACACATTCTTGTCCAATGCCAGTCTACAGATATTGACAGTTGCCCTCATTAATTAATTTTCCAAAAGGAACTAAAAGATCCACAAGCTGTAACTTTCAATGTATTTTAAAGAATTTTTGAACGCTTTGTAAAGTACATGTACAGTCTCTTGTTTTACACAACCAAAGTCACATCAAAATGCTCCTTTTGTTGAACTTGTTCATACAGTCTGAATGCGACAGATGGAAAATGTTTTATTTCAATGAAATCTAGTCTAGACAAGAATTAATTTGTCATCAATAAAATTGGACATTGTATGTGAGTAATGGCAGGGCTTCCACATATTATAGGGAGGCTGTGAAAAAATATATTTGTTTTTCTTGAACAAAAATATTGAAAATACTATAAGAAGTTTTAGTTGCTTTCCCCTTTGACACAAGGCAATCTACCACATACCAGCACTGAGCACTGAAAACTGAGCTAGTTCAACTCTCCACGTTCTTCACAAAGTGTTGAAACATATCACTGGTGGACCTTCAGGAAAAGCACCCCCTATCAGTTCAAACAGTGTCATGAGAAACAGTCTGTAAGCTTTCACACTAAACAATCACATACGCACCGGGTTGAACAGAAATCGAAGGCCATTAAATCTATTCCCAGTTGGCATTTTGGCGAACCAGCCACAAAAACAATTTGTAGCTGCACCAAGACACCGAGGAATGCAGTCTCAAGGGGGAAAAAATTTCAATTGCCTTGACCTCCAAAAAAATAAGAAGTGGGTCACCAGACATTGAATATAACTAGTTCTCATTAAAAGCCCTCCAGATATATACTCTAATACCAACCAAGTTCAGCCATGTCAAACTCTAGGAATTCCATCCATCGGCAAAAAAACCCCACTTATTATATTTTCTTTGCCTTCTTGTATCATTACACCTGCTTCTCTTAATGGGAAAATATTTCATCCGTTTTCTTGTTATCCTTCAACCTATAAAATTATCAGTACGCATGCAATGCTGCAGATTGTCTATAAATCAGTAACAGACTGTCCACTTTGCACAACAAAAGATTCTTTCAACGTTCAATGTTAAATTGGACTGAAATATTCCCCTGATGAAAAGTGTCACAAAGATTTAGCCTCGGTGCGGTGGGTACCAATGCTGATTTGAATAAACTAATAACATCAAACAGAGCAGGTAAATAGGGCGTTCAATTTTGGGTTTTGTTTGGCTATGAAAGACATATGAATTGACTACATGAGTGTTCAAAAAGTCAAATAAAGAATTAATGAAAGCTATAAGCTTATCTATTATATTTTTGTCTGAGTCAATATTCAAAATCTACTATACTCTACTTTTACTCAGCCCTGGTTTACAGGCATGATGGCATAGTCTTTATTTTTTTCAGAGTCTCTTCTCCCTGTTTATTTCACCATTTTAAAATTTATCAATTTCTTCTGTTTGTCTTTCAGTGAGACTCACAAACTGGACATATGCAATCCCTTAAGATTTATTTCCAAAGAATAAATTTAATTTTTCAACAAAAGATCTACATTCTCCCCTTGTACGAACTTTACAGTTAAAGAGTTATAGGTGCGAAAGATCTGCCACATCAACTAGAATGGAGTATGAGAAATTTTCGCATATGAAATTCATCAAAAGTCTTCAATCTAGAAGTATTTATTTTCAGAGAAACTCAACACTCTGCATAGGAATTTCTGCACATGCTCTGTGGTCACAGCAATAACCCTATTATCAGCATAAAGCAAACAATTTCTAAAAATGCCTTGGTGAACTTAAAATTATTACAGACTGTACTGACAATTTCCACGTAACTGAATATAAAGCGATATAATTACCAGATACAAACACTGGAGTCCTGTATAAATCTTAACTCTGCAAAACCCTAAAAGATTACCAATCCCCTATGATTATAGATGATAACAGTTTAGTTCAAACCCTAAACCACATTTGGAACAAGATATTCAGTTAATTCATAACAGTTTTTGAATCATCACTTCACTTCCTATAACTCATATTTTCCTTGCCGCCTCCAGATTATCTACACTTGCAATGCTGTGACCTTTGACCCGGTAGCTGTCGACTACCGGGTAGAGCAGTGTTCTGGTTGAGACAGGATACCATTATTTCCTCATCAAAACCCCACACTGGCTAAAGGGCAAGACCCTCTTTGGTCTGGTCACCACTTTTTTTTTACCTTTAACACTGCACATCTGTTTATTTGATGATTTGTTTTCTGCAGAAAATTTGGAATAAAAAATCGATGAGAATTGCCAGAGACAAACGTGTGATTGGTATACTTGCTAGGAAAAGGTCATGGTGGCAAGGGTGTCTACAACATTCTGCTTTATGTTGGGTGTAAAGTAAACGAATGCTTCCCTCGCCATTGTCATCCATAAATGGTATAGTCAGTGAGTTGAATCTGTATCAGTCAGAATCTGTGAGTCATCAGTGCCTTGTATAATTGAAATCAACTTGCAACGATGAGAAATCACGCTTGATTTTAACATTACTACAAACTTTTTCGGGCAATTCTAAATTTCCTGGTTGATTGGCTCCAGCGGTTTTCATTCATAAGAACATTTGTTTTCAATGGAAACCAGAAATTATGCCAATCTTGAAAGAATATCACTAATGGGATTCACAAGATGTGAGCTTGAACTTTGCTGTATGGAGAGGACTGGAAAATATGATTTCTGAAGTACCAAGGTACACTGATATACGATATCAATTAGATTTCAGAAAAGTAGATACCATATTTCACGGGATGCAGTAGAAGTTTCCTTCCTTACAACATGGCACTCAAATTTTTCCAACAAAACCACAAAATCGATTATAGACTGTTCTGGGTCTTGCAAATGCAAGCTTCGCTGTTCCTTAAAGGCAGCAGATTTTCTCAATCTCAACTTTTGTATGATGTATAAGATACCTTTAGCTATACCATTGTGATGAAGAAAACTTCTGAAGACATTTTCCATAGATGAGAGACCTGTATATCAGGCTTGTTTGAAGATTGCATTAATTCTTCCAGAGAGTCTTATTTCGGTAAGGATATAGAATAAACAGCGTGAGTTATGATCTAAATGTGTATCTGGTTTCTGTAAGCCCACTTGGTGGACAGCAGTACCACAACAACAGTTTATATATAAACAGTGTTTGAAATGAAGAGGACATAGAAAAGTACGGTAGCCAACGTGCATTCTGCTACTCTTTTACTCAATAGAAGGCAGAAATGTAGACTCAGTGACCCACAAACATATTGGTTTCACATAGATACAAATCTAATCATACATCATCTCTGTACCGACAGAGCGTCAGTCAAACCTGCCACTTTGAATTAGGAGAAACATTAGACCGGTCCTTTTTCATCCAGGAGTTTCTGCTTTGTAAAACCAGTCCCGATCTCTTTTTCTACAAATTTGACGAAAAAGCAATTGGTCAGTCAGACAGCTGTTTCATGTTAGCATTGCTCACTATTTCGGTGGAGTACACTTTAGGCAAATAGAAAGACAGAGTTTAAGACAACATGTTCATATGTATCCCAGTGCGCACACTTGATGTTATTTCTCCTTTCCTTGTTTAATGGCCATTACTTGGGTCCAGAGCGACTTTAGTATCAACATGTTGATAATAAAATGCTTCTGAAAAGCCTACTACATCGATTCATGTACCACAAATGTTTTCTCCGAAAGCCAAGCCGGGGTGAAAAAAAGTCACCTCATGGCAGATTCAACAGTATTACATTCACCTGATTTACCGTGGGTCTCAGTCAAGGACAACTCTATGTAGGGCAGATCCCAGCTGCATACCGCCCAGCTTTAATGAAGGTTCCCACAAGACTCACAAACCCTAGACTTTAATTTTGTTCAAATCTAAATAATACTTGATGTCCAAGCATACAATAATTGTAACTGTCAATGATATAACTAAAACAGTTTTTCTTCTTCTCAATTTATGGAGCCTCTGATCACACACAATCCTAGCGGTATATTGTTTATGATTCCATTTCCCTTGAATCATTCACACATTCAATAGATTTGTTCACTGGATAACCATCTCACCATCCCGTCACGCTGTTCTGCACTACTTGACCAGATTCTTGAATACCATCATGACCAACCCAACTCTTCTTTTAGGAGTCCTTGATAAGCCACAATGCAGCTTGTGGTTTTAAAATTTTTCCATGGCCACTACCATGAATGTTTTGCTCTGTATTTCCTATGGGAATAGTAAAAGCTAGGGTACCATTGTGTACTTTATTTTGCTGAGTAATGCTCCGCAATCTTTTGAATTTTGTCCTCTTATCTCACTGGCGGTGAAAGTTGAGGTATCCTGCTACCAGCTTTCATGATGTAGCATTTTATTTGTAATTATTTCTCAAACATCCACCACGACTATAAAAACACAACAATCATTCCAGAGAAGTTTACAGCAATTTTTTAACAAGGAAGATGGATTGTTTAAATGTGTTTTAGAACAGTTAAAAGACTGGGCACTGAGACTTAACACTTAAAATAATTGAAGTCAACTGTCACCAATAAATCTGCCCACAATGATGATACATATAAAACATGAGAGGGTGCAAAAAAATTTACATAATTAACTTTTTCCTGCACTCTCAGTTGCTTGGTATTCCACTATTGCAGCATTCCTTGGAAACTGGCAGGATACTTTACCACTTTCCACTAAATCTCTACAGTGGAAAAAAAAATTGTGCAATGATGTGGTAACGTGGGTTGTGACAGATACAAGCTTGTACACAGATAACCCAAACGACCTAAAGGATAGTGTTTATGTCTGAAGTGATACGAGTCAATGTGGATCAAAGTCTGAGACTCAACACAATAGCCGAGTTTCCGTCTTACACTGGGCTGGAGTGGCTCTTGCCAATTGCCTTGGTGGTCGTCTGTATGGAACAGGTGCACGGCATGACATATCATTATAAATGGTCTTTCAAGTCTGCACTCCCTTCTCTTCTCTAGACTTTTAAAGGTATTGACTAAGGTGTGTCTTTTGTCAGTTGGGCAGAGTGGGTGGGTATGAGGCATACTCATGCAATACTTGCGTGAAAAAGTTGAATGGATTTGATATAAGATCCATTTCTTCATTGAATTAATTATCATGATTTTTTTAACTATAAGCATGCATCATAGGTGGCACTCATAGTCACACAGCAGCAAAGAAATCTACAAACTTTCTGACAGAATTTTCAAATATCATTTCTGACGTTCCTGGTAGAATATCAATGACATAAAATGTGGGTCAAACTGAAATCATTGGCGCCTCTCAGTGGCAGAAAGGTGTACTGAGTGGGTGTATGGTAAATGACATTCAAGTTGCTCTTTTGATGAATTTCCTGTTGTAAAAAGATTCTATATTTTTCAAATGAAGGGGGAAAAAATCACGCCACTGGTACTCCTGACATTATTCTGCTCCTCATCACGACACTGAATGGAACAAAAAAAAGGACAACTGCACCCACTGTGAGCATACATGGGTGGTACCATCATTGCTATCGAGGACTCACAAAACAGATGACCTGGCACACATAGGAATATAAATCGTCTGTGATAACAGTGGCAGCACAATTCAGGCAGACACCTCCTATTATTATCCACGCTTCATTACACTTGATGAGGTATTGATTCTCAACAGGGTTCTCTTAATACAGGAAGGATTCTACCCTGCTTTTGCACTGAGATAGACACTGTGACATTTTATAGGTCAGCCTATTCTGTATCAGCTTGACTTGCTTTTTTAGGAAACTCTGCTAATTATTCGTTTCCTTCTTTCATTGGAAAAGTACATGTTTTATTACAGCATATGTCTGTCTGTCTGCCTTTGTGTCTGTGTGTCTGTCTGCCTGTGTGTCTGCCTTTTTATTTCAAATGTTTACCTGCATATCTCCCCCACCCTGTGCGTCCATTGTTGTTCTGGTTATTTTTAGCTTTCTAATGGTCTGCATGGCACTATAAATTTAGCCATGTCATCGTCTAGAAATGTCTGCACCAGTGCATGTCCTGTCCGATTTGTTTGTCAGTCTCCCATGGTACTTCTACAGTAGAGCAATCAGACTATGAATCTCCAGATAGAGACCTGTACATCAGGTTTGTTTGCCAGCCTATCAAGTCTCTATGTTTATGTTTGTATATCCATCTTGGTTTATTTCCTTCTCTGTGTTTGGCTATCTATCTTTGTCCGTTTCTCTGTCCCCCTCTCTGTCTGTCTGTCTGTCTGTCTGTGTATCTGTCTGTCTCTTTCTCTTTCTGTCTCTGTCTCTATTCTATTGATTGCAGGTTACATTGGTTAAAATCTCCTTGTTTCATCCAAACTCAGCAGGTTGTGGCGACTTTGAACAAACTTTTCTCGTTGCCAAACTTTCTCAAGACAACTATGAATATGCCCCGCCCTTTACTCTTTTTTCTTTTCTCAGAACTCCTATTGTATGCAAGAACATACACGTCTTTGGCTTTAGATAGCAATAAGGACACCTTGTATTCCGAGAAAAGGAGTTTCACTTCCATCACTCAGTCTAATATTAGAACACAGCAGATAAAGCACAGGAAGAGAGATCCCCCTTGAGGTTAAAACCAATGAATTATTTGGCTTGCCCATCCTTAGTTGGAACTAATTTTCAGAGAAATGAAACTGAAATATGACCAATTTGGAGTTAAATGCTACTTATAAACAATGACTGCACGAATCATAAATATTGTTAAACAAGCGACCTAGCGGCCGATATAGCTCCGCTGTGTTTATGTAGAGAATAACTATTTTTGACACATGTTGATGAAGAAGGTGGAAAATCTTTGATAGCTCAATGCAGTGGCCACAGAAAAGTGGCTAAAATAAGCTGCAAAAATACACATTGAAGATTTCATCATACTTTGAATATATCACATTGGATCATCCCTAAGAACATGCCAACCAAAGCTATCTGATGAGTAGATTTGTGAGAATAAAATTTTCTGACCAAAAATGGCAACAATTGCCCCCAAAAATAAAAATTGCAGATTTCATCATAATTTTAAAAGATCAAATTTAGTTCATCTGTAGGAACCTGTATACCAAATTTCAAAGCTATCAGATGAGTAGTTTTGGAAATACACATTTTTTGACCAAAAATGGCAAAAATTGCCCCAAAAGTACAAAATTACAGATTTCATCAGAAATTCAATATATATTACTTAGTTCATCTATAGAAACCTGTATACCAAATTTCAAAACTATCAGACCAGTACTTTTTGAGAAATACATTTTTTGACCAAAAATGGCAAAAATTGCCTTAAAAATGCAAATTTACATATTTCTGCACAATTTGAACAAATCTGAAATAGATCATCCCTAGGGACATATGTACCAAATATCAAAGCTATCTGACCGGTACTTTTAAAGAAGAAGATTTTTAAAGATTTTTTTTCCAAAAATGACAAAACATTGCCTTAAAAATACAAATATGCAAATTTCACCATGATTTGAACAAATCTGACTCAAGTCACCCTAAGTAAACTGCATATCAAATTTCAAAGCAATCGTTCAAGCGGTTTGAGAGAAGGAGATTTTTTTACCAAAAACACCAAAAAATGCCCCAAAAATACAAATATGCAAATTTCACCGCGATTTGAACAAACTTAAGTGAGGTCACCCCAAGTGAACTGCATATCGAATTTCAAAGCAATCTGACTTGCGGTTTCAGAGAAGAAGGCAATTGTTGACAGACGACGAGGACGGACGACGACGACGGAGAATCAGCCTATTTGATAAGCTCCGCGTCGCTGACAGCGGAGCTAAAAAGTTGAGATTTTCTTTCTCATCTCTGGTTTCACAGAATATTTGAAGACTGACTTCCTCAGACGCACTGAGTGTATTTTTAAAACAAGTGATGAAAGCTAATAAAATTGTTATTACCCATGGTTAGGTTGGGTTGTGTTTATAGTCTGGACACTGTTTTAAGTGATGGGCACGGACCATCATGCACATCCTAGTCACCATGCTGTGATGTGGGAATAATTTCGGAATCCTGAATGTTTACTGTTCCCCTAGCATGTTATTACTTTTCATGATATATTGACTTGAAATAAATGTATGGCTGACCAGATATTGCTTCTTGACACTAGAGATTCTCCCGTTACTTTAATAAATGTCAACGTGTTACAGAGAAATGCTATCAGAAATTTATCAAATTTGAACCCTACTTTTTAAAAGCAGACTGATTGAGTCACAGTTTCATATCAATATAGACATAGTGTTATATAATTACTGAAGTTTCACATTACATTTTAATTTATGACAAAAAGTCAAAATGTCAACTTTAATAGTTAGGATTTCTTGGATTCTAAGTTCATAATTAAAAGCTGCAGCAATTTTAATGTCAAACATTAGTTGCCCGGCCCTGGAACATGTATTTCTGGATTAGGGTAGCTTTGTTGGCTCCGCCTACATGACACTCATCAATAGCTCATGCATCAATATTTCTTAATACTTTGACTGGCAGGTCTACCCAAATCACTGTACTTTTATTGAGTCTGTCCCATCAGTGTCCGATCATGTGGGTGGGAGTTTTCATTTATCTGATGGAGATGAGCATGAGTTAATTGGTATAAAACAAACTAGCAATCCCATATTTCAACTCACGGATCTTAACAGGAATACTCTGAAATCCGGAAAATGAGCATTCTTGGTGTCACACCTTGTTAGTGTTCTTCTTGTCCGCAGTGTCAAAGAGCAGTCATCATCAGAGTCTAGACACATCATTCATTGATTGAAAGAACTATCCTATAATGCAATTTAGGATTTCAACGGCTTTGTCCTTACTTCAATTTTTTTTTACCCGGAATGAAGCCACCGTGTCTCAAGTAGTATAGGGGCACCACGCAAATGCAAATTAAAATCTAAAATATATACTGACAAACAGGAAATGACAGAACTTTCAAGATATTTGCTGACAGATTTTTTTGTGGCAAAAGTAGATTACATTCATTTAAAAGGTGCCATTATGGGATCAGGTAGAGATTTTGACTTTGTTCGACAGAGATATCAATGATGATGACAACTTTAAAGTAGAACTCCTTCATCTGAGAAGGATCCTCAACCTCTTTTCATCAGATCTTAGAAAAGTTGCCAAATTCTCCAAGTTGTTGTTTTTTTGAGATAATTCTTTCGATTTGCCTGTCAGAAATGAATAATGAAAAACATACACTGAAAACTGATTCAATTACATGAAAAAATACTGACAAACAGAGTAAAATTTGAATGAAACTACACAGCTGGCAATTCGCAACATATCATACATGTATAGATTACTGAGGTTTATTTTGTAATTTTGTATTTGTATAAAGGTACATGTAGCACGCACCTTGAACTTGAAAGATTTAAACCTTTGTTCAAAAAATTTCCTCAAGGAAACATTATACCATTTCAAAATCAAGAATAAGAATTGCACTTTGCTACGCAAATTTTGGAACTGGAGAAATGAATTACCCAACAATTACTGAAACTTTAATAAAATTCAGAATGGCTGCAGTCCATCAGTTCAGTCTACAGGGAAAGACTCACATTTCGATTTTTACAAAGATGGAACAGTTAAAACTTCATTTATTTCAAGAGCTTCAGAATGCACCCACACAAGAGGTAGACTGGTGAAGTAACGTAAAAATTTGAGGGTTTGAATATCTGTTCCCAAGACGCACTAATGGTATGAATGATCAATTTATGTTTTCATGAAAGTGTTCGTGACCACAAGATCTGATCCTACCGGTACTTTATTTAATGAAAACAGTCTTGAAACACTTTCCTCGCTGTAACTTTGAGTCTTCTCCTTCTTTCAACAGCCTTTACAGCGTCTGAACACCTGTGTGAATTGGTGATTTGGAGATTTTCTTTCACAAGGATGCCTTTGAAAGGAAGTTGCTCATTACTGCCTATTTGTGTAATGGTGAAACACAGTGAAGGAGGGTCCACTAGGCCATGAGTATGCCGATATAATGTTATGAGGGTGAAAGCCAATGAAGGAGGGTCCACTAGGGCACAAGTATGCCGATATTATGATTCAATTCTGTTCTGACCTGTGTCTCTTGATCACTGCAAATTCCATGCAGTCAAAAGGGATACTTATGTCACTATGCGTATTTTGAGATTACCTCATTGAAACTTACCGACTGTTGACAGAAAATTGCTCAAAACGGGACTTTTTCTTGGCTCAGTGTTTTAACATACATCCTGACCCAACTACATGAAGGGAAAAACCATGGGTAAAAACCACTAATGATGGGGGAGTGTCCGTACATAGTCCCTAAGATTTCCAAAAAGAGGCTGGTAGTACTGTGAACTTTGGCAGTTCTATTGACAGTGTGTTGCTGGGATTATGCACGTTGACACTTGAGATCTGCTGTTTCCAAAATTAGACAGAAATTACCACATTAATGACCTACCTTTGATCAGCAAATGTACAATCAAAGGAAGTTCAGAGGAATATTCTCTGTGTTTTTATTCCCCACTGAAACTTTTCAGAGAACTGATGGTAAACTTGGGCATGGCATTTCCAATTCATGAAACTGATAACAGAATTGAGTTTGAATTTTCACCAGGGGATAAATAAGAGATATTTTCATGCAGGTCAGAATTTGCTCTATTTTCATCCTTTTTTTAACATTATCCAGCACACGCTTCATTAAAAGGTCAAGTGAAGTGACTTTTGACAATTTTTCATGGTTTTTCTTCTAGAATACAGTTCTCTTTTCTTTTCTTCTGTTGCTCCTTAGAGTATGTTAAAATACCAAGTATTAGTCTTGCATGCATAATGCATTGTATATGTTAGTAGTTATTTCTCCTCTCCCTCCCAATCCTCATTGACTCCCCTCTTTCTCTGACTCTGTCTGTCACATTCCCACTCCTTCCCTCACCATCTCACTGGTTTTCATTTTTTATTTTTTCATCACACTGTTTCGGTACAGGATAAATTGAAGATTCGTGGGCCCATATCAACCCGTATATCATCATGCCCATGGCAAGGCATTCAAAGTTTATCCTAAAAATGGAAAAAAGATTTCGTCCTAACGTTTTAATAGAAACTGACTTGTTGACACAGGATCCATTCCAACTATACAGTGGGTCATTTGTTGAACTTGAAAATCCTTGGTTCAACTTTACACTGAAAAATCAACATACTACCAGTATATGCAGTTTCCTTTGATGTAAAATGCTATGACATTTTCTAAGAATTTGATTCGCAAAATCCCCCTAAATTCTGCATAGAGCCAAATTTAAAATAGAATACTCCAAAAGGAAAAAAAAAACTGTGAGAGACATAGCAAGGTAACAATCCATACTCTCTGAGGGGGATATGGTATTCAAAGTGCTTAGGAGCACAGCTTCCTGTTTTTGTGGTTTTCTTTTAGACCGAGCCGAACTGGAGACTTTCGGGGAGGTAAATTCCATGTCAAACTGACCGGACAAATCCCCCAGGATTTTCCTGCTCAAACTCTGAACGCAACAGAACAAATGTCAGAATTCAAATACTATAAATATTTTCATGTACAATCTATTGCATAACTGTATAAAATGCGGTGACAACCATTGCCCATGGGATAAACACAGTTGTGGTATATTGAAAGAAGGCTTCAGACACAAAGTTTTTGAAAAGTCTGTATCATGTATATGCTGAACTAGCATAGACTTACAGTGATTGCATGTGTGTCAGCAACTAGCTAATTTTAACCATTTCTTAAGGTCCAGCTGAAAGCTTGAAATCACCTTAACAAATGATACGGAAGCCAGTGTTTGATTTTGGTCTGATTGGAGGATGTCAAGCCAAAATAGGCATCTCCATGGAGATATAAACCAACACTGTTGAAAGTAGGTCCTGATTGGGGTGTAAAATGAATTAATTTTCAGCTGCGGTTAGAAACCCCTAAATTGATTTGTTGTCATATTTGTGCACTGTGATGTGATTGGCTACTTGAATCATACATGATGTCTCAATACGGAGATGTGATTGGCTGATCGCATCACACACCATCTTGAAGTACAGCAATGCCATTGGCTATTTTAAAAGTCTTGCCTAATGTCACAGCTTGAAAGAAGTATTGGGACATGTGCTTGTATTGACATTTCTGCCAGTATTCTGAAACTGTTGGCCTTGATACTGAACTTGAATGAAGACCTTAAATGAGTTTTCTACAGTAATCTGGTTACCTGGGGAGAAGGAACAAGCTTTGCTCTTGACCTAAATTACAACATTATTTAACGTTTAACGCACACTTTTCAAAAATTAACATCTCATCTGACATGAATGTTTTCCACTCATGACTAAACAACAATTCACGGGAAGTCACAGTTCTCAGAAAAGGGAACGTGGTCAAACATGCAAGAATGCATAAACCCTTCTGTTTTCCTTACATTTAGACGGAGGGGAAAAGCTCAACAGTGTTCATCAATCCTGGACCAAGGCAAACAAACATACCCATTTGTTTGGCTGTACAGTCAGAAGAGCCCATGTACATGAGAAATTATAAATCAAGAACACAAAGTCGACACCCCTCTTGGGACTTTCAAAACTAAGCAACCGGAGTCCTTTCTTTTCCATAGGTGCTGCGTGTGATCTCTCCAAGGGCATCTCCTGGGTCTGAGCTTCCGTTAAAATGTACGAAGTCGGCAAACTCAACTGTCTACAATTTGACAGACGTGAATGTACTGCACCGTATGTTTTGTTCTTGATGCTTTCAGAGAAATGATTGGAGGACAATTACTACGAAACATGAAGTGCCTGTGTCTCTGGTTTGAGTTCTACCAAATGGTATAACCTCCAGAACTCTGATTGAGTGAAGGACTGCCATCAACATTCCTGTAGAAGAACTCTGTCTCACATATGTAATTATTGTGCCACTTTTATCAGTGACATTACTGAGTTCCCCTAATGCTACAGTGACACAGACGTCACCGTGACTGACTTGGAGTTTCCATATTTTCCAAACGGACAATCATTACCAGTAAAAATTCCATACAATTTATACCATCATTGTTGTTTTTGTGATTGAGGCAAAAAAACCATGCGCTTGTTTACCTGCTTCCTTTGTGAACTTTTTAATCTTACTGATATTTATGAATCTTTGGACTGCGAATAACACACTTCAATACTAATCCCAAATGTCGCAACAAAGCCTTTAACACACCAACTTTGACAAAGAGTGGTGCAGACTGAATTGGAATGCACAAAATGGTGCATTGTCTGGTGTGTTGGATTGTATTTGTTTTGGTATGTCCTGAAAAAAACAAAATGGGCTCTTCACCTTAAACCGGGTGTTTATTTTTAATATATACACTCCTGTCTGAATTTCATATCTCACTGCAGTTTGTTGTTTCCGCTCAGGGATCAACACCTTGCTACAACAGCAAACCCCAAACCAGCTGTGGGGAGAGTGTTACTGAGGTTGACCGGACTGACAATCACTGAACCCTATGAGACATAAAACCCTATCGGCCAACAGTTAGATGTGTAAATATTTCTATTTAGTATATCAGAGCATGTCGAACATTGCTTGAACAGATTTATTTCGATCCATTAAGACAGCACTTTGTACAGAAACAATCGTTCCCCCATGACAAACAAGAAACCTAACATTATGTTATGGCAACTTCATATTGATTATTCAGCTGTGCAAACAAATACTTTGGCTTCAAAACTCAGCGTACATAACCCTTTAACACCAAGGTTCACAAATCATCAGTTTGCACTTGTTGCACCTATGATTGCTCTTCTGTCACATTGCTGGTTCTAATATGCTGGTCATTGAACACTATCCGACTCTTTATTCACCAAATTTCTCAATCACTGTAACTGTACAGCGACACACAAAATACTTGAAATTACCATTCTTTGGACTTATGCCTCCATAGGTGATGTATGTATGTGTTCTCGACAGTACAAACTCTTGTGAACATTAATCTTACCTTTTTAAAAAACAATAATTTAGATAATTTAAATTTTTCACATTCCTTCTTCAGTTTTGCCTGTCTAACTCCAAGTGTCAAACAGAATACTATCAAAGATGACATAGACTGGTTAAGACTTTTATCATTCTTTTTTCAGGATCTTTATGGTTAGGGCAGCTCTCACGGAAGTAGAATGGGCCAAGGTCTAATCCAGTGAGTAACCTTTCCTTACAACAGAAATCCTGTATGACCATTTCATATGGATAATTCTGTTTTAAAATATTTGAAATGCTTTGGTAAGAATTAATCATTAAATATTTAAAAGTCCCATTTTGGTAGCAATATCTAAATAAAGATATCCACTTAAAAATGTCTATTTTCATACTCTGATTCACAGAATGATTTGGCAATGCAATGAAATGACTGCTTCCTTGAACTTCAGAATCAATGACTCATACATGCAACTTTCGAAGATCATATTTAAAATGTGCAACCTAAAATGGTAGCACTGCAAACACACAGTCATTGACCAAACCCTTCAGGTTGTGTAAGAGGCTTTTCAAGAGGTTATGATCTGCTGACAATGCCAACCTACCGAGTCAGACCTAAGGATAGGAAAACAAAGCTGAAAGTCACTGCCAGCCAGACATGTCAGGGTCAAAGGTTGGTGGCGCTGTAAAACTCTTAAATCAGAGGTGTGATGAAGGAGACAAAGCAAAGCTTCAGTCAAAGGAGAGCAGACGTTTCCTGTTTACCTTATAAAACTTTACTAGCAGAACAGGTCAAAAAGGTCACCTTCCACTTGCTGTAGTTTTTGGTACCTTTTTTTCTCTTTATCATAAATTTTGGAATTTTGAAATACCTTACGACTGATTAAGATTTAAAAATATCAACAAGATTTGTCATACTAATTAGATGTTGTCACGCATGATTAGCATGATGCCACGCATGCATGCATTGGACAGCAGAAGTCAGACACATTGTGAACAACTTAAGACTGTGATTCTTCAAAGGACTGGCCATTTTACAACCTTGTATTCAGAGAAAGTGTATGGCATTTTTAACTGAATAAACTCTGTCCAAAAATTACAGTGATTGGGTGTTATGGAAAGTAATGAACTATGATGGGAGCATGACAGCCACCATGAGTGAAACAAAAATCTCAGCATTACAACATGAATGTTGAGGTTTCAAGTGGTGAAGAAACGGGCAACATGGCAATCAATACGCTAATTACACATGACCTTATCTGACCTCTCTTGGTTAGACTCTGCATTGTGACTTGGGTGATTTCTTCACTGACACGGCTACTCTGTTGCTAATTGCCCATTACATCAGAGCTAATTTATGGCACCCGGGGGTAATTTTGATTTTTCAAAGGGGGATAGGTGGCTGGGACAATAACAGTTGATCAGCCTACTTCTAGAAAAAAATAGGTCTGAATATTTGTTGGTTGCATGGTCACTTAGCATCTATTCAGTACCACATCACTTGGATTACATGAGTTATTTGTGGAATTCCACAGGAGTGTTTTTGTGAGAGGTTACAATGAGCCACACTGGGAATGGCTAAGTTCACCTCACTTTTCAAAAGCATGGTGGGAAGGATAATAAAAGACGACCACGTGAGGATGAAACTGCAATTGTGAGAAAATCACAGAGGATTTCACTTACATTGAGTATAGCGCCCTCTATAAAGCACACTGTGTCAAAAACATACAGTGATCAATTTTGGCATTCATATATACTTTCAAAGATAACCTGCACCTGGCAAAGATTACTTTAAAATTTATCAAATTGGTGACTGCAAATAAGATCGATTTGGCTACGGGTCAGTTATTACGACATAACTCAAAAAAATATTCAAGGCAGGTATTTTTGTAACTAAATCTGCAAAAGATAAACGGAAGTAACTGTAGTGTATGAATGAACTTAACTGTACCATTGTAAATGAAATGACTTTACAGCTAATATCAAATGACAAAATATCAATAGAAATCTATTTTCAGTACCTTGATGAACACAGGTGATCTATTGTACTGCATGAAAGAGCTGCATTTTACACAAGCTGAAAAGTTGAAGGTACTTTTAAGATAAAAATAATTTATTGTGTCTGCAGACTTGATTTTAATTGCTCTTTGATTTCTTTCGTGCGTCACAAAGACTTTAATAAAATACTCGCGTAGGCGACTATTACAACAATTTTATGACCAATTAAGTGACAAACCATTAATATAAAATTGTTAATTAGGAGATCTCTTAATGTTGACTTCTGACGATAATTTATGTCACATTTCACTGTTCAATGGCTGTATATGATTCATTAGAGGGACAGTAGCTTTAATTTTAGACAATATTTTATCATTTTTGTTCAAGAAAACAAGACCATTATTTTCTTCATCTTCAACAAATACATCTCAATACAAAGTGTAAGTCTTGCCAACATAGTGTACTGTCAACTAACAAAAGAAAATCGTTTATCAACAAAGAACACTACATTTACATGAATACACACTGTATTGATCATTTGATGAGTTGAATACTGAATATTTTGACATAGTGAATCGAACAAAATATCTATCCTACAGAGATAGGACAAAAAATACTGGAAAATACATTAAAAAGTTACAGCTGATGTAGTTTAAAAACATTATCGTCTGACAATGTTGACAGCCATAAGTCTGCAGGGCTGACATATTTAAACTGTGCTTGCTTTTTGATTCTCACATTTTGCTTAAATCTTACTCTGTCAGCTATTGTGTCACTACGCAAACAACACCAAAAAAATTCTCATCACATCTGGTTTATGTTGTATCTCTCCTGTTTGCCTAGTTATTCCGCGTGTTGTCCAGAGGATTTACTCAGTAGTATGTTGCACCCAATTTCACAGATACAGCACTCTACATGACCCCTGTACAAAACCAGTTCTGTTTTGAGCCAACTTTGGAAGGGGTCAGCAACCTTGGGAGTACATTTTTTCTTTACAAGAGAAGACCAACGTGACCTCTCAGTTGTGATCACACTGGTATCAGTGGAATGGTTCTAGGCGGCTATTAAACATGTCTAAACATTCTGGGTTTTTTCCTGAGTGAAAGGGAAAGAAAATCCTCAAGGCAATGCACAAATAGAGAATAGCTTGGTTGCTAAGGAGTAAAGGTCACAGCATGACCCTTGATCTATGAGGTCGAGAACCAGAGAACTTTTGTGACCACTGCTGCCTATTTGTTCTTAGTCTTCATTGGTTTTGTTTACAGTTAGCTGATAACTACCATTAATTTATCATAATCACACACAGTTAGAAAGAACAGGGACTCTGGCTGCAATGTTTGATGTTTCGACTGATATGTTCAACGGAACTGTTGACAGCTCCAGCCAAGACCTGAGGAGCCAAAACTATTAACACACTGTGTCACTATGCAAAACGCAGAACACTATCAGAATTTTACACAAACTTTTGATGCCAGATAATATCTAGTTTAGTGGAGTCTAGACACCAGAATTTCACATGACACATGAGAAACTAAACTATGTTTACTGGTATCATCTGTAATCTTTCAGTTTCATCAGTGATGACATATTCCAACCTAACTGCCACTGCCAAAATACTGAAAAATCTCTTTTGTTCGCCACTTGGTGGTGTACTTCATAAATACACTGAAGGTTTAGTTTTTCATGTAGGTCTGTTTAAGTGCTGCTCTAACAGTGTTTTTTGACTTACTGAAGAAGCCCAAAACATGTTCCCATGACTTGTATGAAAGAGATAGTGGCATAGAGATCCTCTCCTCGTCATATCATCATCAGAACAACTGCTGTAGAACTTTTCCATTTTTGATCCCTGCTATCATAAAAAAATTACTATAACGCAAATGTTTATGAAAACAATCCAATTACTATATAGCACATTTAGAATTGTCTCAAAAATTTACAAAATCACGAGTGAAAGCTAGTTGATAAACCTCTAGAAAAGAACAAAAGTATTTTCCTGGGGACCATTCAGCTATGGTGCATGTACTTGATTCCTGTGTCTAACCCTATGTGGCTCCATAGTTTACTGGTGGCATGCTCTAAATTCAAGGACATAGGGCTTTCCAATAATGTATAGACCATGCACAGACAATGGAGAACCAATATGCTGACAATTCAGGACAACCATTTAACAGCGACTAGACTGAGGGAGGGAGGCCTTTCCCTGTGAAACTAAAAGGTTAGCATTAAGCTTGAAAGCCTGATATTAGAGTGAGTCTGATAACTGCTGGTGGGTGGTTAAATGGCTGGGCAGGGCTGGATTGGAAAATCATCAGCTCAAACCACAAGATATAACCATCAGCTTGTAACAGAATGGCATTAGGATGAATCAGATGACAGCTGGAAGGCTGGGTGGAATGGAATGAGATTGCAACATTCATCGTTTGAAAGCACAGACTCCGTGAGACATGCTGGACTATCATCTGGATGTATTTGATGACAACTGATGTAAATTTGGAATAAGAAATCATTTCAAAATGACAGCCCGACTAATCTTCTCAAAAATGACACTTTGAAATAAATCGGCTGGATTCATGATGACAACCCATAAGTTGGCCACAAGTTCACAGCCATTTGGCCGACCACAAATAAACAATAATTAGCTCGCCACCATCTGACAACCATCAGACAGCCTTCAGTTGGCTGGAGATTGACAACTACAGCTCGGCACGAATTGACAGCCAGTCACTTGGATATATAATAGATATCTCAGGTAGATACATGGTGATAACACTACATTGTAAAAGAGTTGAAAGCTTACAGAACATCAGCTATTGAAGTACTGACAGACACTCACCAGTTGGCTACTAACACAACACCATGGGCTGGGTAAGAACAGACAGCCAGAGGATGGCCACAGAAATTGGCTACATACTGGCATCTGTCAGTAGCCAGGTAATGGCCGTCTGTCTGTGATCCCATGATGGTGGGCACAGACTGACAAGCCATTAGGTGGCTAAAAAAACAACAAACATCGGCCAATCACACACATACAGACAACCATTAGCCAGATTCAAGCACCCCCACTGGCCAAAAACTGACAAGCCTCAGCTGGTTTGAACTTCGAGATAAATCAGATGGATAAAATTTAAAAATCTATCATCAGCTGGCATGGTTAGTCTTTGTATGTCTTTATGTTCAAATACATGCTCAAGTACAGCATGGAAGTGCTTAACATTACTATACATGTTACTCCTATTTAAAGTTCAAAGCAATATTTCTACATTTTTAAGCAGGACACATGAGCTCAAACATTCACACACACATACTCATAGAAATTTCTGATATACAGACTTTAAAACTCCATGTTGGCCACTCAATGGGGCTAGGAGCTCTTGTAGTGTTGTAGCACTAACATCAAGTAGATAATTCAAATTTTCCAGTGATTAGATATATGATATGTACCAGACAAATTTTTGAATACATGTAGCAACATTTTACATTTCAATCATCTGTTCCTCTGTTGCTTTCGTTTTCTTCACATGTGGTACGGCAGACAACGGATGAAATAGCTAAATGATAGATACAGATTGTAAAAAAACAATTTTTTTAATATTTGAATATTTTTAACTTACACTTCTGTCTTCTGATCCTGTCACTATATACTTTGCACAGGGACTGAATGCAAGTCCGCAGCTATGGACTCTGTTCAAATGACCATCATATCTCCTAACACACCTATGGACAAATACATGACATGTCGGATGTTTGTAATACGTTCCAGCATGTGTGTTAATCTTACAAAGGATGATATTAGAGGATTCAACAACGATGATTTTTATGAAACTGAACACAAAACCCATGCAGGTGATAAATGTGACATTTTGAGAACATGACACATCATTTGGTATGCAGGCCACAGCTGCCCAAATGTGACTCAAGTTTTTGGAATGCCATTTTACACTCAAGAAAACACAATAAAAAGTCTAGTATCTCTGAATTTCTATTTTCCCATCATGTAATCTATTCTGCAGAAATGTACATCTGTCATAGATTTCGTTTCTTGTAGGTTTTGTTTAACCCCTAGACTAGATAAATAAGAATATTGGCCCATACGTGCAACAGAGAAAGTGGTTATGACTATTTTCATTCTGTGTTTGCTGTCATAGGTTAACAACTATAGTAAAAGGACAATTCAGAAAATATATCCCACTTATTTCATTCCTGACAATCCAATAAAATAAAATGCTTTTTCAAGCTGCTGTTCATGATACAATCAGTTTTATCTTTTAAATTTTAAGATTGGTATGAAATAAAAATTTCTGGCATGACTTTGAGATGTCATTTTGTGAAACATAACAACTGAATTAAAGAGCAGATGAACATTCCAGGTTGTTGTTCCCTGAGAAATAAGCAGTTAAACCATGTTTGTCAGTAAAGATGGAAGAAAAAATTACTTTTCTACAACTTTTTGGTTTGACATTCCTGCTGGTGGGCAGTGACACATTCTTGCTAAGGCCCACCTCTGAGAAAATGGACTCTGCGGGAGGTGACTTGAGGTAAGTAGACCTTTCATCAGGTGATGACTGACCTGTTTGTTCTGAGATCCCAGAGTTTGATACCGTCCGTAGCAGCGGCAGTCAGGAAGAGATCATAGGCATTGGCTGGATGAGAGACATAGGTTGAACCCTGGAAAGCAAATTGACATGTAGCTTCATTTGTCAGATGTTTGTTATATGATATACCTTCACATGAGATAACAAAGCTAGGACTCCACACAAGGTAGAGAACAGGGGCTAATGGTCTGAGAACCCTAGTAACATTTCTGCTATCTCTTAGCATAGCTACAATGTAATATCAAGAGAAGTCCAAGACAAGCGGGGAACCCTGATAAAATTTACTGGCTTACTGACTTAAAAAAAAGTTCACAAAATGGATTTATAAAAGCATCTCATATTCCAAGTTTCAATGTTGAATACTTCAAATCTTCCCTAAAAGATCAAGACCATCAGTGTAATTTTAAATTCATCACATCCTGCGATATCACTCTTATTTTTCTTCAGTGAGTTTTGTCCCTTTCACTGTGACTCTTTGGTTTAAACCTCTGTACTACCTATGCTGTGGTTGGATCAGTGCACTTGAAACTGGGTTACAACACTCTAAAGTACATAAGCCATCACACAATATTGGCAATGTGTCTTGCTTTCTTGATAAACAACAACAATAAAAAGATTTCCATACACTACACGTCAAGTATGTTTGCAAATTATCAAAGTAGCAACTCATCTAGTCTCACTTGGTCTATCCTTTCTACAAATGGATTTTTGCAAGTAGCACTTTTTGTTATTTTATATGACATGTGTCTATAACCAATTACACATGATTTGCTATTTGCTGAATCAATTCATATCACCCTAGTAACTTGACAATATTTCAGATGGGAGTGAAGCTAACTATATGGTGCATGCAATGTCAAAGATTTTATATCAATTATGCAAATCTAAGTTCCATGGGGAAAAAGAAATGATTTAATGGGAAAAAAGAAATGATTTAGAACTGATTTTAGGAAAATGAAACCACAAGAACACAAAATACATGAAATCTCTGTACCTCATTCTGACAGATTGTGTGGACAGGTTTTGTGTGGACATCTTCAATAATCCTGGCACTCCTAGCTTCATTCATGTCAAAGACTTCAATGGACTTGTTGGAACCACCACAGAGTACAATGTCTGGTATGCTTTGCTAAGGTAATGAAAGTTAGGATTTACATATTTATGTTAAACAAAACATTCTGCAAAAGTTACATACAAAATGCCACATGAAAAGGTTCATTTGACATCAGGAAAAAAACAAATATCAAGAAAAATCTGTATGCTAATTCTTTAAGTAGCAATGAACACTTTCATTTTACATGATTCAAATGTTTTCAGGTATACTAGTATTTCAACATGCATGTAACCAAATTCTATGCAATTTCAGTTCATTTCTCAACATTTACCTAGGACTCTATCAAAACAAATGCAAGCATAAGCTTTCATTTTTGAATAAACAAGAGAAATGAGGTCATTAGTATTTGAGGGCAGTATAACGACTTGTGGTCATACAGCTCCTTACTTGATAATCAGTAACAGGATTTGAGGCTTTATGAAATACGAATGCAGAACACGCCAGGTTTCATACAGATATCTTTCTTTAAGTAATGGCTCAACTCAGTGGCAATTAAAGTTTATGGATAAATGGTTTGCAACTTTAATGACATATTCTTATGAGTCCAAGGGAACTCCTTGCAGTTGAATGACATTATCGACCCTCATGATAATTTTTGAGCTATTCAGTGTTGTGCACTGCCATCCTTATACATCAAAGCTATGTGAAGAATTTCAATCTTTTAAACAACTTTTCAGATAACATGACTTGTTGTTTGATTTCAATGATTTGCAATTATTGTACGCAGTAAATCAATATAGGAAGGATACATGAGTGAAAGCCGTTCACTGATGACAAAGCTGTGATGTGTTGAGCTCTGTCCATCTGAAAAGACTTGACAAGCTTGTATCGATTGTGGGTTTGATACCTACAAACAACAACAAAGAAACATTTAAGTTGAGGCATCACATCTTGCAGTGATCAGGAATCATTTCACACATAGACATGCATAATATTTTCTTCCGTATTTAATACTGAGGCAAGTATCTAGCATGTTGACTTTTTCCACAATTTTCCTTCATATGATCCAAAAAAGTATATATCCCTCATGATCTTGTGATGTTATGCTGTGGGTCAAATGTCAAATGTCAAAGTGCATTCAGTGACCTCACCTTTTGATGTCATCTCTGGGCTTGTCATCCAGGTGGTACTTGTACATGTTGAAGGCATTGCCAGCAGTCAGCAGAATGAATTTATCAACATAATAAAATCTGGAATGTTTGATTTCTTTTGTAAATGATGGATTGCTCTGAAATACAGAAATAAAATGCACACTAAAGTAATAAATGATGAAAAATTTCACTCTTGTCATATGTCTATAAAGAAAAGACATATGGATTTGTTGCTTATCACAGAGTCAGAGAAAATTATGTGAAAGAAATTTTACATATTGCAAACATTGAAAGCTGTACATTCAGAACATGCCAATGAAATAAAGTTAAAAAGTCTGATTAAGAAATGAAAACTGTTCTATCACCAACTGTCCATGAACATCATTAACTCACTAGGACTTGATCAATTTGTTACATTGGATGTTGTAGCATGTCACACTATCATGTTGTGGTACAGCCAACAGAGGAGGGAGGGAGATCTTTGGGAGTTGGGGAGCAATAGTGGTTGGCAGTGGTAACACACACTAAAAGTATATCAAATTAAAACTTTACAATAATAATATGAACATTTGTGAAATCCTGCATACTGGGTAATACTATACCATACATTATTCCAAAATTGAAATCTTGTTGGCTCACAAAAAAAGGGTAAGTAACCAGGAGAGGATACGACCCTTTCATTCATAGTTCTCTGTGCATACAGTGTATCATCATTACCATCAAAAAGCCACTGGATCAAAGCAATCAGCAGAGTGAAAGTTTTGTCACTTGAAGGCACTCTAAATGATCCAACATTTTCTGAGATTCATTGGGTGCCTTCAAGCGTCAAATCTGGAAGTAATAGTGACGGGTAGCAGAGGTACAAATGCATGAATACCTTGTCTACTTGTTTTGGCCCTTCTTTATCAGCATTGAAATTGTTGCTGACTTTGTCAATTGTCATTATCGGCTCTGTTTGACCTTTGCACCAGAGTCTAGCGGTCTTGTCATCTGATGATGTCAGTAACCAGTGGTTGTCATGACTCCAATGGACAGAGTTCACCGCACCGTTGTGACCTGATGAAAATAAGCCACAGAAGTTTACTCATGAGTTTTTACGTAATGGTGATTTACCAAAAGTTCTGAAATATTTGTCTTTGTTTAAATAGAATTAACAATTCCAGCAGCCATGTCTTAACCTGAACTTTGATATTCTATGTCAAGTGAATCTCATTTGTATCTCAATATAAAATGCAAAGAGACGATAAAATCACAAATGCTTAAGGTGAACACAAATGAAACAAGAATGATGTCATAATACAATGTGTTCACTAAAGGTCACTTTTAATGTTAAATTTAAGCAAATTTAGAAAGACTGATC
Source organism: Ptychodera flava (assembly GCF_041260155.1). Classification (NCBI taxonomy): domain Eukaryota; kingdom Metazoa; phylum Hemichordata; class Enteropneusta; family Ptychoderidae; genus Ptychodera; species Ptychodera flava. Next base: position 36,340,563 of record NC_091941.1, on the reverse strand, counting down.
AATGTGTGTTTTAAATTATTCATATTCATGTTCCTTGAACATGAGTCAAGTTACAACTCTGGACCTTGACAGGGTTGACCATCAATTGATTCAGAACCTCAACTCTTGTTTTACTACACTCAAATCACCACTCTTTGAAGCACAGCATGTCAAGTAGTCACGATATCTATGACTACAAACAGGAAAATGATTCTTATAAAACAACTGTTATGTCAAAGTCTCCACAATATTAGAGTACAATATCTTTTACTAAAATATTTCTTTTAATGTTCTTCAAGTAGTGTGTTCACTACAATTCATGATTTTTCATAATGACTGCGTAAATTAATTCTACACTTGTACAAATGAAGCGTTTGAAAATTCATTACATTTCTCTCTGACATAGTGAATAAATTACAGCAGGGAACTTGCATTTTAGCATCATATTAGACAAAGTTGGTCAGCACTGATACCTGTAAATGCTGTTCCTTTCCCTGTAAGCGGCATCTTAAACACTTGTGAAGATTTGTTGGAGAGAGCTACAGCCAAGTTTTGTCCATCATCTGAAAATCAGACAAAAAAATCTGGTGAACGGAAAGCTACATTGTAGCATCAAGCTATTGATAGAAGTGAGATAACACACCACTCTGACCCAACTCCTGAGAATGGTTACATTGACAGACAAAAGAATGCTTATTCCTGGAAAACATTATGTGAACCACATAGATATTCTTAAGATTTTGATTTGAAAAAAGGACAAAAAGTTTGTGATCACTGCATACCTGAAAACGAGATGCAGTTGAGGGACTTGGTTGCTCGGAAACCACCAGTTTGACTTTCACAGAGGTTGGATATTCAGCATCCATGGGATATTCCTTGATAATAGTTCTGTAAAAAGTTAGAGAATGGAATATATCTTCAACTAATGATTGATTATATCAGTATTCATGCATGCAAAACCATAAACATTAACTATCTTACAATTCTTTCTTGAAGTCTCCAAGAAACAATGCTTCTCTACATAGACATCGCAGTACAGGACAGAAAATCTTTGTATACAGATTATAAACTGTTGTCAACAAAACCAACTGGTTAGCAAGAAAGTTTCCACTTTCACCAACTATGATGTAATTGTGTGCATTGTTATTTATGTTTTCAAATAATACTAGAAAATCAAAATGTTTGGAAATAGTGAACCTGGGAGAACAAACCTGATAGAATTGAATCAGAAAGTAAAACTAATAGGGGTGACCAACATAGAAATACATCAAAACAACAAGTCATTAAAGTATATCCTAACCTGCTTGCTGATCTTGACTTTGCATTTTTGGAACTTGCACTCCCTTTTAGTCTGTTTGTTTGGGGTGAAAACATGTTCATCCTGTGGAAACAAATAAATTGAAGAATTGTCATCACCATTCTGATTTGTACAAGCACAAAAATCTGAACATTTCAGTTTGGAAAATTTTAAACACCAGTTTCAAAAAACAGGTCATGTTAAGTGTTACATAAAGTAAATGCTGAAGTAAAGTTACAAGTTTTACATATTAAACATCATTACTGATAAGTTGATAAACAGACATCTTGGTCTGAAGTTGCTCCATATAGGAGGAGAAGACATGAACTGCCTTACAGCCATTCAGGCATGGTTTGAACAAATCTAAACCACATTAGAACTTCACTATAGCATACGGTATGTTGGAAAGAAAGAATATTCTTTTCAAAAATTTGTCTTTATACCTCGGTGCATCTGAATAGCCTGAAGATTTGATTTTGTTCTTGAATGTCAGAGGTTGGTCTTCAGTGCTACTTGTTCTCCTCGTTCCTGCAGACGGCCACAGCTTGCCTTTCTTTGGTGGTGTTGTCTCTTTGACCTTTGGTACCAATTCTGCTTTCAAGAGCGAATTGGTCTTGAGGGGAGTGCTGGAGAGAAAGTGAGCAACAATCAATGATTGCCCAGTGGTTTTGAGCTCTTAATGTAAATGCTATGTTCAACCTGAAGCAAGCACAATCTATGCAAATGAGAAATGCAACTGACTTGAAATGCCAATATGTGCACTGCATATGCATTAGAAAATCTGTAAACATTACTTAAAGATATACATGTAATTTCAGGCTGTGATGAATCTCATTTTTGTGATCCATCCTGTCTCTTTGCGGCATGTCTGAGCAAGAGTAAATCAACAGCAAGATCAATGCACTGGCAGAAGCAGCCATCTACATTGTCTGCATGTTGACTGGAGTGATGTGAACTGTATGAACTTCATTCATAGTGGGAATTAATTACACAAAGCAGAGCTGGCAGATCAGTATTACCGTAAAACCATTCTGAGTATTGGCATTGTCAACCTTTCGCCTTTTTTGAAACTAGATATTAGTCTGCGTGTGTTGGCCTTCCAAGATTGCTGGTGTTGAACCATCATACGGTAATTGTAGTGTTATTGTACAGGACTGTGAGCAAGTTTACGTCACCAACTCAGGTGTTGAATATCCTCTTGTGCCTTCTGCGGCACAAGACATCAGAAACGTTAGTGATGTTTCAAAGCTATGACCTAAACCTTGTCCTCAACAAAAATGCTGAATGTAGACTGATATGTACATGTAACGGATACAATTTATAAATTATATAGCTGATCAGATACTAGTTTTTAAATGCAAACAAAACTGGCAGTGATTGGAGAATGGGAAGTTAAAATTCATACGGATGACATATAACTACCTTGAGAGAACTGTTATTTCTCTTTCAGAATCAGTTTCTGATGAGATGTCCTCAGATTGATCCATCATTCCCTCGTTTCTCCCATTACTAGCTCCAAGATGCAAATTTTCAGAGAAAAGCTCTGTCAGTTTTTTATCCTTTGTGGGTACACAGCTGGGGTGTTGTATTTTCAGAATGTTGACTGTTTTCTGGAAGAGACTTCCAGCTAGACACCAAACCTGTGAATAGTGTGAGAATCTTGGGAGTGAATTGAACTTCTTTAGAGACCAACTAGAAATTTGAAAAATAACTTTGCTTCTAGACAAAGCCAAAGCATGTTGACCCATGCACACTGTCAAGACAGTCAGTCAATGTCTCAAGGTTGTTAAAGGTGGAGCCTCCCTTTAAAAGGGCGTGAAGCTATGGCAGCGTTCATTGTGTTAGTGGACACCAAACAGGCAACACACGGGCACACACTCCAGAAAATGCCACTTTTCAGTTTTTTCCGGCTGCAAAAACACAGACAAACTACCAAGCAGTCGGCGCAAAGCTGCTGCTGATCGAAGTCTGTGGTTATATGCGACTGGAAGATGATTTTTTAGGAAATTTGAGCGCTGGTGGTGGGGAATCAATGACTGCTGGTGATTTGAACCGACCGTCAATCAAACGCTTGTATAAACTCTGTTTGCAAGATTAGCAAAAGGTGCCAAAAGGTTGAGATCAGTTTATGTAATTAATGTTACAGAAATCAAACATCGTACTGGCTAAGTGTTTGACTGGGAGGATTTGAGTAAAAACAATGCAGTGGTCAGGGTTATTGATATCCTTGTTGCTAATGTGCACAAAACATAATTTCAAATTATATCCTGAGATGTACAGGAAACATCGATCGATAATTTGCTCTGAACACAGCAGAAGTTCAACTGATGGACTGATGAAACACTAAGACATTTTTTTCATACTGAAGATATGTCTGTTTTGCTGTGATATATCTTGAAAATTGAACTTTCAAGTATCTTATTCCTCTATAACATACTATAGAAATAACGGGCGACGCGCTGACCATTAACGTTTATTTGTGGGCAAGGGCGAGAGGAAAGCCAAAAATTAACGGGTGAGGCTTGCCGAACCCGTTAATTTGGCTTTCCTCGAGCCCACGCCCACAAATAAACGTTAATGGTCAGAGCGGAGTCTGTTATTTCCATATATTATCAGCGAACCCGAGAAAACCGTCAAAATTTCCGAAAATTCCCAGAGCGAACGACAACTGGGCCCAGAAACTGAGCAATATGCGACGAACTGTCACGCGCGCTGTAAAAATTGGCAAATCCGGAGATGTTCTCAGAAAAAAGTATCTCAACTTGACCTACAAGTGCTCCATTTTATTTTGTGATTGATTATGATTTACGTTTGAGCTGTAAAGTTATGATACTTTTAGTTGTTAATCTTATTATTTATATTCATGGGCATGTAAACAAACCATTACTGTGTATTTGTGGTCAGTCATGTGGTTCAGCTTGACCATCAAAATGCGACGGGCACGGCATGGTAATATAATGTGCTATACTGTGTCTGTTTATCTGTAATGTAACACATTGATAACTGTACTCTGAATTCTACAATCTCATTGACCATTGTTATTCTTCTGTAATTAGATGGTCATGTTATATTATTGCATGTGGCCACACAGTTTGTCTCACAAGGCACTTGTGTATTCTATAGACTGCCATAAGGATGACTAGAAGCTTCTACACAAAGTGTGACACGCAGACCTATAGCTCAGCACTGATGGTCAACTGTTTCTACTGACCTGTCTGATGTCTTCTGCTTGTGCAAATGCAAATGAACCTGACACTGATATGTTCTTCTCTGTCTCTTCTATAGAGCTTTCTGATGGCAATGGATCTGTAAGCAGGAAAGAGGATACAGAACACAAAAGATGAAAACCCTGGCTCTTTGTTGATTTATTTCATAACACTCAGAAATGTTTAAATATGCAGCAAGATCAAGGTCTGTACAGTCAATGATGATATCATAAACAAAATCACCCTCTAAAATATGCATGAACATAGTTTCAGTGTTACATGATAATTTTATGTTTCACTATTCTGTTGCAAATTTACACAGTTCCTGTTACACAGAAAACTGTACAGGTTTTAGGAAAACCAACACAATGTTAGATTTTTGTGAATTCAGTTGGAAGATAATATAATTGGAGAAATGATGTCCCCAAACATATCTTTGTAGTATTAGGTCGAAAGAAAGCAAGAAAACATGATTTGAAAGATTTTCCTCTAACCTTGAAAGTCTATGAATGAAGCCACATCAAAGCTATGTGCATTGACTTGTAACATAGCGTTGTTAGTGGCAACCAGCAGCATTGGTGCTTTCTCTAGTAGGTCCCTGTGTAAATAGAATAAAATGTATTTTTCAGGCCAGGTCATGCATTCATGTACGCTAACCCCCTAGTGATATCAAAGCGACAGTTCAAAGGTCATTAAGTCTTTACATATTTAAATGATCAAACATGAACGGATATCACAGCATCACAACAGATTAATTTTATTCTCTAAAATCAGAAGTTAAGAATGAATCATGTGACTTGTATGCCTTTATGAGATTTTTCTAGCTTGGTAAAGCACATATTACACCTGATGTAGTATGATACTTACTGGACAAGGCTGTCGTCTGTCTGCAGGAATGCCGGTACTTTAGGACTGCTGAGGTGACTTCTGGTACCGCTTGGTCTGAGGGCATAGTGTAAACCCAGAACTGCAGACCCCTCAGATGAATTGTCAAAATACACGGCGGCTGACTGGTCATCGGACGGCTGCTCAATTTGCCAAGATGGACGGCTGCTGATTGTAGTTGGACCTGAGAGGCATCAACAAACAACATTTGTTTTCAGTGTCATATGCAGGTGACGTCTCTTTAGAAATTTGTCTCTGTGGATACCAATCTTATCACAGCACCTTAGTGAAATGGACAGATCTTCAGACCAAAAGAGGCAAGTTGAAAGGGCCAATGTTTCATCCAGGATGGCATCAACAGGGGGCATTATCCCCTTTACCAGAAACTTTAGGGGGGATTTCACTAGTTCATGTGTTCTACTTGTATCTCTAAGGTGTGACTGACACCATTTCATACAGGGCTGGTCCCCCTTGACAAATTACTAGGGGATGCCAACATGTCAACAGAGGAGGAATCGCCCCCCCCCCACCACCCGTCTACATGAAACACGGTACTGAAGGACACCTCTCTACCACTGACTTTTGCCACTCCGAAGGGTGTCCTTGCCAGACAAGTTTGTAACCGTTAAGATATCAATTCCACCCAGCAAACTACTAATCACTTTACAAAGTTAGGAACAAACAAACAGAGATAAAAATTGAAAATTGTTGATTTCATAAGAGTGTAAAGAAAGCAAATGATTAACCTTGAAATAACTTGATATTATTCACCAATTAAAAGGATCGAAGCATTGAACTTAAATGATGCTTATTGCCTGATTTACTTCACACTGTATTTTTGGATTACATGTGCTAGCTGGTGGGTCTGTATTTGCATTACAGAATTTTGCATTGTGTACTTGAGGGGGCATTGAAAACTTAACGAAAGCGTGTGTCAGGTATGTTTTCAGAGGATGAAATAGGAAGTGCCTTTTTATTCAGCTTCCTGATACACATGTCTACAGAGCAAGATAAGGGTTGTAGGAACTGTTATAGGAGCCTTTATAGAAATACTTGTACCACCAACCACATGACAACATCACTTTTGAAACTCCAATATTCCAAAATATTGATGTAAAGCACCAGAGGGCGCAAGACACCAGAAACAGCTGAGTGCCATGCATCTATGTTCACGTCAAACACCAACGTCAATTATAAAAACCCAACAGCTTCAATTTAAAGTGTGCTGTGCTTATCCTACCTGGCTTACTTTCAATGTTTACAGTCTGTTCCTTGGCCTCTCGTTGTTTTCTCAAAATCTTGGCCACATCCAACTGATGAAGACATCTGAAACCATTGCCATCAGTTAGATCATAGACCCTGAGTTGCCCATCAGATGAACCCACAGCAAACTGTGGATTCAAAAGATCCATGGTCAAGCTGATGAATGGAGAGGCTGAAAACAAGAATATACAGTTGTATTAAGTTTTCACAGATATTAAAACACACACACACTTGTCTAATGTCAATGTAGTACTTACAGTTAGCCCAATGTCGATGTAGTACTTACAGCTAGCCCAATGTCAATGTAGTACTTACAGCTAGCCCAATGTCAATGAAGTACTTTCAGCTAGCCCAATGTCAGTGTAGTACTTAAAGCTAGCTCAATGTCAATGTAGTACTTACATCTAGCCCAATGTCAGTGTAGTACTTAACTTACAGCAAGCCCAGAGTCAATGTAGTACTCACAACTAGCCAAATGTCAATGTAGTACTTACCGGAAATGATAGTTGACTGGTAAACTAAACATGAGTTTGAAATGTCCCAGATCTGAAATATAAAATGAAACAGTGCTGTGATGGATGAAAAGCAACCAACCTGCTGTTCAACAGGGGATGTTATCTTTGTCTTTCTGCAACTGTGTCACAAATATAAAGTAAATAATAGAAGTAATCGAATATTGTAGACTAAATTTAAACAAAACACGATTTTTTTGATGTATGATAATGTAATAAATTTGTGCCTAAATTTATGGGTTGTCAGTGTGATACATTTTTTACTGAAATGCTTATAGTGGACTTAGTGTGAACACTAACAGACAATAATAAGCCAAGCGCCCTTCAAAAACACTTCACACTGTCCTCTACAGTTTGCTTAGGGACCGTCTCAAATTGTCGCAGAAGTTCAAAAAGCGAAATTCATTCGTTTGGGGGGGAGGGGGTTTGACCTCCATTCAATTAGTGAACTTCACTTTCGCACTTTTATTTTGTGACCACAAGTTTTCGTGTGTTTATTTTAAATTAAAGAAAAAAATGCACACTCGTGCCAACAACTTTGTAACTGTTTCCATCTCGTTCGTTCCCCAAACACAATTTACCGATGGTAACATTGTATCATAACCTTTCATTCATCAAATCATTCAAAGACAAAAAGTATCATTGTTTAAAATGTGCTATTTATAAGCGTCTGCTCTAACCACTAAATAGTCGTTTTAATATGATTGAACACGCCTGGGCCCCCATGTCGAAGTTTCTCGCCAGAGTGACTCTAGCTATATGTCGATATGTCTATCTGGTGAGGAAAAACCACCGTGTAAACAGACTAATATAACCGAAGCCCAAATTCGCTGTAAGGAATCAAAGCAAGTGTCTGCGACAACGCAATCAAACAGTCAATGCATACTGGAACGGCCAGAACTGGACAGGGTTTCCTATAACAAGTGAGGGATATCCGTATATGGGTAAATCGCCTGAACCGTATGACGATTACTCGGATATTACTGCATTTGCAAGTGCTGGCATTAGGGCATTGCAGACCAAGCCTCGGTTTGTAATGTGGCAAGGGGAATACGTCTTTAGTAGCAAATGCAACATTGTACTCTCAGGCAGACATGAACATTTCGCACTTTTGAAGTTTCGTTTAGGGGGGGGGGGGGGGGTTGATCTAAACGAAGAAATTTCGTTTCTTGAACTTCTGCGACAACCTGAGATGGTCCCTTACACTGATGAAATATAGAACTATAGTATAAAGTATCATATACGTCTACATCATAAAAAGGATAAACAAGTCTTGTGTTCCTCTGTAAACATATTTCATGGGACGACTCACCTTAAATGTCCTGTCATCAGACACGGAGACTACAGTGGACTGGTAATGTGGACAGAATTCAGCACAGTTCACTCTGGCTGTGTGACCTTCTAGTGTTGTGTCAAGTCGTTCTGTCTGTTAGTGTAAAGCATACAAATTTTCCTTTGTGATGTAGAGGCAATAGTCAATTTATGCAGTGTGATTTTTTACTGTACTGTTTAAAACTGTTAAGATAGTATACAGTCATTGGTAAACATGTCTTTTCTGAACAGTTTTTGTAAAAATGTACAATTACATCTTTTTCATTAGAAAGTGATGTGTTAGAGATGAAAGTGATGTTAGTGATACGACTACTGAAGTGTTCATTCTTCTGAGAAGGAAACCTGTTACCATTAATATATTGGGAATCTGACAAAATATTCCACCTCTGCACCTACCCCTGAGTCCAGGATGATTACTTCTTTGTCAATGCATGCTGCCACTAGATTGTCACTTGGACTGAAGCTGACATATTGCACATAACCTTGACCTTTTTTGATCACCTGACCACGTATCTGCTGACCTGTGATTAAAACAATGTTATGTACATACCAATTTATACACAGAACTTCAAAAGCCCTCATGGAAGTCACACACAAATTTGTAACAACTTAGGTCCATCAACTGAAGTGTTTTTCAAAAAAGGGATATGGCTGAGTGGAGATAGATTCTAACGTCTTCACTACTTGATTTGCTAAAAACTCTCTACTGCTACAATTCTATCCATTGTAGTTATATACCTATACGTTCGGTTGTGAAAGGAATCTAATAGAAGTTTATTTATTTACATAAAAACAGATACATTGAAATGGATAGAAAATATCACCTGTATCTATTGCACTTCTTCCTTTCTCTATATTCCACACAATAATGAAATCGTCTGCCGCACTGCACAGTAGTGTTGGATTATGTTTGTAGCCAAACCTCAAGCACGTGATCTTCTTCCTATGGCCTTCAAGTTGGAGAGGCTGGAACAAAGCATGGAAAATAGAAACCACAATTTTATCATTCTCTATACGTTTGTATTTATCATCACTCACTGTGCTCTTTATTCCTTGTACATTTTCTGACATCTAAGCATGACTAGGCAAAGAACAATTATGGCACATCTAGCAAACCTCAGTGGAAACAGTTTACTATCAATCTTTGTGCAAGTTTCAATGATATTTAGAGCCCTTCCTCACATAGTAAATGTTGTCAGTGTTTTTGCTAAGGGTGGGGAATATTGGTAAATGATTTGCAAACCCGAGTAACATTGCTGATGTCTCCCTATTTGATTCTATTGATATAACAAGGAGAACTCAGGTAAAATGACTGGGGAACCCTGGTAACATTTACCTATTTACCGCCCTTAGCAAAAACACTGGATGTAAACAATCAGAACATAAGATCATTTATTCACTCTGCAATTTATTAAGTAATATTAATCAATAACTAAAACTTCAAGGTTGAAATACTGCTTCTGTATGTTACACATATTTTGGCTTGATATCACACTTTACTTTGCGACAGAAATTTAAAATTTCAATTTAATGACAGATTTGAATTTTAGCTCACGGCTAGCGATCTGAACTTTTGCTACCTGGTTTAAACACTTGGTTGCCAACACAACAAATGAAATTCCACATCAACATGGAATGAAATTCCACGACAATAAACAGGTCAATCATGTACATGCATGCGTGATGCACAGTTAAGAGATACACTCTGACAACTGATGATACAGCTGTTGGGAGATTAAAATTATATGTATGCAATGAAACAAAAACAACAGATAATAATCCGGAGCTTCATCTGACCCAAAATACCCTGCTTTTTATCCAATCGCAGAAAATGTATCTGATAGCCAAAACCTAAGACTTTCTGTTTCAGAATCAAGTTAATCAAGGATTGAATATTCTATAGTGGAAAATTGTTACAGTGTACAAAAGTTAAATGTTGGCACTTTAAAACCTCCAAGGAAGGTTCCACTGAATTGAAAGACTGAAATTTTAGTGGCGAATGATCAATAGATCATACCACTAAATTATGTGGTCCTGCTATATTCAATATCCACAGTGATTTATTTTTTCAACTTCTGACTGCTCCAATAGACTGAACATGGCATAGATAAAAAAAGATGGTCCTCAAAATCTGATCACTGGCTTGGGTGTGTTACATGGTGTCTCTTGTAAATAAAGACAGCACGGTTGGTTTGACAATACTCACCGATGATGACAGACTTTGTAAACTCCACACCCCTACACTTGCTTTTGTGTAAGGCAACGCGGCATAACTACCATTGCAAGCAATTTGTATGTGAGATGGTAGAAATGGTGTTCTGATGCTGTACTCATGTATTGCCGTCATGGTAACATGAATGCATAATACAGAAAACTAGAACAACAATGTCAGTGCATCCCAGCCCTGAAATTAAACATACATTTATCAGCACATTAACAAACTTGTGTCTCTTGCAAATATGCATTAAAAGCTGAGTGATTTCAAGAATGTCTGCTGTTTGGAAACACGAAATGATCATGTCTGACATTGACTTTGAATAAGTGTTTTTCATCATTTGGAACATCAATGGACAAAGCAGAGACTTTCCCTCAAGTGAACATTTCCCACCAGCCTTTATAATAGAAAAAACTATCTGTCATTTCAAGAGGAATGAAAACAGCTCAGTTTTCTTGTGACTATATAATGTCAAATCATTTATATAATGTACTATCAAGTCTGAACCAAAGGATTTGGTCGCTTCAGCCATACCAAGGTACTTTGTTTGGATTTTGATTGGCCTCTTTATAAATACTGTAACTCACTGAGCTGCTATGAGTACAATGCAGCACCTACCCATGCAGGACCAAGAGGTCTCTTTACTGTCCTTGATGCCTGATGCTTTTTAATTAATACAAGTATAGTTTGTATTGGTATGGGCCTTACACAATGGAATTTCAAAAAATTCGGTGTTATTGTTACTATAACAATTGCTGTTCTTTATGTCAAATCATACTAATGATTACTACACTTACAGTGCATGCAGCAGCAACTGGAAAATGTCTTTGAAACTTTGCCAAGCTGTAAGTTGTTTCATCATTCATGCTCTGTTCACAATTAGCTTTCTTGCAATCGTTAGTGTTTGTTTTATGTACTGTGATGTTAATTGTTATTTTGAACTGCTGAGTTCCTGGACTGTGAATTGACTCATTTCTTAAAGAAAGATCCTCACATAATACAAAAGACAGTTTGAACGTTTTAACTGGTTTCACAAACATTGTGGTATATCGCAGAAAAATTTATTCTGTTCTCTGTAGTTGCTTTATCATCCTGGAGTTTAATTGAAGATGGTAAAAAATACATGATCAGCAAAATGCATAATTCTCCATAAATCATTTAGAATGATCCCCAACATGATTCAGTGACAGGGACTCTAATAACATCTCCTACCATTGCTGCAGTACAGTAGCTCAAGGTTTTGACTGGGGTAGCAGGTTGGACCCAACCATAGTTTTGATGTTCAACCTACAACCCTATGCAAAACCTTCAGCTACAATACTGCAGCAACTCTTTCCCGGGCAAAACTGTATGCATTTGCATGAGAAGTTTAGCTTGTAAAACAAGTTATTTACCCAACAAACAAGAAACTGATCCAAATAAATGTTTTCCCATCAATATTTTGTTGCCATGGTAATCAGACAAGATATTATTATTGTGGCGACCTTATGCACATGTCCAATCCCAACTTCTGAAAAACTTTTGAAAGGCTGCTCACAAAACTACGGTAAAGGATTGATCCAGAAAAGTGTCTCTTGTCATACACAGTCCTGTGAAGGTAAAAATTACTTCACGCTGAGAGGGACTGTGATTCGTAGACATAGCATTACCTTCATGGTAGTAATAAAGGGCTCTCAACAACGGAACTTTCAGGGGTAGGCACCCCTTTTTGGAGCAACCTTTTCATAAGTTATTAATAACTATACTAAATAATATATTTTCACAACAAAATGATTATGAATTATCATGTAAGCTGTGGACAGCAGTTGATAAGGAAGTTATAAGGAGCTCTCCCTACTACCTCCACTATGGTAGTAACTACTGGTCAGTATGGCAGGTTTCAATACGTGTAGATGGAAATCGCAAAAGTTTGTCAAGGTAACTTGTAACATTGGTGACATTTGTATGATTTGTAGTAGCCCTGCGTACGATGCTGTGTGTTCCGCTACAGCTAATAGCCCCGCTCACCACAGCCCTGCAAAGACCCGTACGTAGAGTTGGTGACTTCAAATCCATTTTTGGACTTGACGTAAAAAGCCAATTACTGCCGAAATTCAGCGTTCTTGGGCCCAAGTCGTATCCCTGCCTACCTCAGCTACTCGATCGCTTCCAAAAATGCCAGTCTTTTATTCTTTTTTCATAACGCAGTGTACGCTGTGCATTCCCTGTGTGCGTTCCTAACACACAGCGTACACTGCGTACGTACGCAGGGCTAGCGAGAGAGTTGCCGACATCGACGGTTATTTACGAAAAAAGAATAAAAGACTGGCATTTTTGGAAGCGATCGAGTAGCTGAGGTAGGCAGGGATACAACTTGGGCCCAAGAACGCTGAATTTCGGCAGTAATTTGGCTTTTTACGTCAAGTCCAAAAATGGATTGAAGTCACCAACTCTACGTACGGGTCTTTGCAGGGCTGTGGTGGGCGGGGCTATTAGCTGTAGCGGAACACACAGCATCGTACGCAGGGCTAGATTTGTAGCTCCTGCCTGGGCTCCACGTTCACTGGCATAGCAACGAAAGTTACTGAGGACGAGCGAGAGTCAAACTTTACAATGTCGAATCGATCGAAACAATTGACGAGATTATAATCGTGTGTCATATTGATATATACTTGGACATAGTCATTATGAAGCGTCAAAGCGATCAGGGATGGCGGGACATCATGTATGAAACACAGACAGAGGCTTTGAGGCTGTGTACACTCATGGAGGTGGTACAAAAGTGTGGAAAATCCAACTCACCGAGCTACGAGTATGCCATTGTTTTCTCTCGTTTGTGGACTATTTATGACTGATTGACTTGCCTGAACTTGACAAACGATAAAGGTTGAACAGGGTACATATAAACTTTGGTTGGACAGAAAAACAATGCAGAGTGCAGTAAGATTGTCTTTGCGTGTTACCCAGGCCGGGCGCCCCGCAGAAAACCGGAAATGGCGCTTGCAACAGATTTGTTACACAGTCATTGATTGGTCCGTCGTTATCACTCCAAGCCAATGGGGCGTTATGTTTTATTTTTTGAAAGGGATAGGTTGTAAACAAAAACACGGGCCAAGCTAAGAGGAAGCGGAACGGCTTCACCAGTACCACCGATCGATGAAGACGTATTCGGTACGGTAGAAGGACGCCTTGAGACGATTTAACATTTCACAACTGAAACCCTTACAAGGTAATATTTACGTTCAACAATTAGCGGTCGTGTTTAACAAATGTTTTGATGAAGTAGATGTCATTATTTCCTGAGCTGGGCCTACCTGTTTCGCCTCATATCATGACCGTCTACATACATACAGGACTGTGTCAAGCAATGTCAAATGTGAGAAATAGACGCCTTGCATTTGGAGAGACAGGGTGATATTCATTTTAGGCAATCGTCTTTGTATAGTAAAACATTATAATATCAGTTTATTATTACACTACAGATATGCCCCGACCAGACTCTAGGAGACGAGATAAACGAGGTATTTTAGACGCTGGAGCAGGATTTATGTTGTGGAATTCACGAAGGCAGAAGTGGGAATGGGTCGATAAAAGCCGACTTTTAAAAATCAAAAAAGAAAAGGTAAAAGTCGACAAAGATTCGAAATTATTTCTGTACGAGGCCAATTTTTCTTTGGGAACCGATATATTTTACCAGTTTCTTACAATTTGCATTTTGTCTCAGAATAGTTTCATAGTTTCAATATCATACATAGTTATTTTTGGAACCCTGAGTAATATAATGTGCTATTGTTTGCATTTATTGTGTAGGAGTAGAAAAAACTGCCGATCCTTTGTGTAACGGTAAATGTGGTCAGCTGTTGAGGAAAGATTTGTATAAAACCATAGACCCTCGAGAAGGGTGATAACATTGTGATAATGCATTAAACTTCTGTATATACAGAAAGTTTGTTTTAAATACCTACTCTGGGCACCTTGTGAACAAGTCAAGTTGCTCCAAACCTCCTACATTCGTTGCTGATTTGTCCTAAACATGGAATTAGCTAGCACACTGTGTGGTACCTCCATATCATTCGTTGAATGCTTTCTTATGTGCATACCGTAGATGTAAAATTGTTCTTCCTAATTGTTCTTATTTTTTTCTATTATAGGGCAAAAGACACCCAATCCAACCAAGTCCTTATGCAGAATATATCCCTCAGAGTCCAAAGAAAAGGTAAGAAGATACCCATGACATAACTTTAATAGCAAATAGACTTCGAAAAAGATATTTATTTTAATATACCTTTTTACCATTTAAACATTGAGTAATTACTGTTGTACACGTAGACAATACATCACCTGCAGGTTGCAACTGCAGATTTAACAATATATACTGCAACATGTATATGATTTTACAAATCAGTCAGCTCTGATCAATGTATTCATTTATCTTTCTTATTTTCAGACAAAATCCTTCTTTCAAAGTACCTGGCAAGAAAGCGTGTGTACAACCACTCAAAAGTTATAACAGGGTAATCTACCTCTATACACTTAAACTTACTGTTTTTTACTTCTCTTCTTGATTTTAGATGCACAACATCAACCACATTCAATAACTGTTAAGTAAGATCTCCAAGCAATTTCTAAATGAAAATATTCTCATCAAATTTCAATTTACGTGATGTTTACAACAAAACACTCTCTCATTAAAATGATCCGGTAAAATAATTATCAAAGCTTTAATACAGTTGCTAAGGGATAAGTGTTGCGTACCTGTTGTTTAACTACTGAAAAAAAAACTTAGAATTCATCTAGAAAAAATAATTACAATTTGGAATCATCAAATTAATAGGGAATTAACACTGCCAAAATAATTTACTAGTTGAATTTATTGAGGACAATAATGAAATTTCACAAGAGACAATGTTTGTTATGGGGAAACTGCTTCAATGCATGGGTGGGTACTTTGACGGTAAAATAGTTGAGGTTATTCTTATTATGCATAAAGGTATATGAATTTTCAAAACGTAAACTGCTCTTCCATAATTATTTCTTAATATGCCATTGATATTCAGTGAGCCTTTTTCATAAGATCTTTAAGGATTATGTATAATATTATACACAATTATTCACACATGTCATGTGATATGCAACTGTCTGGAAAATATCCCCCAGGCTGCGTTTAGATAAAAAAGATTGATTGCATTAAAGATTTCTAATTTGTCAAACAAATTTAGTGAGACAGGAATAGCCATAGTTAAAGAAAAGGAAAAAATAACATTTCTTTAAAGCACCGGTTGAAGCCATCAGATTCATGGAATTGCCCATGATTCAGATGTAGAGTTCATATGTGGTAATACAAGGATATGTTATTTAATCATAGTTGACATGTGCTAACACCGATCAATAAACCTTTTACTGACAGCATTCAGGGCCAAAAAAAACATTTATCAATAATGTGAGGTGAGCATTAGTGGTAAATTAAAAGCAGTAATTTGATTCCATAGGTCCTGCACCATCCATTGCATTTATTTCAGTCACTCTTCCGTTTCATCACAGAAATCCCCTCACAAACGACTCATGAAGCCAGCGCAGTGCAACGAAACAGAGCACGGTGACCAGTTCACACCAGAGTCCTACTCTGAACAAACCGATACGACTGACAGTGATGATAAAATGGAAGGAAGAATCATTGTGCACAAACCCAGTGATGTTCCTGTCACAGATATTGACCGTGGAGCAGGATCCAATAAGATGTTGGATGAGGTAGGGGCATTGATATGTACACTTTTACTGTAATTTACATAATGAATAAATACCATTAAGTACACTCAACTCTGAGTGGTGTTGATTATTATCAAAATTGGTTCTTTTCATAACAAAGTTGAAAAATCAGTTTACTCCTTTCATACCGTGTAGTAAACATCAGATATGGTGGGTTACTTGATTTTATTTGTGTATGATGGACTGATATATGTACTTAGTTTTACCATCTTTACCGATGAAAATACAAAAGGTACATAAAATAGTACTGTACCATCAGTGTTACATTGTCTACTTTATACACTGTCATTTGGATGTACTGTACTTGAAGTTCAAGTTCCTCATCTTGTCCGCAACAACTAACACAAATACTCCAGTTCCTTCAAAAGAATTTAGCATGTCCTTCTTAACATTGCAAAGATCATTTTACCATTACCCTTCTCACAATCTCACAAAGAGTGACTCATATTATCTGTTGACAGTTGATCAGTGGACATGACACAATGATGAAAATCATGTCAACAAGACGACTTGAACTCCGGGCAGCTGAGACCTTCTGGCACAGAAGTCCAAGTGCATTGGTGACCTACATCCTCAGGACCAATGATGACGCTATCACTGTCGACCTCTTGCCATTTCTTACTAAAAGGTAATGTGATGAATAATTTCAATTTTTCAAATATCTAAATCATCTAGGTTGATGAGCTTTAATTGAAAATACAGAAAGTGTTGTTTTTGCTCTCTCCCATTTGAAAAACTTTAAGACATTCTCCTTAACAAATGTATACTCACAACCAGAAAACCATGTGCATTTCTATTTTTCCCGCCTTAAAAAAAGAGGTTTTAACTACAATGTTTACACGCACAATTCTTCTGAACCGTGATATATCTTATTCACTTGATATGATATTGTAAATGCTGAAATTGCCTTTTTCCTGTTAATTTCCTTACCCCAGCATCACAGACAAAGCCTGGAATGGTTTGACATTGTCTATGGGGGCTTGTTTTGACCTTCTGCCAACACTCAGAAGACTGTTGAGTAGTCAGTTTGAAGAGTAAGTACTAATGTCTTGTCAGAGATTAACATATCACACACGGTGATGACTGCTTTGAACAGCCAAAGTTATCGATGTTTGTTGATTTAAATAGCATGAAATAAACAAGCTCACAATGCAAATAGGTGTTTACTCTTGTAAGATCATGATTTTGATGACACATTTCAGATTTAAGTTTAAAATTACATATTGTCACTGGTGCTTAATTTGAGTGTTCACTTCATTTTTTTTTTTCACGTTTTCTTGCCAGTTACATTGTTGCAGCATTAGACATGCTGAGGACAATTATCAAACACTGGTGGAAACAGTTCAAAACAATGAACCAGCCAATGGCACAAATGAATCCCTCAGATTTCCTTCGAAGTCAGTGAGTACCTGTTCAAATTATTTCAAAATAAGTCATGTCGTGCCTGCAACAATATGAATCAACAGGTGGTATGTGACTTGCCGTAGCTGTACTTCACCAATACTGTGAGAAATGTCAACTTGTACTATTTCATAACTTCACCAGTCTGGTCTGATGAGATCATGTCAATGATGACATCATTCTCAGTATTATCACCATGCAAAGTTATTTAAAAATATGTACTCAATTTTTCTCCTTAAATATGATATCAGTAAAAGGTGGCTACTACATCATGTCATTCCATAATGCATATTTCCATTTGTGCACAACTCAGGATTTCTGTCCAAACTGATATGATCAATGTTATGATTTTATTTATTTTTTATAGAAGTGTTAGTGGAATCTTCACAGTTATTGTCTCAATGACAGATGATATCAAGGAGCTTTCAAAGCGCCCAGGAAACCTTGGCAAAAAAGCTCATGTAAGTGATTAAATGATTTCAAAAATTGCATAATTCAAGAGATTAATATGTGCCAATCGCAGTATAATTTATCACTTATGAAGTTAGATAAAATCTTGCTGGAAACTATTTTGTTATAATATTGTGAGGGATTTATTGGCTTGAAAGAAAATTAAAATTATTTTTTTCATATTCATATTTTAGGGGAATGAATGTTTCTCCTTTGGATTCACTTCTATCATTAGCTGTCTGTTTAAGAGATTCACCGATACTTTACCACAACAATTTGCACAAATTGCACAAAGCAGGGAGCTGCAGATGTGAACAGTTGCAACGACCCTCACTGAACACATCTGCCACTTCTCTGAAAAGACCACTAAAATATGCAAGGGCCTCGAAAAGCTTAACTCAACCAGATTACACTGGAATCACTTACAATGTTGTTTTAACGGTACGCATGCAGATTTCACACTGACTGTCCTGAGTCATGAATACAGATTTTATGTGATCTGACTTTTGTTTTCCATTCTTGACCATCATGATTGTGACAGATCAGAGTGGGCATATAAACTTTGTCATATTGATAATGCCCATCCTCAAATTTGAAAATGGTTATGAACAGGTTGTACGAGAATGAAACATTTTTTATAAGCTTCACATTACCACTGATGATTTGAAATGTTCCCAGAGTTCATATATTTATTGATATCTTTATATGTTTTTTCATACTCTACAGGTGGTCTACACTCTACTGTCACAGCTTTGAGAAGACACAAAATACTGCTACATTTTACATTCTTTCTAAGTTGCTTCTTTTCTTCCGTCCACATATTGATTTGCTATTTCTATGACAAGCATGTCTTGTTTATCCAGAGTTTATTGACACAAAACACTATCTATTGGTAAAACTGAAGATATGTTGTAACAAAATATTTTTGTTATCTGTATATTACCTGAGATAGTCAGACCAGATGATGCCTCACTTACAGTGTCATCATGAGAGTTTACTATTCACATAGCTCATGTTGATGAAACACCATACATAGTGCAGACTTTTGAGGTGCCTGTTTGTAATGGTAAACATTTTTAACTTTTCCATGGTTCAGTGCTAACCAAATATTCACCTTTAAGTCACATTGAAAGGCTTACCTTTTACATTTAATTTCGAAAAACAATAATGTTTTACTCAATTGCAAAATGCTGCCAAATGATGTTCATATATTGTATCTGGAGATGTATTTCAGGATGTGCAATGTACATTACTTGCACACACTAACTGGCCTTTTTTCTCATCAGAAACAATTATTCCAAAAATACAGAGGCATACCTCTATTGTTCAGATAAATGTAAATGTACATTGTATGTCTGTTTGTCTAAAAATGTACTGGTGCTCGATTAGTGCTTGACCACTCTGTATGAATGACACACCTCACATCAAGTTCAGGCTTATTCACTTCTTTCATGTACTATTTATTTGCATAGGACCACAGCGGCAATGCAAGAGAGTGAAAACATAGGTTTATAGTGCCCATGACATCAAAGTTATACAGTGAATTTTGATTGAAAACAGAAAAGAAATTTAACTATTACTATACTGTATGGTGCTGTACCGTACCATACCATTGATCAATTCCATAGAAGTGCAATTTAAATATTTCAGAATTGATGTTCTTGGACTTCGTTTTAAATTACACTTCTCCCCCTGTGGACTGTCAAACACTTTGGACTTAAATAGTAAAAAAAGTCAGTTTTTCAAACAAACTTTGATTGATTACACTATGCACCGAGTGCAACATCGCATGGAACAAAACTGGAAAAAAGACGTCACTATTGATTTAAAAAGTACACAAGTTTCATAAGCTGGAACAATACTTTGGTACAGTAAAAACATAAACGATTATGTTTAAAAAGTTCAATTGAAATTCACAGTTACATGTACAGTACAAAATATTTAAATTTTTAGATAAACAGCACTGCCTTTTTGTTTGACATGGAATAAAAATCAAGTCTTCACATGCACTGCATTTGACTTATGTTCCTCAAGTTCACATACAAAGTTTTACAGAATAATATATATGTAACTCCATAGACAAATGGCAAGATTTTTCACATGGGATACAAACAGCAGTGTAATGAAATTGTAAATTTAATGTAATTATAAATGTATGCAGACAAGTACAAATATCGTAGTACATCACGACAAACAAAATAAAACACAAAAGTTTGAAAGTAAATGTATTTTGTCTTTATAAGACTCATGTTTCCATAAAAATTATGAACCTCCAATTTTCCAACAAAGTACAGCCAAGGTATGGTACTAAAAATACGGTCCCCTGTAATATTACTGGTAGTACTGTAAATTGTATCATTTCCATTTTAAGGATCTGTTTGATTGTAATGGCAAGAACTACTGTTGGGTACCTTTAAATATTGGACGTAAACAATGATATTGTAGTCGTACTTTGAAGTGATTGAATCTATTTAGTGACAAGAATTATAGCTCGACATTGAAGTAAGTAAATGTATTGTGTATTTTGTGACCGACTTTGGTGTAGTGTGGCAGATGTATTTGAATCCTCTGGCTACTAGAAGCTTAAGGTTAGATTGATGAGGAGCATGCCAAATTTTTTACTTGACTTTTGTTTCTTTAAACTTGAATTTGTAATGTTTTTGGAAATGTCATTTGTATGGTAGAAACTATTCAATCATAGTCCTAGGGTCTATGATTCAATGAACATCAACTCCATGAAAAGAGAATTGTATTCCGCCCTTTGATTGTACACAGCTACTGTTAATTTAGCATGCATAAAATGGCAAGTACCGGTATTGCTTGTTCTATAGTTCAAACTTTAATGGTCCACTTGCATACTGCCAACATCCTACAATGGCATGGGTGTCACCATGTATTCTCAGTGTTTTTGCTAAGGTTTGGGTACATAGGTAAATTGTTTGGGAACCCAGGTACCATTTCTGTAGTCCCTAATATTCTGAGGGAAAACCCTGGTGTGCATGACAAGGGAACCCCGGTAAAATTTACCAAGGTACTGCCCTTAACAAAACCACTGATTCTGTCAAACATAGACAAGCCATTGTAGTCTTGCTTTGTTGATATATGTCAGAGATAAAAAATTGACATAACTCAATGATGTCTGAAACCTGGCATGAAAGTACTTTATCTGTATTGGTCAAATTTGAAGAACAGTGTAAGCTTTGCTCTCAACAAAACACTTCAACTTTCATTGGCATCACTGAGCACTGGCCAGTTACAATAGTTGTGATGATAACAACTGAAAATTCCCAGTACAAAGATTATTGAATTTGGATGTCAAGTTGGAACAGTTCTTTAAGTTTATGTGTATGATGTAACATATAGAAATAATTGTAGATTTTTTGCCTGTATCTCAGACAGGTTTTTTAACTTGTGTGATAAACTAGGAAGTCATATTGGGTTCCAAGATCATTTTTTACTGGTGTTTCCCCTTGATATGTAATGTCCATGAAAGTGAACAGCAGAAGTGTTACTATAGTCCCAAAATCAATTACCTGTGTTCCCAAACCATGGTATATGAACATTGTATAAGGGGATCATAAATCAATCTGGGTAGGATTGTTGAAATGCAGTGAAATAATCAGGTCAAGATTGTATCATGTCACTGTATACAGATTGTATGATACGCCACACTTTTACATTCCCATATTGTACAAGATGTAAATTAGCCATTTCAAAAGTTTAATCTATATGCCAATTACCTGGCAAAGTTTTCCAAGTAATTCTTTTCTAAGTTTGATTGATTTCAGCATGCATAGTACTAGTGCAAGTGCATCATCTGATGTTTTATGACATCTTGGACACAAAAATAAAATCTGCAAAAACCAGCAGTTTCATTTGTTCTTTTTGCTTGTATCAGTGGCGTTCTTGTGCTTCTCACCACAACTACAACTACCACCATTTCCTTCCCTTGCTTTAGTAAGATCTCCATCATCATCATCATCATCATCAACCTCACCATATTTGTTGCCGTAAATACCATTTCCACACTGGGGGAGAGGGATTGGAAAAAGTGCTCCCAGCATCCAGAACTTTCCAAGAACATCACTCAGGTTGCTCCACAGACCATTGTCAAAACCCCTCACGTCGTTCATCGCCTCAAATGTCGTCAGACCAACTGTCGAAATCCACAGCTGCCAGAGGAAGAAGCCCAAGCAGACGATACCTGCAGTCAACGACAGGTACATAAATACAACCAGAAACATTTCGCCAGAGGTTGTGTTCTTGTACCACCAATTGAGTATGGTGTATGGCCCGAGAAAGATGAATGTGGTGCCACCTGTGAACTTTGTTCCATACACCCGGCTCGTGTACATTGCATTTGTGATAACAGAGTAAGCAGTACCACAGAACATTTGTATACAGTACCACATAAAATACTTCTGGTTGTAGTAGCCTATACATGTATTCATAAAGAAACAGTGGTGATCGCGCTTGACAATACTGGCATTGCACAGTTTGCAACGATGGCAACGGTATGGCATTGTTTTCTTGGACTTGTGATAGTCTGTTACTTCCTGGGGTAGCTTCTTGATAGACGTGTCGGTAGTGGTTGCCATAATGTAATTCCACATGATGTTTACAAACAGATACATTGCAACTGCATAATGGCGGTGCAACGTTTTGGACGAGTGCTTGAATATTTCGGGAAACGTGACGAAAAACGCCAGAATGATTGCGAGCACAGTCATTGTCAGGAAATAAAGCGGTGCAAGTGAGTTAAATATTGCCATTAACTTGAGCCTTTTTGAGACATCGTTGCGCCGAAATACTTCTATGAGCCCCATGTTTGTACTTGTTACCGTTGCTGGCTTCGTTCTTGAAACTAGAAGGTCAATGCCATATTCAGTTTGTTTTCGTCTGTCACGGAAGCAGTCGCCGACACTAAACTGAAGTTATTTTCGTATTCGTGTGCAAATTCGTATTCACTTAAGTATCACTGAAGCATTTGTAACATTATTCCAATAGCTTGAACAATAACCTTAAACCTATGGAATCTTTCAGTTACATGAATACTTTATCGATAAGCAAGTATGTCTGATGTCCCAGAATTTCGCCTGCCACATGTCCTATCTTTTGAAATTAAGCGAAAAGGGAGGGTTTTGGTTGGAGGAAATAAACGCAAACAAATAAACACCCCTTTCTGTTGGTTTCATGTTCGTATTCGGAGTAACTGCACACGCCGGGATGCTCCCACCCCCTCCCCCCGCGATGTTTTTTGTATTTAAATTGTTTTATTGGTAACATTTTCTTTAGTAACATGAACTTAAATTAAAATGAAGTACAGTGCTTAGTTATCTACAATTTTGTGTAAAATTGAAATCCATTTGCTGCAATGTTTCTCTAATTTGTCTTTTCCAGAGCTATTTCGTACTCTAGATGGTAGTTGAATTTCACTTGCAACATAAAAGCTGAAAAGTGTGGTTTACTCTGTTTCATTTTCATGGCAAGGATGTGTCTTTTGGCTAACAGTAGCAAGTGATTATGAATGTCAGAGTAACCGTCAACACCAAAGAGCACTTCATTTAAGTTATGTCTAGTGAACAAACTGAGAGATTCCTCGAAAATGTGTGAAATTCGTTCCAGAAGGTCTCAGTGAATTTACAGCTGTAGAAAAGATGATCTAGTGTCTCGTTGTGTCCCCCCGCGATGTTCCTGGATCCTCTGCAGCTCCGCGTAAAGTCATTTAACGGAGGCCAAAATACCAGCTGAACCACAAAGAACTTTCCGCGTCTTTATTATTAAATATGTGAACCACCCTATGATAAAGTTCAACATTTATAATACATTTATAATAATCGATACACGTTATAAACAGATAAAGGCTGCGTTCAGATAAATGGTGGGGGGGGGGGCTGGAGGAATTCAAGGGGGGGAATTCGAAAATTTTGGGGGTAGTAGAGGGGGGACTCGAAAATTTTGCTCTGCCTGTAGGGGGACTTGAAATTTTTGTGTTCTCTTTTGTGTTTTACATTTTCCAATTCCCGGCAAGTTTTTGTAGGTAATTCAATGAAAATGAATACTATTTTTATGTCATCCAATTGTTGTAATGTTAGTAATCATTTAAGAAAATCTAGAACTATTTTGTCACATTTCATGACTTTTATCGAAAAAATCGAAACGTGTGCAGTGTTCTCAACGGCGCCTTTTAAGTGGGCGGTGCGCCCACTTTAATTTCACGGCCGCCCAGATAAAATCTACGCCGCCCAGTTTAATTTTCGGCCGCCCATGCTTTTGAAACCACCGTCAGCCTTTGTTCTGGGGTGGCGGATTTGGTTCACGGCAATGTTTTTATGCCGTGCTTTTGTTTGTTTCTGTATTGAATTTCAATAAGGTGTCAATTTAAATCAATAAGGCACATTTTGCTGTTGTTGTATGTGTGAATTTGTCATTTTAATACCTCGTCAAGATATGTCACGACGACCATAGCGGAAGAAAGACCGCGAGAGAAGCTCGACCGACTTGTCAACCCATTCACACAATCACCGTCCCGCCACCCGGACGGTGACACAATAAACTGTGCGGTCGCATCAAGATCTAAGTGTTGTCTCGATTGATTCTGCCGAATTTCCCCCCAAGAAAGTACACATTCTTTTAACACCATCATCAGGGTTCTCCCAGCCCAAAACAGCGTCGCGGCCCGCGACGCTATTGTTCAACCCTTGACTCCACCGACCCATCCAAAGAAATTGTAAAGGACAGAAAAATTGATATAAAACCATAGTCAAAAGACAGCAAAAGTCAGCGACGATTTCTGCTCTTAATTGACGAAAAATTTGAAATCAAACTGATTACACATTCCCTAGATACAGAAGTGGCAATTTGGTGAAATTTCTGTTTGACTCACATCTTGAAATAAAAAGTAAACGTGGAACGAAGACATGTATGCTGCCGATCAACAGCGTAGCATAGCTTACGGAACTGTCTGTCACTGCACCGGCAATGGGTTGGCTGCACATTAAAGCAACTCAACTTTCCAAGATCGAACGGTCAGTATCTTGTGAAAACAGCATTATAGCAATGAAAATTGTTATAGTCAGCGGTAAAAACTCTTAACAGATGGAGCGTTACTTGCTTTAGACAAATGAAAATGCATGTGAAGAGAATAAAATCCCAGATCGCGTGCGTGAATGAAAATATACCGTAAACAATAGCGGATATGACATCAGAGTGGGACTCTTCTATTTTGGTACCGGAGGTGCGCATTGTCAGAGAACCCTGATAAACGTACTGAAAAACGTAGTATTTCCTAGCGATGCTGTCACGGGAACTTCGATATCTCATTGTTTTACATCTTTTAATAGTTTCTTTGATCTGAGCAGTTTTACCAACTTTAACGGTATATTTTACTCTCCTAACCTTTCTTTATTTGAGTTAAACAAGGGTAGGAGCTTATGCAACTTAGTGAGGATGTAGGTGAATTTTGAAAAATCAGTGGAGGGGCTCTGCTTCATGAGTACCCTGTTTTGTCAATTTTTGCTGAACACAAACTATATGTAAATATTATGCAAATGATTATGTTAATATTATGCAAATGATTATGCAAATTAGCCACCCACTTAATTTTTTTATTTGTGGAGAACACTGGATTGTGATTTGTTATAAAAAAACCAAACGAGCCTACGTAACAGGGCAGGAGCTGCAACTGTTGATGATTTTTGCAATATTTCTATGTAAAACAACTAGGCCTAGGCCTACAGTTTTTTGCTGTCTCCCTACAGCATATTAGTTTGTCGACAAAAACTGTATATATAAATATGTATTAGGTGATAATTTTAAATAATCAGTAACAGTCAGTTGTCAGTGATACAAATGCATGGTACACATACACAGGCTGTGATAGTAGGCCCTAAGCTAAATACTGGACATGATGTAGTGAGTAGAACAAGAACGCAGTTGTATAAACTGAACAAAAATATTGTCAAAATTATCAAAGTTAATACAGCTACTGCCTACGGGAAGTGTCACTATCAGATACTGCCCTGCTACTGCAGTGTCACTGTCTCTGAATACTTAAGCAGTGATAGAGATAGCTGATAAATCCAAAAAGTTCACTGATGCATTAAAAATGAATCAATTTAAGAACTTGCCTTTATATGACTTTACAAAGTACTAATAAAAGTAATGTTGAACATCTGCGAGCGGAATGGAGCAATACGTGTTTATTTTGTCTGAGCGCACATCCTTTACAAATATGCGTGCTTGTGAAAGTTGGGGGGAACTTGAAAAATTTTGATCATAGAGAGGGGGCATTTGAAGTTTTTTAGGGTATTGAGGGGGGATCTGAAAAAAAATAAGATTTCAATTGCGATTCCTCCAGCCCCCCCCCCCATTCATTTTTTTGTAACGCAGCCTAAGGGAAGCTTGTCGTTGAAACTGCACGTGGGCAACTTTCTTGTTTATAAACAATATGTAGGCCTAAGCCTTAGCCCCTATTTCATACGCTTATCTAGATGCATGCATCAAGTCAACATAGCTTCAACATTTTACGGCATTTTTTAACTTTCATCAATCGCCAACGTACCCTAGATACAGTGTTTACATCGGTCGTAGGGGTCCCTGGTAGACCTACCATTTGAGCAGAGTTTAGTTAGTTAGTTAGTTAGTTACTTAGTTAGTTAGTTAGTTATGGACCAACAGGTTGCCTCAATTACAGGTTCATTTCATAATATATTAGTACGATAAGAAGCAGGTCTAAAAAGAACAGTACACGCAGAGCTATAGGAGGAGTATAAATATTAAAGCCCCAGTGTACTTTGCAAGTACATCATGTTGTTATTAGAGTTTACAAGTTTGTACAGGAATGTAGTATCTAAAAATGCCCGTCTGCTCTCCAATGTGGGCAGCTGAAATTTTTTACAAAGGTTGTTGTACATTTCATTAAAATGGTTGTGAGGATCGGTAGCAAAGATGTTTTATAAAAACTTTTCTGGACTCTCTCTATTTTCACAATCAAGTACCTTTGGTGAGGAGACCAAACTTGAGAACAATATTCTAGATGGCTCCTAGACTGTCTCCCTTTAAACATATTTTCATTTTATCTTAATATTTCATGATAACAAATATCTTAGGGAGCCGTCAATGTTTACGGCCTGGGGGAGGGTAAAAGGATCGAATTTCATTGGAAGCGCCGAAATCTCGAGTACCCGCACCCCGTCAACCATAATGAATTTGAGTAGGCCTACCCTCTTCTCTAACACAGAAATTTTGACTGAAATCCCCTCCATCTAGGCAAGTTAAATATCAATACATTTATTTGTAAAATTTACAAAAATACAGCAATAGTAAAAAATTTTTAAGTCCTGGTTTACCCCGCTAGATTACTATCAGTTATCGCATGACAGTTGAAAAAGGTGAAACCGACACCATATATGCTTAATATTGTTTAATTTGGATTAGTACAAGTATCGTGGCAGGATTTTCACAAGGATCTCTGACAGGGAAGAATTTGGAAGTACTTGCATGGGGAGAACACGCGAGAGGCTGAGGGGAGAGTGCCAGAAGGGGTATCCCCTCTTGCGTGGAAAATTTAGAGAAAACTGATGTGTGCGATTGTGTAGTCTGGTGCATTCTGAGAGGTGTTTTGAATTTACTTTTACTAACTTAAAGTAAAACCGTTAAAAATAGGGGTAGAGCATCGGAAATTTTGAGAAATTGATGGGTGCGATGGCGCGACTCAACGATAACAACTTCTGTGTAATACAATTGTATTCTCCTTACCTGGCCTGTACTTCACATACGTTACTGTAGATCTTAGTCTGTTCTGATAGTTAACCAACGAGAGAGTGCAGACTGACTCCGACAGTGCAAGCAAACCGTGTGATTGCAACTCAGAACTGTTCATAAATGGCAGACAGGGAGATCTCAGTGTATAGTTACTGTGTAATTGTGATATTAGTAAAAAAGCAAAACACGCGGCGCCCATCAAGTATATATATTTTTCGATCGTTAAAAGCTGCAATAGGCTACTGCATGAATTGCACTACTCAAACTACAGATGGAGACCTACTCTTATCATGATCTATGTAATATTTAACAACCGTTAATGAAGGTTTAACCAGCCCAACAGCTACATAATTTTAGTTCGAAAATAATGTAGAGCAAAATTATTTCATTAGGCCCCTACATGAATCATCGGTGCACCATTTATACCTATCAAGACTAGTATCAGAACGAGAAGTAAATGCATGTCAAATTTTACTTCTGCTGAACACGACATCGAACTAAATGCCATTTAATTTTGAAGGTACATCAACGGAGTGTAGTACCAGATTGAGACAGTAGTATGCCTAACATGGTGCAAATGCATTTTGTTTTCACGTGTAGTTCACTGATGAATGTCGTGCGTAGCAATAGTAATATTTGACATGTAGTTATTTCTGGTTCGCATGTGGTTCGAAATATCTTTGCTCTTAATTGCAATATTTATGTCGTCATATAAATGTGTCACGAAAAAGAAATGCGATAATACTTAAATTCGATGCATGCTGTTTTAGGGGTTTGCTTGTTCGCTGCAGACGTCATTGTTCATAGCTGTTGCCTTGTATACATGTAGTTGTGAGCATTGACATGTATGACATAGATTGGCCTCAGAATTCAAAATCCAGTCCACTTTTCATTTATAATATTCAGTAGGTTGCGATTGGAGGTTTGTTCCTCCTAGTTTGGGCAAATCTGATAACCCGCAAGTACTATTCGTCCAGCCTCTTCTTCATCCGGCACGATCTACAGCAGCTGTTACCGTCCACTGATTTTGGATCGAAAATACAGCTTTACATGATTGTGTACACACAAGATATGCAGTCTACGGAAATTTAAACGAACGTTTTTTGAAGTAGATTTAAAATCACTCTGGTGTACTAGAGATTTTTTACTAAAATACTTTAACTTCTATTCTGTAACTGACAGGTCTATAGGTAAAAACCATCTTAACGAATTTCTTCTTCTAAAAACACTTAAGCTTTCCACGGCTATTAATGTATACCATCGTTCGGTATGATATCAGCGTTTGCTTTTATTGTTCAGACTTCATTGTTTTAAAAATTCGACAATATTTATTCCCGAACATGAACCATCATGTTTTTAGAGACTGGACTGACGATGATCAAGTGAGGTTGAGCTGGTATAGGTATTTGCTTAATGCAGATGTTCAGCACAACAGCTGTCATCGCAAACCATTATGATCCGACTATTACAACGCGGCTATGTTTCTGCTCGTTTTCTATCATTCCAATACATAAATTATAGATCCCCGTGTTTCAATCATAAATGAAGTTCAACGATATGTAGAATAATACGAAATCGGTTCAACAGAGTCGCAACTTTTCATATACACATAAAATGTTAGTGTAGTGAGTGACTGCATGTGTAGGACACGGTCTCTCTTTAGATGGACCGTGGGTAGGAGTACACGATTGTTGTATGAGTATGTCAATCAGTGCCGAACGCCCGACCATTATAGGTTTAAACCTGTATCGTCCCTCCCTTTCCGATCAATCATAAATAAAGAACCTATATAAAACAAGGGCTGAAATGGTCTAAATGTGTTGACTAGCTCTCTCTCTCTCTTTTAGTTTTCAGCTT
This sequence comes from Ptychodera flava, assembly GCF_041260155.1. Lineage (NCBI taxonomy): Eukaryota > Metazoa > Hemichordata > Enteropneusta > Ptychoderidae > Ptychodera > Ptychodera flava. The sequence continues at coordinate 36,310,656 of NC_091941.1, read as the reverse complement.
TTGAATTCGGTCTCAAAACTACTGACAATGTTTACATCGAAGGTTCGGCGATATTTGCAAGGGCTGATTGGTCGTAACGTTCTCTCATTTCGTCTCCGAAAGGCTCTATGGATTATGGTTGGATGTATGAGCATTGTCTGTCTGTACAATTTATGGAACACGGCGTTATCCTCTGTATGAAGAACAATCACAGTAAGTATGCCTACTAATACCTTGTATCAGGAGAGAAATAAATGTGAATACAGTTAGTTTAGTGTTGTGTTAAAGTTGCTCACGATTTATCCACAAACGGTCGCTGAAAGCCATGTATTGAGGTAGGGTACAAAAATTATCGCCTCTAGGCGATGTATATCTGAAATTTAATTTTTGAAAGAAGATAAGAGATATTCCATTGTAATTCTAGGGAGGATTGATATATTGAATAGACAAATTCGCAAGTACAAATCATATCATCATAAGCATAACAAACATTTCCTACTGAATATTAAAATGATAGAAAATGTTCCAAAAATCAAACATGTTCATTGTTCAGCACGATATGGTCAGATAACTTAAATGTTTGGCTTTTTATAATCGTACTTACGTAACGGTCAGACTGAATTTAAAGCACTGTAAGCTGAAATATTTTCAATAGCAGGTGTTGTGGAGACATTGCATATAAATTTCTTTACACCATCTGTACATATTTACGATATTCGGTTTCCTATCAGTATTACATTTTTGAAAGCGAATTCTGACATTATGAACAAGATACATTTCATGTTGCACGACCAGGCCAACGATTAATCTCCAAACGAATCGCTATGCGTAAATGAATACATTTACTCAATAGATCGCGGGCAATAGACGATATTTAGTGGAAAAAAATGCTGTCCGATGGATGCACTTTGTAAGCGCAACTGCCAATTCAATTCCACAGATATTGGAATGAGTCAGTCCTACTTTTTTACTATTGTTGATATCTAATGCGTTTTGGATGATTATATAATTAGGCAGAATATGTACGTTACATTACTGGTTCTAATGCCCCTGTCTGTAAGTTTGAGTTAGTAACTGTCATATTTGTCGCTATGGGGCGTGTGCTTCTCTTATCCCCTCTTGCTCCAAATGACTAGAGTACACTACTTAAATTTTGGTTTCCTTACTCGTGACGAAGAATATAAAGATAGCATTGTTACAGTTACTTTCAACTGTTTTCTTCCCATTCTTTACAGGTATGTCTCTGAACGACAGATCACCTATGAATCGATCTTGAGCAAGTGGGGACCTGTACGTGGTATGCAAAAACCAAAACGTGACGTCACAGGCGACAATGTCTTGCGGTACATCTGGTTCAACTGTAAGGAATTTCACTTTTACAACCTGCTTAGCCTGATCAGTGTCTACAGAATCATGAAACCGCGGACGATTTACTTCCATGCGGATTGTGAACCTACTGGTCAGTGGTGGGAGGAAGCCAGGAAAATACCGACTCTCCAGTACGTCGACTCAATACAGCCAAAAACAGTTTTTCTCCAAAATTTTAGCTCATCTTTCGACGTTCACAGAACCGATGTAGCTAAAGTTCTCGTTCTCATGGCCCATGGAGGCGTGGTAATAGATCCAGATGTATTTGTTTTGAAATCTCTGAGGCCATTGCGACATTACAAGTTTGTAATGGGTGTATCCGGAGATGACCGACGACTCAGCAATAGTGTAATGATTTCCGTCAGAGATTCTTTGTTCCTCCGACTATACTACGGAAACTATCGAAGTTACGCGAAGGATTGCCTTTTGTGTAACAGCATCCTTTACCCGACTATGTTGGCCCACGAGAGAAACGCTTCCCTTCATACAATCCACTTTACTTTAGATGGCTTGATGAAAAACAAGCGGAAAGTGAAACCAGGTGAACTTGAAATGCGAAAAAGCGTAATGCTTGCGGAGAGTGCGTACTTCGTACAGTTTCCTGTCAAGCCAATTCTTGAGATGTTCAACCCGACGTCGATCAAGACTATGGACAATATTGCGGGAGCAATGGCGAGATACATATACTATGGATCTAGGGGTCTCATCGCAAAGGATATCGACCCGAAGCCATGGTGGACGTCTATTCCGGCCAACTCGACAAATTCCCTGACATATTCCAACAGCACTCTCTTTCATAATACCACTTATAATGACCATGGATGGAAAAATCACAGGAGTGGTCAACGAAAAAGTCGACGAAAACGTCAAAACACCAAGGCATTTATACACCCAAAGAATTATAATTGAAGACTTCGATATCAAACTTGTCTGCAATTACGATGAAATTCAGGTCTTTGATATGGTATTTGGTTTGATATGGGAAATGATATTTGGAGAAATATGGGAGCATGCGCACGTTTACCTTCTGAAGTGACATTATGACACATTGTAGACTTTCTAGGTGGAAACCTCTCCTGTTTCTAATTGTAACAAAAGTTGTATAATTTGGATTGGCCAGTTTTTAGGTAATTTTAAGTGAGCTTAATGTTGGACTGGAAGACACTAAAAAATAAAACATCTCTGAAAATAATGACATCATTCTTAGATCATTTTTAAGTCTCATCAGCTCATCTCCTTGGTGGGTCATCTCCAATGTGTATGCCATGGGTCAGTAAACAATTATGGTTGAACTATGTAGGTGTTGTTTTTCCAACTTTATACCTCGAATAATCGCATGGCGAATGATAGCAAATTATTCAGGCTCTGTTTATTAGCTATATATTTGACATTTCAGAAAACATTACTGACTAGCTAGCTCCTTCAGTTTAGGCGCAGAACAAAAGGTAATGAATAAAATGTCAAAATTTATAGCACTTGATCCGGTAATGCCTCTACCGTTACAATGAAAAAAGGGGGCAGTAGCATCAACTTTTGATCATTTTCCCAAATAATTTTGTATTATGCTATGTCGTCACGTCAGAACGCAGCAGGTTTTCATGATTTTGCAACTCTGCTCACGTCCAAAGATTGTTCTTACCACTGAGGTACAATGAGATCGCTGTTATTACTTAAAAGACTAAAGCAGTCTAAATTATAACCAATATTATGACTCCCAAATGACGTTTCCATCTTTTCTGATCGTAGGTGGTATTAAGTTTTGCTTTCAGAAAAATGAAAGCATTTAGCTTGATAAAATGGTCATCTTAGTAATTGAGTAGGCAATAAGTGAATGTTGTTTGCAGTTTCAGGTTTAGTTGATTTATACAAACGAAAATATCAAGATTACAGGTCATATAGATTTAACGAAAATAATCAATTTACCTGTCAACATTAATGTAGGGAATTTTATATGAGAGAAATGTTGACAATTAATGTTTCAATATGCTTTCAATGAAACGCGAAAGCGCAGCTAAAAACACATGTACATGGAGAAATTGAAAAAAAACAAGATTTCAAAAATTATGCCAACCTGTAGACAACCATCTATTCCTATAAATCACCCGTCCGATAAAATTATAGACAAAGCAAAAACTTGTGAGTAGGGAAAACTTTGCTTGTAAAAAGTTGCCCTGGAGAATATGGTTTCTTTAAGTCACTTAACCTAAACTATGTACATTATGAATCAGATATAAAGTATTTTTTTCGAATAAGCCTTACATGCCATTGTCATGCTCATTTAGAATAGACTGTTTTCACAAGCTGGTCCGAACATTTTTCGGTTGCTTATGAAGATTAGATTGAACTATGTCAATGATTTTCTTTGAAACAGGTACGTAGCTTATTAGTTTGTGTCCAAACTTTCGAGTTTCATTCATTGCTGTATTGCATCATGTGCTACAGCGGCTTAATGTTTATTTTGGCCAAATACTTCATTCTACCCACATTGAAACAAATGTGAGTTCGCTTTATTTTATTTGCGTTCTCCCCGGGAGTGTATATCGCATCGACAGCCGGGGTACCTCATCCTGTAATTGGGTTCGCCTGTAAGATGAGAAGTTTTACGTACAATATGATAGGTCAAAAGTGCTTGTTTTGCAGTCAAAAGTTGTGCTAGCGCTAGAGTAAAAAACACGGGTCAGAGGTCTTAACATCTTCTTGGTGAATAAGTCAATATAAGTTTGAAAAATCTGGGGTTCTATAAACACGGTACAGATGCCTATAGCCCTTTCCACGGAACTGCAGGGTCTCAACCCCATGCCAGGGTCAATAAGGGAGGAGGGGTGTCAGTGGAACGTAAGCTACAAATGAAATGCAAAAAGCAACACCCTCCAAATTAAATTTGTAAAATTTGACCCCCAATTCATCAATTGCAAAATGTGACCCCCCAAAATCATCTGATTTGATTCATTAATCCTTTGCACCCTAAGGCCCTGGGGTGAAAAATAATGACCCTTCAAAAGTGTTTGCGAGAAAAACCTCCCCAATTTTCATGCACAAAAAAGTGACCCTCCCCAGATGTCACAGTCTATATCAATAATATCTTAATTGACATGTAATTTCTCATTTGACCATTAAACTTTCATCCTTTTTGAACTTTGCAAATAATAACTTGGGTGAAATTCCAATATCATATTTGTTGTTCACATCTGCTCTTTCAAACACCCTATTCTCTCCACGTATATTTATATCAACTGTCAAACATTTATAAAAGCACAGATCTGGTTTTGTATTGGAAAAAATATTCATAGTTTCCTCATAGACTACAATGTATAGTGAATCAACATTTCGGTGAAATTCCAAAGTCAAATTTTTTGTTTAAATGTATGGAATTACAAGGTCCAAAAATCTTTGCAAACACTTCATATAACGCCATATTTTCAAAAATTTGAGCTATTTTCCCAGTTTTAAAAATGTTATCAAAGCTGTAACATGAGCATGGCATGACACTTGTTTCTCTTGGTCAACTTGAATTTTTTATTTTTGTGAACAAAATTGCTCTTTTCTGTTTGTTATCAGCTGTTCAGACCGAATAAAGCCACGTGCGTATTATGTTTTATATACTTTTTGGTCAATTCTGTTGTTTTTGGCATAGCTCCATACAAACCTTCGGAAAATTTGACCCCCCCCCCCCCCCACTAAATAACGGTTTCGTAAAAGTCAGTCCCCTGATTTCCACCGACCCCTTCTCAGTACAAAATGAATGCTCCCTAATGCAAACGTTTGTCCTCATCAGTCCGGGTAATGTCCATATAAGCTTAAAGGATATTACGATAGACCAATCAACGAACCTACCGTTGCCAACGTCATGAATAGTTAACCCTGCAAACCTAGGCCCGTAGATTGCAACAAGTTCGGAACTTTTCGGCTAGATTCCACCCTTTATTTTAGCACTCGGTAGTTTTTAGATGTACACCTCACGCATAATGTTCAGTACGGTCGAGATGGTGACCGCCACAAGTGATCAGCGCATCGAAAATAACTTCTTTTGATGGTTTTCCTGGCAACGTACCGCTCCTAGAAATCAGGATTTGACCCTTGTAAATTTACACAAGTTATTTGTCGCCAAATATCACCTATTTTTGGTCAAATTTTAATTTAACCATGCCATCTGTAGTATGGAGAATGTTTCAAGCTTTGCAACGATGGGTCAACTCAGGCTGTTCTTGACAGTCATCGGAGCACGAGTTTTTCGATCACTATGCATTTCCCGGTACGATTGACCCTTCGCTCAAAAAAAAAACCCAAAAAAAACAAAACAAAAAAAACAACAAAACAAAAAAAAAAAACACACCAAAAACCCCCAAAAAAACAACAAAAAAGGCGCGCCGGATCAATCACCGAAAAGTTAACCAAAAGCTGGAAAAGAGAACGACAACTATTTATCTTTGGATGCGCGAAAGGACTATCTTATTTTCACATTAAATCAATGTTGGCTGAAAACAGATTTTCATTGTTTCACTGTGATCTTATTCTCACTTCATCTAGTCTTATTGGATTTTATTTTAGCTGAAAAAAATTTAGGTCCTGTGAAAGTAACGAAAATATATTCCAAGTAAAAATAAAGTATTCCACAGTATAACAAAGTCGGCTGAAAATATAAAATTTCCTTCAGTCACTCGAATCCGAAATCGAATCCGAAACTGAATCCGAAACCGAGTCTAACTTCAGCATCGTGAAAATTGCCCACAGTTCTCTTCGAGACGGTAGATGGCGCGCCAAATATGAAGATGTCGGCCAGCTACTGCCGCTTCGTTCTACAATAGTTTCCCTAGGAATGAACATAGTTTGTTTCCGTCATAATTTCAGTCGAAATGTGGAGTAACATAGAGGTCGGTTTTGGAGGAGAGGAAACCACGAACTTTGGACCACGAAATGAGAGTGGCACGGCTCTGTACCAAGTGGAAACGTTGGCAACTATCTCACCACAGGACGAGGTGTGTTGTTTTGTTACCTGTATTGTGATTGTAACAGCGTACTCTATACTCACTGTACCACAGTTACGAGTGTTTCGATATACAGCGGTATGTATCGAAACACTCGTAACTGTTAGCTGCAAAATTGTAGCTCTACGGTGAGGCGGTCGGTGAGTTTTGGTTTTTGCGACATCGCTCACCAGTAGAGCTACAATGCCGAAGGCCCTGAAGCATACAAAATAAGCACGCTGCACATGGCACGGCATTTTGATGTAAAATCCCATATATTTACTGCATTTGGTCATACTGATTTATCACTACTGAAGATTAAACACTATACTACACTAACCTTGTCGTGTATGGGGTTTGGTATTTGTTCAAATATGTCGATCGCGTTCCAAAAACATTTCTTGGAGCCGCCATTACCAACTTCCGGTAATGGCGGCTCCCAGAAACACGCTCAATGTTTATGGAACGCGATCGACGTGTCTGTGCTAATACCAAACCCCATAAACGACAAGGTTAGTGTAGTATAGTGTTTAGTCTTCAGTAGTGATAAATCGGTACGACCAAACGCAGTAAATATGTGGGATTTTACATCAAAATGCCGCGCCATGTGTGGCGCGCTTATTTTGTATGCTACAGGGCCTTAGGCATTGTAGCTCTACTGGTGAGCGATGTCGCAAAAACCAAAACTAACCAACCGCCTCACCGTAGAGCTACAATTTTGCAGCTATCGTAACTGTGCGCTTTACTGACGATGGTCCTCTTAGGTCGTTAATACATTCTTAGAAGTAATTCATCCGCAGCACATTCATCCGATTTATTTCGACAGTTACACATTCTTGATATTTTCAAACTTCACAAATTACAAGTTAGTTCTTTTATGTACGAGTTAATTAACGATACCTTGCCTCATCATTTTTCAAATTACTGTTCCATTCCATCACACTGCTATAGTACTCGACATAAAGAGACAGGAAATCTTTTTGTACCAACTATCAACACAACTACAGGGCTCGAAATAATACCTGTCTGCCTGTCCCGGACAAGTGAAATTTGGCCTGGGACAAGTAGTTTTGAAAAGTACTTGTCCAAGTTGACAGGTAGATTTTTTCAGCCTGCAACCAGTATTTCAACCTATTGACTACAGCAAATATTCATAAGTTTAAATTTATGTACCTTTTAAAATTTTGAAAATCATTGTTTGGATATTTACCTGTCAGAAAAAAGTAAAAGAAAGTTCGATAATATCTAATCACTGTTTACAGGAGTCAGCCATGTTGATTTATCTAAGGTCATGTCTCAAATCTCTTAGATTGGGAGATTCTCAGAGCCATCTTGACACGGATGGCGTTGTTACGCCATTTTGCATACAACACAGACGTGAGTTTGTTGAACTTTCCCAGATTCACTCGTTGGTTCTGTCAAAAACGTCCTATCAAACTAATTAAAAATAACATTCAATTTCTCTGGACATTGTCTCAGGTGAGTTGAAATTAGTATAGTTTCTTAGAATAAATTATGCCATTTTGGACAGGTACTTTTCTCACTGGGACAGGCACTTTTTATTTTGACTTGTCCAGTGGACAGGTGGTTGAAAAAAAGTATTTCGAGCCCTGAACTATGGGCAAACATGCAATATCTTACGCAGGAAGTATTTTATGGAACACCCTACCACATGATATTAGATCAAAGCCATCTCTTAGCTCCTTCCGACAATCCCTCAAAATAATATTGTCAAACACATAAAAAAGATGCGTCCATAGACATGACGGAGAATTATTTCATGTTGCACAAGAATTGATGTACTATCGCCCTCAAATATGTGTTTATTAGATTAATCATAATTGTATTCATAGAGGAAATGGACTTTGACTAGCAGTTTGCTATTTTTCCATTTCCTATTTACCCTGTAACTTATGTATGAATTATATTGGAAAAACAGTTTGTATATCTACATTGATAAAGGGTAAATAAATCATCATCAAAGAAGTGATGCAGTACTTTTGCTTTCATGGTCTTGAGATGGTCCTTTAGGCCCTCCCCTAGCTGCAAAATTGTAGCGCTACGGTGAGGCGGTCGGTGATTTTTGGTTTTTGCGACTTCGCTCACCAATAGCGCTACAATGCCGATGGCCCTAGGGATTATAAAATAAGCGCATCCCACTGGACTAGGCGTGTTGATGTGAAATGCTACATATTTACTGCATTTGGTCGTACCGATTTATCACTACTGAAAACTAAACACTATACTGCACTAACCTTGTCGTTTATGGGGTTTGGAATATATAACACGACGGTTGCATTCCGAAAACATTTCTGGGAGCAGCCATAACACCAACTTCCGGTAATGGTGGCTCCCAAAAATACGGATGCCCACGCCACAGTCCCTCTATCCACTGTGCCCATGCTAATGTTTATGGAATGCGATCGACGTGTGCAAACAAATGCCAAACCCCATAAACGACAATGTTAGTGTAGTATAGTGTTTAGTCTTCAGTAATGATAAATCGGTACGACCAAATGCAGTAAATTATATGTAGCATTTCACATCAACATGCAACGTCCAGTGGGATGTGCTTATTTTGACCTCTACAGGGCCATCGGCATTGTAGCGCTACTGGTGAGCGAAGTCGCAAAAATAAAAATCACCGATGCCTCACCATAGCGCTTACAATTTGCAGCTAGCGACAGCCTTACGTACGTCAGTGAGCTCCCATTGTTGTGTACACCAAAAATACAACAGTACATCAAATATCACTTGTATTCGACTAAATGCAAGCAAACCGTCACTGATGCAACCAGTATTCTTACTCGTTGCATCAGTGACGGTTTGCTTGCATTTAGTTGAATGCCTGTGTCAAATACAACTTTTTGATGGGTTTAGGGTTAGGTTTAGGCTTGGGGTTAGCATATTTAAAAGTGTTGTATATCCTACCTAAGAAAAAAAAATGGGGTGGGACCTGCAGGATTCCGGGAACTCTTTCCGAGAGTCAATCGTTACTTTCTGTCACTGTAGACAGAACGCTGTCACTGAATACTCTGGGCATGAATGCTAGATAACGGGGATAGATAGAGTGGCATATAAATCACACTCAAAATATCTCAGGCTGGTGTAATTTTACATGGGTTTCAGGGGCATATCGAGAATGGAATTGAAGTCTGGGTAAAAGCAGTTGTCAAAATTTAGTCCAGTACCTAGTTGCAGTCCTGTCCTGTGTGTCCTGTGTGGCTACGCTGCCTCCCAAGTTGGGAGGCAGTGTAGCCAAAGCAGGACATCTTGCCATACTAGTAGGGCTAGCATATATAATAATGATAATAATAATAATATATAAATATATATATATATATATATATATATATATATATATATATATATATATATATTATATATATATATATATATATATATATATATATATATATATATATATATATATATATTAGTTATTATGTACTTAAATAAATCTAACTATTGCAGGTTCTCAAAAATCCTAGGCTGCTGTCCCGCTGTTCTTCAAGTGGTCTTTGTGTAGTTGCTGGAAGTGATTTGTCTGTCTTTGATGGAAACGGTCAGCAATTTAAATTTACTGTGAGTTTTGGTAGGTATCATATGTCATCAGTTAATGCAATTTTGGGCCATGTCAGCTTAACTTAAATTATGTAAAGTGCACTGTGGTAACCATTATGAATGCTCTCAAACTGCAACATCTCATATTTATATATATATATATATATATATATATATATATATATATATATATATATATAATATATATATATATATATATATATATATATATATTATATAATATATATATATATATATATATATATATATATATATATATTTTATACAGTCGTCCAGTTACTGTTGGATTCTGATCATTGTTACACTCACATCATTCAGTTTGTTTATGGAATTTAGACATTGTATGATATTTATAGAACTGTGGTGGAAATGGATTCAGAATAATGACAGCAGCTAATTTTGTAAATATTTTATTAAGGGGAGGGTATCAGGCAACTTAGGATATACTTATTTAGAACAATCAATTTGTTAGTGTTCCAAAGTTTCATTTTGGAACTGTTTAGGGAGAAGTATATTGAGAGCCCAATCTGATTAAAATCAGATATAGAGTATGGCGACATGTTTACTTACGCGTTATTCTCTTGCTATCGGCTGTTGAGAGGCGACAGCAAGAGAATACCGCGTAAGTAAAGATGTCGCCGTACTCTATGTCTGATTTTAATCAAATTGATTGACAGTCTTGCCACTTTAATGAAGTCAGTTTCAGTTATTTTCTTCAAAGTAACAAAACTTTAACTTATCTTGTAAGCTGTTGTACCAGGATGTCAACTGTGAAGGCAATGATTACTGAAATCCCTTGTAGCACAAATGTGATTGATACAGTATTGTACTTACATGTGTATGTTGATCTTAGATTCTGAAGTGGATGTCGTTGCATGGAGTGCTGACTCAGAATTCCTTGTAGTGGCAGAGAGCAGTGGAACCATACACATTGTGAGTGTGCAGTCAGAGCAGATACTGTTTTCTCAGGTAAGAGTGTATGTGATGTTAGCAAGAGTAGAATATATTTTAAATGAACTGTGATTGGCCCTAAAATTTGAAACACCATTTTGTATCAGTTTATCAGCTTGGCATTTGAGAAAGAAAAATTTGTCAATTGCATTCAGGATTAATCACATTTTATTTACAATGATGCCATCATTATTTTTTTTCATTTGGATAACAATTTTGACTGTAGAGAGTATTATTCTGAAAAGTAAATATAGTTTACATTTTCAGGTAATCTTCCCACACAAGTTGTGATTAGTGTACATAAATTTTGACAGGAATATACACATAGATTCTTCCAGATTATGTACACATTTATTATAATTTACTATTGCTTTTCCAATAGGCATATTGCAATTAGCATGGTTGTGAATTCTCATAATCTGTGCAAGTTTGTTTCAACAGTATGATAAAATTGTAGAAGGAATTTCTTTTTGATGAAATGGTAAGTTAGCAGTGAGTACTATAGAAAATGTGAAATCAATATGGCACCCAACTTAAAATATCTTAAATTCAACAATTATTCTCAACAATTAAAATTTCAATAAGGTTCAACTTTTTATGAATTGGGACTTCATGTTCCTGTTACCCATTGCTGGTCAGTATGAGTGATTCTTGCTTGGCAGACTGGTAATGTCTGGTTCAGTGATTGTTTGCAAGTATATGACAGAATACGACTGTTATTTTTGGAGAGGAATATTGACCATGGTCACTTCATCCAAACCATGGATGTGTATGTTTTTGTGCATCTGCATTGGAGTGAAGTGGGTTTGTTGATCCTGAATGACAACCATATTGCATCAGTATCTTCAATATGTATGTGGAGATCAACGTAATTATGTGTATAAACACTATATACAGTACTGATATGCGCTCATTGTAATGTCTCTCTGTAATGTAAGCTCATTTCCCTTTTCTGTGTACTTTTTCAATTCACAGGAATTAGTGAATAGTTCTGAGAATGGCGACTCCCCAGCAGATGAATGTAATGATTCAAAGACTACTTTCAATAACATGACCCTTGAACCTCATGATAAGAGTAAGTAGGATTACTGCAATAACTTCAGAATTGTCAGATGAGTATTCTTGTTATACTTTATATGCGTGGAAGAAAAGGTGACATGCTATTAAACTTTTCCCTGTGTTTTCCACTGCATTAGGTAGTTACAATCTTGTTATATCGTCCAATCATCATGGCTGTTTCGTATTTTCAAATATACTCTTGGAGCAACTCTGTGAAGGTTAGTGTGGCATAATTGTGAATTTGTTGTTATCAGAAAGATGGACTTTATCTTTGTTGTTGTAGCTCTGTAAAATATCAAATACTTTTTTATTTTTCATGATAAAAGTTCATAACTTTTGCAATGTTCAGCTGGAAAATTTCTGCTTTTGATTAGAGTGATACAGAAAGTACTTGTCTGTAAAATGCACAAATGACAACTTCTTTGAGATTTTATCTGTCATATCTGAACCAAAGAGACAGTCAAAATCAGAAACAGAGTGGTAGGGATGGTCTATGCAATGTGTGCTTGTATCTAGTCCAGCCATTTAGTTTGTTCCATATCTATTGAAAATTATTGTCTTTCTTACTCACCATATCATTTGCATGTTATTAATTTCACTCATTAAAATTGTCTCAAAATTACCTCATTTCAAATACCACTCCATGTGTATCTTGTTGCATTGCAGCCATTCATAACAGGGATGTTGCCAGTGCACAACAGGTTAGTACTAGTCCTCCAGCCTTTTATCAATAACATATTTTGACATTTTCAAATTCTCTCCAGGTCAACTTAAGAAATATTAAATGACAATGACATTTAATGAATATTAGATGAAAAATTTAAGATTAAACTGCAAAATTCCCAGAAGTGGACATCAGATTGTAACAATTGATGATCCATAAAGTGCACTAACTTTTAATTCAAGGCTATTTAAGTGTCCATTTGTTTTCACCCAAGTTGTTTTGTAATTATTTAGGTCAACTTGTTTTATAGGGTTTTATAGTGTCAGGGTTCTTCCTCTGTGTCTGGCAGTAGTATGAACGTCAAAAACTCTAGAAACTTCTGAAATTTAATCCATATCAGAAATGAGCCATTGCTCATAGTTTAGGTTTTGTGCCGGTATTCTGACTATTTCCAGGCTGATGGTAACCTTCTTAGATGTATGCTGCCAAATCTTTATATTCATTTTGAAAATTATTTTTTTCAGGTGAAGGAATCTATTAGAATGGAATGCATTGATACAAACTGCTTGCATACACAGTCTACCTGTGATTCCTTAACCTTTGAAAGACAAGATGTTATGAATCTACTGACACTGGTGAGTACACAGTCAAGCATTTTGTCTGACTGATAGAAGTTTATTGTGTTGTAAAGTTTTCACGCTCAGCTTCTTCTTGTATAGTATAGGAAGTTCAACCGTATGATAAGGTCTTCTGGCCTTTGGCCTCAACTATCATGTTAGCGTAGTGTCAAACTTTATATTCAAGGTCTGGGCCTACATATCTAGGCTCTATCCTATATTGCTATTACCGTACGGTATATTTTGTGGTAAATATACCGTATGATAGGAGTTAGGTTATATTAAACATTAACACTTCTCAAGTTTGTATCTCAAAATCACTGTGATTTGTATCAGAAAAGTATAGGAACTTTGGAATTGATTTCAACGATTGAATTCTCTCTCCATCTTTTTCCATAATGTATGTGCAACATTTTGATCAAAATTCTGATGATATTACTTTCAGTGTCCTCAACAACATCTACTGTATGTTCAACTTTGTACATGTACAGGATTTTGTGTAGTGCTTTATGTGCAAATTTACACATCAGAGTTCTGAATCTTAGAAATGACAGATACCAGAGTTGTGGCTGAAATATGCCACTTTACAAGCTGTGGTGAATTCATTGATTATTTTTGAAATATCAGAACTACATGTTATATTGTCAGTGTTGTTCAATTTTTTAGTTTTCATAGTTTGGATATTTCCTGAGCCTGAGTGAGATATTAAAAATATTCAGCATTGTACACAAAGGATTACTCTATCATTCCACTGATCGATGGATTTATTATTGACTATGCAGGGTTTGGGTAACTCAAACATGGCTATCTGGCATGACATGGATGACACAATGCAGCCCTTAATGCTGGCTAATCACATCATACCAGGTATGAAAGTAATCCTTGTTGTTTTATTACTAGCAGTGTTCGAAATAATCGGTGGCAATGGTGGCATTTGCCACAAAACTGTCAATCTGCCACCAAAATTTTTTTCTGGTGGTATTTTTCTGCCACTAAATTTTGGATCATCATGTCATCGATCCTACGGCTTGAATGAAGGAACACTGAAGGAACACGCGTTGTCGGACGGCGGAAAAAACTCATTAGTAAAAAAAAAACCAAACTAATTGCGACATTTTGGCATGAATGAAAACATAGCATGAATCCAAACTTGTGATTGGCTAATCTCCATATCGATGACAGCAGCTTTTGTACACTTGACATGTTGTTGTTCTCTGTGATAGCCGCATAATGCAGTCATAGGGCACAAGATAAAAGCATGTTGTGACATTTTGAAAACAAAGCCAAGTGCAGCATGCGTGAATTAAATAATAATAAATACTTGCAATTCATTAGCCAGTACAGGCTCAAAAATTCCTATCGCCCGACGCCCGTTGCTAGTGAATTTTGCGGTCGGGCAATTAAAATCAATATGCTTCCCGTCCGACGGGCAAGTCCACCAGCGGTTGAATTAACTAAGCTCTGGACAATTCAAGCTTGAAAACGTATTTCATTAGGTCTGTACACGTCTACAATCATTGTAAGTCCTTCAACTCTCAGAAGTGTTTTCTGAAAACCCTTGAAAATCCGCCCGACATCGGCAAAATAATCGTTCTTGCTGTTGTAAAACACAAAAAGTCGTAAAAAATAGAGTTTTGCGACATGTTCTCTCCGACGACACGGAGTGAACTCACTGTTTTGTATGTGTGCCGTAAAGTGGTATGCTCTTGACAGTGGTTGCCATTCTCTTTGTGCAAGCACAGGGTGTTGTCTAAATGTCCGTCCCCAGGGGTGGGTAGGTGTTTCGTTGTATTGCTAATAAAGATATATTCTGCCAACCTTTGGTGTTTTGGCCTTAAACTTAGCCACAGTCCCTCCACAAAAGACTTAGCACTGCCCTTGACAATCTTGCGTTAACGTTTTATCAACATGCTGTATCTATTATCTGATGAGTTTGAGTGCCTAATTGGCCAAAGTAAGCAAGGGTAAATTACTAAGCTGTGGACGCTGTCACCAGATTATCACCGGATTAAATTTGACAAAGTCAACAACGAACGCGCCAGTAAGGTATAACTGAAGACTTCAGTTATACCTTACTGGCGCGTTCGTTGTTGACTTTGTCAAATTTAATCCGGTGATAATCTGGTGACAGCGTCCACAGCTTAGTAATTTACCCTTGCTTACTTTGGCCAATTAGGCACTCAAACTCATCATAGATAATACAGCATGTTGATAAAACGTTAACGCAAGATTGTCAAGGGCAGTGCTAAGTTTAAGACCAAAACACCAAAGGTTGGTAGAATATATCTTTATTAGCAATACAACGAAACACCTACCCACACCTGGGGACGGACATTTAGACAACACCCTGTGGTGCAAGCGTATGAGTTGAATGACAGTCGATCGGCTTCACGCGATAGTGTAATTGCACCATGTGCTTTGTAAATGGATGTAAACTTATTCAAAGCCATAGATCTCAGCAATGCTTACTGTTCAACGTAAATCAACACCCAGATGAAAAAGTACAAGTTTACATCGTAGTCGAGACAGGCTCAGTCGACCATAGCTGTGGGTCCATAGCTGTGGTGTTTCGGACGGGATTCCTGCCTTTTACGGGCTGGTTTTGACCTTTTAAGATTTTAACCCCGCCACCACAAAAGTCAAAACCAGCCCGTAAAAGGCAGGAATACCGTCCGAAAACACCACAGCTATGGACCCACAGCTAAGTCGACCAAGGAGGCCACATATTGCAGCTACGTAGTGCGTGAGATGCAGACAGTTTCAAATTACGTGACCTTGGTTTTTAGGGATCGGCTCTTACTTACAGAAAACAAATCTGCACTGAAGAGTAACGAAAACGAAACTTGAATCTGCTCTCTTGACGAATACATTTATCAAAAAAAACTTTGAAAGACTGCTGTGCTCAGTGAGCAAACATGTAAACAGGTAAAAGGGTTGAAGATGTACATGTGCGCGTATGCATTGGCAGATAAACACTAGCAGAGCAGTTGTTTGTGATCTCAGCTTGATAATAAAGAGCAGCAGCCAGCCATGCACATTGTAAATCACACAATCTTATTACTCTTATGCAAAGATTTTAATTTGGACTAGGTTGTGGAAAAATTCCAAATTCAAAGATGTTTTCTAAATGGCCAAAATCTACAGAAAAGACTAAAGTATTCTCACATTTCTTTGGGACATTTCAGATTTGGTAATAGTCCTTCATTTTAACAAGATGTAGTTCTTGTTTGAATCTGTTTTTTCCCTCTTTGAATTCACTTCATATGGCCAAACTCTTGCTCTCTTTACAAATTACTGGTACAGTTATTAGAAATTTAGGGCAAGTACTTTTTCCTCTCGGGCAAGTAAAAATGAAATTCACGTGTCCCACGGTTAGTAAGTTTGAAAATTTTTTTCGAGGCATGCACTATGGGTTGACTTTTTGTGACGTGTACTCACCATGTTTTCAAGAATTTATAAATTAGAATGAGTATGTGGCAATGACAAAATGTTGTATTATACCGATCACATAATGTGTTAAACTGCCACCAGATTTTTCATAATTGCCACCAGATTTCATATCCGGTGGCAAACTTTTGCCACAAGAAATAAAAAAGTATTTCTATCCCTGTTGTTTTATTAATAGTGATATTTTGAAATATGCACACATCTAGCAGAAATATTAAAACTAGCTTGTGACAATTTTGTTAACATGTATAAAGTAAGATGTACGAGTTGTGTGCTCTGTGATGTAAATAATTTCACAAGTTTGCAAGTTTCTGATATTTAAAACGTAAATATATGGATGTGGTAATTACCTTTGAAACTTTTCAAACAATAATGGAAGGAGAGAGTATGATTAAGTAACTAGGTGTAGTGAGTTGTAGTTACATATATTCATGTTTGATCAGTATGTGTGACCTAGTTTTCACATGATAGTCAAACATCATTAGGCGTAATATTTTGTTGATTTTCTAGACATTTTCTGTAATTTAGTGAACAATCTCCTACAGTGTCGCAGCGTAGTAGCCAGGATCTTTGATAACTGAATATATTTTATAGAGTTTATCCCTTCACCAGTAATACTTACTGTACTTTCCCAAAATGAATACAATGCTGTAGTCTCACCCCCTTTTGCAGATGCATCAATGAAGATTTCTCTTAACTATGTCATGGCTAAATCTACTTAAACCAATCAAGGGCAAGGGTGGTATAATAAGTTTAGAGAGTAGTTGTCATATGAAGGAATTAATAAAAAAGTGAACATTTTGCAAATTTTGTATGTTTCCTGCACATTTTTTCCAAAATCATCTGAAATGCATGACCAGACCAGCAAGTTCATATATTAGGAGGGAAACACCAATGCTACTATGCTGCCGTCAGAAATTTGTAACTAATTGTTATCTTTCTGGCAAAATTTACATTTTCATTTTTGGTCCTTGACATGTTTACCATTTCAATGTGATGTCATGTTTTGTTGAATATAATTTCTTCAACAGATTGTGGTATTGTGAAATGCAGAGTAAGCCATGATGGGAAGACATTGTTTGCACTGGATGAAATGGTAAGAATATGACAAAAACAGCCATTATATATCCACATTACCCATCTCAACACAGTTTACCCTAACCCTTTCCCACCCTTGTTACCCCTGTTCAACCCTTGCTTGCCCCTTACTTTTTCTAGGCTTGCTTACCTTTATTAGACCTGTTTACCCTCTTTATCCCTGTGTACCCTTGTGAACCTTGCTTACCCTCTTGATCCCTGTGTACATGTACCCTTGCTTGCACCTTTTACCTTGCTAGCCCTGTTTACCCACGTTAACCCAGTTAGCCCTAGCTACTCCTTTTCACCTTTGCTACCCAAGTACTTGGATAAATGTTGATGATCAAAGACAAGACTTGACTGTTTTGTTTCTGTATTTTCATTATGATTTGAAAGAGGTGTCACGTAAAAGTTTTGCAATTATGAATATCATAAACAAATTCATTCATGTATACATACATACATACATACATACATACATACATACATTGTACATACATACATACATACATACATACCTGTAGATTCTGCACACTGTCGTCTTTGGTAGTTCATTTACTTGAGACAGAATCTGACTGATAGGTTTGCTCACAGATATAGCACTGTTCTATTTAAAGTCGATGGTACAGTAAACGTGTAAACTGGCTAGTATACTCATCAAGTGAATGCCACTGCTATAAATGACTATTCACATATACAGGTACATGCTGGTGGTAACACTGATGGATGCATGATTTGAAACAATGTCCTTTTCTATGTTTAAATGATTAGAAGTCACTGAGTGTATGGGACCTGAGAACACTAGTAGCATTTGCATACTGGCCAGATATCAAAGTCCAAGATTTCATCCTCGCTTCTGCTGGTTCAGGGAAAACAGACAAAGATGGGTAAGTGAAAAAAAATCATCA
This sequence comes from Ptychodera flava, assembly GCF_041260155.1. NCBI lineage: Eukaryota > Metazoa > Hemichordata > Enteropneusta > Ptychoderidae > Ptychodera > Ptychodera flava. Next base: position 36,292,037 of record NC_091941.1, on the reverse strand, counting down.
CAGATCCTGAAACTTACCTGCTGTTCGTTTTTGTTTATTGACGATAATATAACCACGGTGACACCTTTTGAGATTGAACCTGTGCATTGTAGCACAGAAGATGAATGTATGCAAAATGAATGAACCTTAATTCTTCCAGGTCATTCAAAACTGAATATAAATATTAAGTTATCTGAAAGATCACAACCACTATTAGGTCAAGTCAGTAAAAACCATTATGTTTTTTGATGTCTTTGCAAGAGAAATCTGTGAAAATTTAGTTCATACCTGTTCTTGGAAATGTTCAAATGATGAAGTCTGTATAAGTAGGATATATTAGGCTTTATTGGTTTTCAACAACTTTACAATGTACCTGTAGTGATGTATGAACCTTGCAAGTTGCAGGAACAGGGCTAAAGGTACTAATTTGTCATTTCTGTACATTCGATTATACAAGATGCACTAATTTCCAAGAATTCTGTGACAATGTACAAGTTTTTGTCCAAGTTCTAGAAAGAGTCATTTCTAATGTATATTATCTTTATGGCTTTTGCTCATTCTAACAGCTTTGGTTCAGGATTGAAGTTGATAATTCTTACAGAACCTGATCCACAATGTTACCTTAAAGTGTTCTCTCTGCCAGCCATGGATCAAATCTATGCCCTGGAAGTTGGAGCTCATTCTGCTCTTGTAGATGCTCCTCTGAGTCAAGTAAGTGATTTATCAAGTTGTTGATAATGTACATCCCTGATGTAAGAGTGATGTTGATAATCTTCAATTCTTGAGAGCATGCTGTGTACAACAAGATGAACCTGTGAAACAGTCTCTACACATTCACAGTTGTCTGTGAAAGTTTACAACACCAATGTGTTTCATATCAGCAACTCACAAAGAACATAGGGACTGTGTATGATGTATTACATAATGACATACAGAAGACTAACCAAGTAAAGGAGTCAACAGTCAGTGTCCTATCTACTGAGATTTGCCTTAAATATGTTTGGTAGGATGAGATACAGTGGTTTGTGTTGAACCTTTGAAATACTGGAACTAATAAACATACTGTTTAAATTAAGGAGTTGCCAACACTGTCAGGTGTAATTATTGTCTATGCAGAAATGTCGGCTGATAACAAAGAAATGAACTCAGGGAAAGTTGAAACATTGTCTGGAAGGGGGTAACGAGTGTCAAAACAACACCACACATCCACACACAGCTAATCAGAACGCATCATTTGCAAGGGATAGCCCTATTTGTGCAGATCTGGTGATGTTGTTTTAGCTACGTCTGATGTCCTTCCAGACAATCACGGTTTGAACTGTCACAGAGTTGATTTCTTGTGATCAATTGATATTATTGCTAGATGATAGTTACACCTGACAGTGTTGGCAACTCCTAAATTTAGACAGTATGTCAGGTTCCTGTATTGCCAACGGTTCAAAGTACTGTAATGGTGGAAACATGATCTTCCTCAAGAATATGCATGAAATCAGAGTTCTGAAATTGAAACTTTGATGTTTTGCTACACGAAACACTGATTTTTAACATTTTGGTAAGGAAGTGCAGGCACATTTTTTATACACGGCAAGTTTTGAAAAATTGTAAATTTTACATAAATTGAACAAGGAAATTTGAAAATGAAATGTTTTCATTCTGAAAAGGATCAAATTTTGATTGATGTAGCTGTCCATGAAGAAAGACATTCTGTAATGGATGTAAATATGACATGATTGAAAGTCTGTTTTCAGAATGAGTAAATCTAGTGGTTTGATTTGTAGCTAGGACCAGTGACATTAGCATTGTGCCAGTCCAACTTACCATTGAATAGAGTTGCACTTGTATGATACAGAATGTAGAAAGGACCTACAAAGTAGACTACAAGACTGCTGGACATATATGTACACTGATCCAGGAACAAGCAAACACATCCTAGATATAACCTGATTATTTTAAACATGACAACTATTCATTTTCAAATTTCCCTTCTTACCTATTCAATCTATGTAAAATTTATGCTTTTTAAAAACTTCTGTTTGCAAATATTTCTTTTACATCAGGATGGAATATTTTTGATAGAGGGTGTACAGGAAGATGATGAGAGTGACTTCGTCAGCACACTGCGTCTCCGATGTTTGTTAGAAGCTTTGCCGGAAACAAAATTCCATAGATTGTTGCACAAAAGACGTTTTGAAGAGGCTATCAAGTTTGCCAAGCAGTTTGGTTTGGATGTTGAGGTAAGCTTTACGTGAGATAACTCAATTGAATATTCATGAATTTGAGTTACAATTACATTAGTGACTGTTGTAGGTTTTCTCCTGTATAAGAGATAGCACAAATACCAAAGAAAATTATAATTCAAATTTTCATCAGTCCTCTGTACAATCCATTTGATTGCCATGATAGACTTCCATTCAGGAAATCAAAAGTTAAAATCATCCATGGTTGTGTCCCTGCCAAAGATCTCCAAAGTATACAGCATACAATGCTAACACATGACAATACAGTATTGATGATAGATGTACTAAGTCATTCTCAGTATGTTGGCATTCTTCAACAGTTTATACATGTATAATGAGCGGTACTAATCATTCATTACAGCTTGTGTATATTGTGAAGAGTGGAACCATAGTGGATCAAGTGTCACCATGGGCCAGCCATTTTGATTTGGACATACCACAGTTGTTTGCGTCGTTAAAAGACTGCCTAGAACACATCAACAAAATTGACCAGGTGGTGGAAACGTGTACTCTCGCTACATTCCCAAGTTATGATAACACAATGGAATTGCTGAACTATGCTAAATCTAGGGTAAGTGTATCAGATAGCTTTGTGTGCAAGAGATGTGCCCGCTCCATCTCTTTAAAAACCCTGTCATACTTACTTTCCAACATTGATCAAACCATGCCATTCAAAATAGTGGTAATTTGACAAACTCCCACTTGAGAGAGAGTGCAAAACTTTTGTGGTGCATTGATCAGTTCAAATACAGAAGTGGCAATGGAAACATGTCAAAAAATGACTGATCTGAAATCACTGGCCTGATGTTTCATACATGTTTACACATCAGATGAGGCTTGAAAAGAAAGTTGCTTTATGAGATTTAGTATGTGGAAAAATGTGCATAAGCAATTAATTCTTGGTTTGTGTTCAAGACTTCATGTTTGAAACATTTGCTCTAAAAGAATCAAGCGACTCTGATGATTTTTTTTACAAATAGGTTTCAAAGTTGCTAGGTATCAAGAAACGTCATTTGAGCAGTGATTCTGCGATGCTGACAAACAAAATGGCTGATATTATCAAGTGTCAGCACAGACTGGATACATTTGTTATGGTGTATGGAGAGAAGAAATTCAGGTAAAGTAACCTTAGAAAGATATTTATATTGTTTGAAAAAAGCCACGTGGTAAATGTGGCATCTTTGCGGCTACAATAAGTGCAAAAACAAAAATATTTTCATAATGTTCATAGCTCCTCTTGTATTAACCAGATTTACACATCTATGATTACATTCATTTAGACTACCACTGTTTATCTTGCAAACAATGGCTCAAATTCTTACAATCTGTTTCACTGTTTTGTGCATCAAACAGAAGCAGAAATGAGTATTACCGTAGTAATTCTTACAGTGTTGATCAGGCACCTGATGCTGAAATGACTGAACTCTCAAATCAACATATTGGTCTTGTCCACGGGCTCAAAATTTTGCAAAAGCTTGAAAGGATGATGGATTAAAATTGATGTCCAGCTTTGAAATTACACATTTTATTACAAAATTACAAAATTACACAACAGCATGGACATAAATTTTACCTTGATTTCAACAATAGTAAAAACTTGGTATACTTATGGAATGTTCATTTTGTACAGTGGTTCTAGATGGGATCAGTTTGTTCATGCGGATTTGCTACCAGAGTGTATCAGCTTGTTGAGTGAGGGCTCTATCAGTACAGCTGCTATTTTGTGGAAGAGGCATCAGGTATTTATGACACTTTTATCATCTTTCACTACAGTCCAGTAGATATGAATAACCAGTTTATCACTTTTAGCTGGATAACAGGTTTACCAACTGTCGACTAATTTTTGCGTGCCATTTCCTCATCAAATATCCCGTGTCTACATGTATTAGTTGAGTAAATTCCTTACTATTCCGGCTGCCCATCAATAATGAATTTTCATCCATTGAAAAAAACTGTGAACATCTGAATGTCTGACTTATACTCAAGGCTTTCTTACTGTACTGGAACAATGGCAAAAGTCTACACGGGGCTGTATCTCCTTGAACATGTTAAAAACTAAAATCAAAATATTGAATAGTAACACGGTCCCTCCACAATTTTGAAAAAGATGTGGAGGGACCGTGATGATAACATTCTACATTATTGTTTAGAATGTTGTTGTTACATGTAGTTAGCTGGCATTGTATTTCTGTAACATCTTTATGAAAGGTAATTATAATACTAACAGTCAATATCTACCTTGCAATTATGTGCCAGTCTTGTGAAATCAATAACAGCATTGTATATTGTAGAGAAGTTTACATTTTGTATGACCCACTGAACTGAAAGTTCAGAAGATTGAATATTCATCACTGGCACTCTTGTAAACTCAGCTAGGTGTAGTAGACACCTTCTAAAACCTAGTGTATGGCTTTGTACAAAGTACTAGTGTGCTTCACAGTTTGCTGATCTCTTCAGGAAAATACCAATCATCACAACAAATATGTCTTGTGAGTTCATATGCTCAAAATAGGAAACTGTCACAAGACATTGAATTCTGAGTGTCACACCCTGGAGTCACATGTACAAGAAGGGCTACAGCACGGCAATGCCCAGGGCATAATTATAGGAAAGAAAATCAGTGATTTTTTTCCATTTTCAGAATGAATTTGAAGAGAAATTCTCAGAAGAAACATTAGAGAGGGTACTTTCTGTGATTGCAGAGACTGTGAAGTCAGTGGATATGATTCCCTGGCTTCAAGATGACCTCATACCATTTGTCAGGAGAGTCTTACCAAGTGGACAGGTTGGTTCATATGCTAATGATGAAGTCATCCCGATGCAATTACTGTTATCCAAGATATCATCAACAAAATATATTCAATTTTTATGTCATGATGTTGTTGAAAGTTTTGAGATAGGAATAAAAAACGCCTAGTATTTTGGTGACATGTATGCCAAAGGGAAGCTGATACACAGAAAATGAAAAATTGAGTTCTTGTCAGATGCTTCTTTTCAGTGTCCATGCAGTGGGTGTTTTGTGTACAGCTTGGGTATTGGCATGACAGCAACATTGATAAAACTTTGATTTGGAAGAACACTGCTTTATTTGTGTAGTTGTGGTGAATATTTGTGCTTTTCCATCTTTGCAATCCAAGCTGCTTTTCTCTAACTGTACAATTTACAATGGTACTGATTAATTAACAGGGAAAGAAGTTATGAGTGAAAAGGTATCATTGTAATCAATAAATTGCTTTGTTAAAAGAAAATTAACTGTATTGCCTGACATGAGAGTATGATTTTTTCAGGTGAAATGAATGATGTGACTTTGTTATCGTTGTGTCCACAGAATCTTCTGGCATTATGGCTGGACAAGCGAGTCAGAAACTTAGAATTCATTGAAAAGGTGAGGGTAGAACTTGCTTTATGGACACTGTAGGAAAATTGAATGTATATTACAAAGCTGTCATAGGTACCAGGTTACTGTATATTTATATTTGCACACAACATGCAATGTATGTATGGCACAAGTGTAGTTGTACGTGGTGAATCTGTGAAAGTTGTTATTAATGGTCAGCTAAGGTATACATTCACACAATATATTTCCATAAGATAAAATTTCAGCTTACTGGGATTCTCATATAGGAAAGCAAACATACATAAACACTCAGTGTAGAAATCAAATGAACATTTTTATATGAAAACTAAACTTCTTGATAAACAGATTTGTGACGGTTAACGCCACCAATTGTGAACTTTTTGTGAAATGAGCTTAATTGTTCTAATACATATATGTGTATTTTGCATGCAGTTGTTACCGGCTGCATCTAGTGGTTGGTGTGCATGTGTGAGGTTTGGTTATTGTGTTTTAATAAAAGTTTCTTTACAACAGATATCTGTCTATTTTTGAACTGCTAGGTTTGTGAAGTCTTTGCAATTAGATTACAGTAATAAATTCAAACATGGAATTTTATTTTCAACTTGATCAGAGTTTGACTTAACCTCTTTAACCGTCGTGGTTTGACCCAACCCAATTGATATCAATAGTTTGTGTGGACCTGTTTACAGAGAATCAGGGGTTAATGATTTTGTGTTGTTAGGATGACTGGCCTATGAATGGATTGAAGCTGGCTGAGTTATTCTTTGCACCACAGAAGTGTGACTTTAGACACAGCGCCCTCAACCAGTGGACTGTTATCTTGTGAGTAGAAAAAAATCTGTAACACCACATTGAAACATATCATTTGAGAGGCTGAGAATACTAATTTTCTGTGTGTTGCTATCATGCTAGAACAAATAAAAGTTGCACAGAGGCGTTGCTTGTAGATGGTAAAATATGATAAACCATACCATAGACCATCGCGTCTATGACCATACATAGAATTGAAACTCAGGAATGCTGCTGATCATACATGAAGCTTTAATGTTTTATTGAAATGTAAGTCATTGTTTGGAGGTAGTATATACATATAAAATATTGTACAGTCACGCTGTTGGTAAATATCAATGTTGTTAGAAATACCAATATTTTGGGAGAGTGATGTTGAAAGCTGTGATTTGACTTTTGTTTATTGTGTCCAGGGAAGTGATTTTGATGCAAAAGGTGTGAATTTACTGAAAGAGTTGACCCAACAGTTGAAGGAACTCATTAGTCTACACAAAGATTACTCATGTAAATTAATGCTGGCTGAATTTTCTCAGGTAAGACTATTATTATCTTTCTCCTCGGGCAAGAATGGTGATCTGACAGCAGTAGATACTGACTTAGTGTGAATCACTGAGCTATTTTGGCCCACTGTTGTCGAAACTGCTATATATCACCCACCGGTTAAAATTATTGGCTATCGACTCTTAGGCCTAATTCCAATATAGAAGTAATTCTTATGGTATATAAAAAACAAGAATATAAAAAACATCATCATGGTTTGACCCAACCCTCTTGTTATCAATGGTGAGTGTGGACCTATTCACAGGGACTTGGGGAGAACAGGCTTGACAGCTGCATGAAAAGATTTCATGACTGTTGCAAAATCAGGGCACACTGATGTTTACTGTTTTAATATAAAATTTTAACACCAATTGCTTTCACTCCATGGTTCCTAACAAAAAGTTTTGTTCCTTTGTCTCTCTGGTGCATAGTTCTTGCAAAAATTAGAGAAACCCATGGCATTTACAAATCCAAGCATGATTTGTAAGATCTAAACAACCATGACTGTCTGACAAAAATATCACATACCCCACCCTCAAGAACCCTTCATGTATTAATCCCCCGTTGTAGTGTTAGGTTGACTTTTGTACAGTATGAATTTCGATGTTCAGCATATGTACATATTTGTCATTCTAACAGGAGACATCAAGCAGTATTACATTCCGTATGTTGGACAGAGTAGCTGCTCCAGAGTTGATACCTAAAGCCATTGTGACAATGGTTAGACCATACATAAAACAACACAAACTATCAAAAGAGGAACTCCTGTTCAAATACATTGAGGTAACAGTATTTAAAGCAATGCCTTCCATAGTAGGGGCAGTTAGTTATAAATTTGTTATAATTTTTTCAGGTTGACCCCATGTGTCACCTGCAGTTACTTGTTTTAAGTTTTTATAGCATTTTGAAATATCCAGAGTTAATCAACCCTATGTATTTGGTTTGCAACATGTACAGTTGGTGTTTATATTTCCTGCAGAGTGAGACTCAAGTTTACTTTTGAATCAAGATTCATTTAATTTGATGTTTTGTGGTCTTAAGTTTTTGATTTTCAATCACTAGATATTAGGGGATAGTGACACCGAAAAAAATAGAAGTGTGGGTATTACGTCATCGAGATAATCAATAGCATTGGAAAAAGATGTAACTTTCTTTTGTCATTCTGTAAATTCCCATTTTCCAAATATGTCAGGACTGTATGTGTCATGGTAATTGGTTATTATTTTCTCTGCAGCTAGAGGGATTGTTGATAAAATTAATTGAATCTTTGGCTTAATATTGAATATATGGAATATCATTTAATACCTTGTTATAGAACAAACACATTTTTTAATTTTCATCATTGATTGCTTTATCATCTTATTACTTGTATTACGTTTATATCAGAAGTAGTTGACCTTTGATCCCCAAATACAGGTTGATACACAATATTTAGAAATATCATCCACTGTGAATTAGCAAATTACTGGTAGAAAACTCATCAAAACTGTCACCTGTACTATAAAATTTTTAATCATATGTTTATTAGGAAAAACAAAACTTTTGCTGTATAGATTTTAAGTTGTTTATTTTCATCTCATATTTCCCCAGGATCTGATTGAACGCAGTGGTAACATGTCATCGTATTCCTATGAGGCATCATGGGAAGACCGAGCAGTGGCTGTTATCAAGTGCATCAAAGATCTTGATGTGAGTTGAGTGAATTCTCCGAATGTGTTCAACAAGTAGTCCTTATTTCTCTGTGGTCTCTGTTTTGTTAATGACATCTCCCAAAATATGAGTAGTTTACATTTAAAACATAGTTTGAAAGTAAGAGTGATTTTGATCTTTTTCAAAATTGAACATCTGTGTTCAGTGTATTTACAGGCCATGAATGGATGACTTAGCAAATCAAAGTGTAACAGTACAAAGATTGCATGATTTGCAACTTTATGGAAAAATTAAAAAATTGGCATATTTTAAATCTGGTCACCTTGAATTACCGTATAACCAACAAGGGGAAAAAAGAGTGAGTTAGTTAGCCTTGGTCTTGCCATAGAACCTAATCATTTCAATGATGTACAAATGCTAGCTAGGACTAGTATTGCAATTGTTAGATAAGGGGATTCTTGTGAATGAAGTGCTGTGGCTGGTCAGTTGCCTCAATGATATTTTTTAACCCGTTCTACATCATGGTTTGGCCCAAATCCAATGTTAACAATTGTATATGTAACATGTTTATAGTGAATTAGGGATGGACAGGTTAAAGGGAAGCTATGAAACTCATTCAATAGAGTCACAATGTTAGGTTGACTTCCACGTTTAAAATGAACATATGGCTGGGGCAAGTGTACAAACTTTGATATATTTTTGGAACAATCATTTCAAAGTCTAAACATTGTGAATGTACCTCCCAAGTTGACAATTGGATCTCCAAGTATTCCTTCTTATATTGATGATGTTGATTCTCATTTCCTTCTCAGTATTTCTGTCAAGCGTTGCAGTCACTGATGTTGAAAGCTGCACTTCCATGGAGTGACCTAGTTGAGAACATTGTCAAACAAGGCTTGGCTGTGGACCATCCAAGGTAACGTTTATGTTGTACTCCCTGGAAGATTGCTGCAAAGACTTTGTCTACTCATATCCATGCATTGTAGGTGGAACAGTAAAACTCTGGTACCAACAAATCTGAAGATAACGTGATGTTGTATGATTTAATGTTTTTGAAATTAATTGCCCCAGATAATTTAGAGAGTGCTGCAAATACATTATAGGAAGGACTACCATAAGGCACTGCTGTTCATACTTCAAAAGAATGTGTGCGTTTCACTTAAGTTTATTAAAACTAAAATAAGTCCACTTTGATCAACATACAACAGCACACCATGAGTGCTTAGTTGTGTATGTAATGAAACCAAGTGACAAGGCAAAATGAATTACAGTACACGGTGTAGAGGCGTCTCCATGTAATCAGAAAGTTTCACACTGACAGTGTTTGTGTGTTATTTGATGCTTTTTTCTAGAGTCAGTCAACTCAAGCAGCATTACAAGGTGGTTGAGCTGCGGATAATGTTACTGAAGTATGACATACACAATTACAATACCTCCGATGAATCTCGAGCATGCGTGAGTGCAAACTTATTTCTTTCAGAGATCTCATTTCAATTAGCAATCTTTGGAAATTGTTGTTCAGGAATTGATGTTAGTTTTGAATAGATTTTGATGTTGTACTATTTACTCCTACAGACTCTTTGGAAGTTTCTGTTAAGTCAAGACACGGAGACATCCTTGGCAGATGCCCTGCAAGTCACCACTGTGTATTCCAGAGAGAAAGCTGAAGATGTTTACATGTTCAGACTTCGATATCTAATAGAACATCAAAAAGTGAGTGAAATACGAAATAAAATCCCAGGCAAAGCTGAACTGTCTGTAGTGTTGGAAGCGTATTGTAATACTCTGTAATAGGCCAAACCCGGAATTCGAATCGACCACGGTACAAACAAAGCCATGTGCGCAAACGCGCATAGACGTACGTGTATTTCCATACGCGTTAGTACACATGTGGGTTTGTTTGTACCGGCATCACGTGATTATTTGGGCGTATTGAGTCTGTAGAACGCATCGCGTCCTTTTTATTCCGGAGTAGAACCATTCAACAGTATCAAATTGACATCATGAAACATTGAAAGCGCATAACAACACACGTGTATATGGGATAGAAATTATGTGACTAAAGGACAAGGATAACTTGTATGATAAAGCATGTATGCAGAACTAGCAAACTAGACTGTAGGACTAGCAAACTAGACTGCAGGACTAGCAAACTAGACTGCAGGACTAGCAAACTAGACTGCAGGACTTGCAAACTATGCTACAGGACTGGCAAACTAGGCGGCAGGACTGGCAGACTAGACTGCAGGGCTAGCAACTAAGACTGCTGGACTAGCAAACTAGACTGCAGGACTAGCAAACTAGACTGCAGGACTAGCAAACTAGACTGCAGGACTAGCAAACTAGACTGCAGGACTAGCAAACTAGACTGTAGGACCAGCAACTAGACTGCAGAACTTGCAAACTATGCTACAGGACTGGCAAACTAGGCGGCAGGACTGGCAGACTAGACTGCAGGACTAGCAAACTAGACTGCAGGACTGGCAGACTAGACTGCAGAACTTGCAAACTCGACTGCAGAACTAGCAAACTAGACTGCAGGACTGGCAGACTAGACTGCAGTGCAGCTGGACTTGAGTAGATATTTCGTCTTATGACTATCAATTACTGAATTAATGACTTCCAGAACATTGAGAAAATGAAATAAAATCCTCAAACTTTAGCTAACAGACAAGATAATTTTTTCACCTTGAAAGTTGCCATTGCAATAAAACATTCTTATGGGATTGGTTGCTACAAAATATCAGCAGGAATTTTTGGAAGCGGATATGATAATACTGATCGGTACTCTAACGTTGGAAGGACTAAACTTCCCACTATTTGTACAAATGTCAAGGTGTGCTTTGATTGAAATGAATGTCATTTCTATTGACCACCACACCATGCATTGCTGTAGACTTGTTGTAACAGTGTGCTTGTCATTTTCAGGTGGCAGAGTGCATTGACCTTCTGAAATGTATCAGCAGTGAAGAGAGTTTAATATGTGCCAAGAGGCTGTTGATTTGGATACAGATTATACTACAGGAAAAAGAGGACACTGATTGCATCGACAATGAGTATGAAGCTAATGAAGAACTGATCCATGTGAGCACAATTATTTTACAGAGTGGTTTTTCATAGAAATCATAATAACTCTTTTGCAAGAAAGTGTGAGTCATGGACCATCAGAAAATACCATTGTTTGGAATGTATTTAAATTTATTACTAAAGTAAAACCTGTCAAAGCAAACTTTGACTTTTTTGGTCAGTCAGCATGTTCACAGCCCCCCCCCCCCCCCCCCCGCCTTGAGGTCAAACACGTTTGATACCATTTGCTGATGTTTATATTTGTCGCTAGGATGAATGCAGAGAAAAGATGGTTGTGACAGAGGCTTCTCTGTCTGTGATAAGATTTGTCCTTGACAAGGATGAATTGAAGCCTGCTGAATTTGAAGAATTGAAAAGAATGCTCAGTGATTTGAAATGTATCCACTGTCTGCAGGTATTGTGTGTATCTAATCAGCTCTTCATACTTGATATGTGATTAGAAATGTACTTCAGCCTTCTCTTGATGAAACTCCTAACGTAACTAACACGTTCATTTCTAACATGTAAACATTGGTCATAAAAAGAAGATACTTTTAACCCTCATCCTGCCAAGTTCATATGTCAACATCAGGTCAAGTTGGTTAAAACTAGTGTAGCACATCATATCCCGTATATTGCGCATCATCAAAGATTTTAACATTTGAAGGCCTCTGAAAACATAGATACCGAAAACATGATTTTCACTGACTGAACCTATAAGACACCATGCCAAGGAGGTGAAAGTGCGTCTAGGTTTTGGTTCAGTATCGTGTTTTACTAACTTGGCACATAGGGAAGTGATGGACAGGATAATGATAAAAATAACCATTTATAGATTGTGTTATTGGTGATCCACCAGGGAGGGAGGTTTACTGTCTTTGTTATTTGAAACTATAGGAAACGTGCAACAATAACCATTGAAACCAGTGAGATAGGGTCAGCATTGCATGTGTAGCATTAGCTTGTTGAGTTGAGATCATTCTAGAAAGAATTCAGTAGTGAGATACTTAATGTAGCAGATTTTTTGTTTTCAAAATAGAAATCATCAACCATGGTGAATAATGGAACTTTTATTCACAACATGACTTCACAAAACAAATGTACATGTATGTTCCTTCAACAAGTATTGATCATATTGCATTCACCAAAGGTGTAAGAGTTTTTGCACTTCTAGTCTGATGTATTGAACAAAAAGTAACTTCATAATTTCATTTTTATTTTGGCTTTGTCATTCAGGAGGAATACGGCAAATTTCTGTCACTTGAAGATTACAGAGAGGAACCAGTACGGGAAATGCATCTCAGGGATTATATGGTATCAGTCCTCAGTGGAAAACTTACAGGGCCCTCTGTCAAGGCAAGTCTTGTCAGCCTTTCAGCCTCAATATCTGTAATGCTGATCAACTCATTGACATTGGTTCCCCATGCACTTGACATTGTGACCTCGCACTTGACCTCTCACTGATAATTGTTTTAGATGCTGCAATGCAACTTTTGTGTGTTTCAACCAATTTCACCCAAGAAGATGCGAGATGCTTATCAGAGAATGCCTGATTTCATTTAAGAATTATTTCAAACTGATCTGTAGTCTATGGATATGTCGAAGGCTGTTGCATGTTACTGATAACACTGTATTATGCTGCATTTTGAAGGTATTGACAGTAATCTTTTAACCTACTGCAGGTCATAGGTTAACTTATGTAAACTAATATGCAAATTATTATGCTAATTAGCCGTCACTCTAACAAAAATTTCTGGGGAGAACACTGATATGGTATTGGTATGTGCCTTGAAAATGAAAGACCCAAACTTTTGCTCAACTTTTCTTAAGCAAACTTTCAATCATTCTCTTTCCAAATCAAAAATAAAAGTCAGGGTCACTCTTTAAAGACACAAATCCCCCAATATTTAGTGATATTTGAATTTGAAATGGCCGCCATCCCTATGGTGGAAAATAAAATTCCTAATTTTCACAAAACTCAAACAGAATTCCTGATTTTCATAAAACTGGTGAAAACTTTATATACTGCATCAGCTTCAAAATGAGCCCCCACAAGTTGTATAAGTGTGAGAGTTCAATTATCTGTCCCCAAGGTGCATTCTACCTGAAATAAAATCTAATTCATTGAAGTTTGCCATACATATTTACATTTCCAATAAAGCCAACTTAAGGTCGGTTCAAGGCTTCCTTTCAATTAAACGCCAACTTGCAAGATGTGAACTTTAACCCCTTGGGAAGGTAGAGGATCACCAGTAATTCTTATATTGTGATACTGTATAGTGAATAGAATTCCTCTGTTGTTTGTTCATCAGGTCTGCCCAGGAGATTTAGAGAGAAAACCAGGACAGGCTAAAAATTTCACATACAATAAAATTTACAGGTAAATAAGAACCTAGTTTAAAACATCGTTTTACTTTACTGTTTGAACTTCAGGCAACCATGGGTATGTGTCACTGGTATCATATTGCAAACTATATGCTCAAAAGTATTTTAGTATTGAGTTATCATGGCTGATATAGAATTTTGAATAAAGAGATACAATTACGTGTCATGTGTTCCTACCTGTTTAGCAACATACAATGGGAAGAAAGTCTTCATTTATGGAATGCACTGTATGCTGATACATCCCCTTGCTCACGTTGATGTCTGTTTTATTACCATGAATCCTACTTCAAATGCAGACTGGCAGAGCTACTCCGAGTCACGGCCGATCAGTTGAATGGTCAACTTGCAATCCAAGCAGCCAGAAATGGACAAGTGGAATTGGCTATCAAAATGTGCAAGTAAGGTCTTTGCTGTTGTTGATTGTACATATATGTAAACACAAATATCCTGCAAGAAAAGTAGTTTTGAGAATGATGGAGTGAGAAAACTATTATGTTGAATGTACAGTTATGTTAAAGAACTTTGTATAGAAATAGGACAAACCAATTACAACTTCAAATTTTGAGGTTTATTCCAAGCCTGTCTTTCAACTTACTATGTAGCATTGCAAAGACTATTTTGAATCAGTACATGTTTATTTCATTTTTAACAGAATGAACATTATTGCCCTTTTACTTTAGTAGGCATGTAAAAGAAAACTCACCAGTGTGCAATAGAGTAAGTCTGGAAAAAGATGAAACGTAACTTTGTGGTATTTACCAAGCAATAGGTGAAAATAATTATGTTTCTTCAACTTTATTTAGAGAGATGTATGAACTTGTCCCTGATGAGAAAATTGGTGAAGTGTTTTACACCGTGGCGCATACACTCTGCAAAGTTCAGGCGGAGTCAGAGGTCAATGATCCTGAAAATCAATGGTTTTCTAAAGAGATTCATGAACTAGCTTGCCAAGCTGCCATCATTTGCAGTCCAGGTAGAGTATTATGTATTTCTGTGGTTTCAAGTTTTTTGACAAAAGAAGGTACTTTTTGTGTATGGTTTTGGAGTCACCAGATGCACTAGTGCAATGATATGATAGTAGCTTATTTTGTCATAGTTTACATGCTTGGTGATTGGCAGATACCATGTCTGTGGGCTTTGAAAGTGTACAACATTTACCATGGAATATATACCCCATTGATACATACCAGTATCAGAAAAACCCATCAAATGTTTTGATGTTTTCATTTCAATATCTCATTCACAGAATTTCATTACATACAATTCTTTTGGTATATTGAAACTTTCTGAAATAGATTTGACTTGTACATGTATGCTAAATATATCTTGTTTTTAGCTGGGGAGCCACCATGGACTCAATTTTGTTGAGAATGCTTGCCCTTTCTGCAACATCATTCCATAACAGTAGGAAACAGATTTCCTTTTCGCTTTTGTTGATGTTTGGAAAATACAAGTCCCATAACAATAAATGCATCTATGGTGTATTGCATGGTATTTGAAATGCACATTGTACTTATGGGTTACAGATATAGAGTTGCTCACCAATCTTTTCAATATTTTTTGCAGATTTACTGGCAGATTGCCAGGAATTGTGTCGGTGTACCAGACTTGCAAATCAAGTGTATCAGCAATGTGAAAATGAAGAGTATGGCATCACGATCCAGGTCTGTTTCATCTCTCAGGTTTATGTATTTACAGTCAATCATCTACAGACACAACTCCAAACTGAACAGATATAAATATTCCTGTCTCTACGATCAGCTGAATGATGACAAGTGCAGCTTCATCATCATGTCATAACTTAGCTGCAGCAATCATTTTACCAATCATGACTGAAACTTTGGTATATAGTTCAAAGGTCAAGACATTTATCCATGAGCCACTGCAATCACACAGACAATGTGGAATCTTAGTATCACCATGTTGAAGTAGTATTCGCTTTGATAGTGAAAGACTTAAACTTTTGCTCAAACTTTCTTCAATGAAACTTTCAACCATTCTCTTACCAAATTGAGAATACAAATCAGCGTTATCATGCGAAGTTTGGTACCAGATAAGCAAATTACCAAACATTCACTGATATTTGAAATCAAACATTTCTGTGTGTACTCTACAGGGAAAAATAAAAATTCAACTTTTTATATAAAGACTGAAATTTTTTTACTCCAAGAGCTTTGAAATGAGTCCCCACAAGTGGTAGATCTAAAAAGAATTGTAAAAGTTTGAGAGATTGAATATCTGTCCCTGAGGCGCATTCTAGCTTAAAAAGCCATCACCACACTCCACACATGACAATTTTATTTCAACAGACTTTGTCAGCTGACAGTCAGATGTCTGTGCACCAGAAGGACCCATTCGAGGATTGGACATTCTGTGATTTCTATGAGGAGGACAGCTTGGTTCTGGATTCTAACTATGCCATGCCCCTGGCCAATCAATTTACACTTTGCTGCCTTCCTAAAATTCACTCCATTGATGACCGGCAACCCTTGCAACAGGATAACATTGTTGGCATAGCTGAACATCAAATAGGTATGATATCATGGTCTTTCTGTTTGTACGAAAGTAGATTGTATAAAATGTATGAGTTACTTAGCTTCTGGTTACTACAAGTACGCTGACTGAGCCCACAGAGTAAAAGCATCCATATGCCCATTGCGTCAACAAGTCTGATACTTCCTGAAATAAGCATACAACAATGGTGTCATGGTTAGTCTTTTAGTGTTTTATAATACAATTTCTAGAAACTCCAGTGGGAAATTTCTCTTGTTTTTTCATTTATCTCAACTACACACAAGGCATGAGCATCTAGTGTGACATTTTATTTAATTGGTCAGATTCAATTAGTGGATCAAGCTTTTTCTGGATTCAGTTCTCAAGTGTTGCACTGCTGAGGAACAGTTCATAAAAGTCTCTCCAATGGTGTGTGTGTATCCACACACTCTTCAACGTCAAGTGACCATCAATTAACCAACCATAACACGTATATTTTCTGAAACATGCTATCATTTGATTGTTTTTATCTGTCAGAGGAAGAGCCAGACATGGAGCAGCATATGATACAATCCATCAGCCAGTGTACCTCTGACTTGGTCTCTCTGCTTCAAGAAAACAGTCTTGCTTTGTCTTATGTTCTCAAGACGATGTTAACCTGTGCAGGTTACACTACCAGAAGGTTGATGGGATTCCCTGTAAGTTTATGTGCATGAATAACCGTCATTTCAGTTTCCTCATTGTAATTTTTCTCTTTGATAATTTATCAGGATTTCCAGCACTTTACTGTTATTGCTTGTCTCAAAACATATTTCTTGTAGCAGTTACTAAGAATCATATCACAATATGTTCAGGAAAAAATCAAGGGAAAGCATCTGAATCAAAGTGTGTATTTCTGGAAGAGAAGACATCAAGATACAGCTGATGTCTGTGTATAGTTACTGTAGGTTCTCTGAATTCAGTTTCTACAAAGGGATGTGTTCAAAGTACACCAAAGTACATCACATCAAATATATTATTTATGTCAGTGAAATTTACAGCAGAATACATGTACATGTAGAGTTGCCTGAAAAAAAATTAATCAGTGCTGTTGTGTGCCTTCCCTCACAGACTGAAGAGAAAGCTGATAGGCTGGATGGTATAATGAAACCGATATATGGATATGGCAGTCGCATGGTTCAACAGTATTCACTCAATCTACTGCATAAGGTATGTGCACCATCAGTAATGTGTATTGTTGTTCAGATTTTTTAGTAAAATTGAAGTGTATGATTGGAGTGAATTCTGCCTATTAATATCCATCAGATTCCACGTTCCAACAACTTTGAAGAACCACCTGTGACATTATCTTCTTTTTTCAGGTTCTTGGCAGCAAGAAGGTTGATGTTGAACTTGCCTCGGAGTATGCACTCATGATACCTTATAAAGTGGCAGTTGATAAGTTACAGAGTATATGTACATCATCTGGGCATAATTATGGCAAAATTATTGTAAGTTAAATCAGTTGCATGTGTCAATTTTGTTCTCTAGGTATTTCTGTTCCTTATGAGCGTATCCAGATGTGAAAGCATTCTTGTTTAAGTTGTTGAACAAATATAAAAGTATATCAACATTATTTCACCTGGCTCAAGCCTTCTGTCTATTTTTTTCCAAAGGTGGTGTGAGTGTAACAATGTGCCTGATATAGCTCTGAAATAGAGTAGAAAATATTGTGATAATTGAATAAATGCTTAGATGGCAAATATGAAAGATCTTTCACAAAAAGGATACACATGCTTGCATATTCAGAGTAATGTGACAAATTCATAGAGTTTGTATGTTGATAATGCATTTCTAAGGATGGAAATAATATTCTATGATTCTTTGAGATTAAGGTAGTTCATGTCTTGAAATTGAAAAATTGAAACTTTTGCTCAAACTTTCCTCTGGCAAACTTTCAACCACTGTCTTTCAAAAAATTGGGGGTCACAATGCAAAATTTAGTGCCAGAGAAACAAATTTTATTGATTTTATAAACAAATTATTTATTGACATCTGAAATTAAAAATGGCTGCTGTCCCTATGTTATCTCTATGGGGAAAATAAAATATCCGATGTTTACAAACTAAATCTGTGAAAACTATTTACTCCATAAGCTGCAAAATGAGCCCCCAACAAGTGGTAGGCCAAAAGAATAGTGTAAAAGTTTAAGAGCCGGAATATCTGTCCACAAGGTGCGTTGTACCTTAACACTAAATGGAAACACATGTGATTAGTAAAACATTTCTGTTGTTTGATTTTGGAACAGGATATCAGCAGAGTTGGCAAAGCTGTGGCACTCTCCAACAGTGACCAGCAATTGTTGAGTTACTATGAGAGACTATGTACCAAGGCTGAGTGGGGGCACAGATTAAATCAATTACAGGTAAACCTTACAGTGAAAAGGAATGAACCGGATCATTGCTCCAGGAACAACCATGTCATTTTATTATCTTTAGAAATGTGATTTTTAGATGTTGCTGATATATAAATAAGTGAAGTTTTGTTTGGAAAATCACTCAGTGTATGAACCTCCACGACCAAGTCCTGAACTGTCTTCTTCTTCTACAACTGTGTCAGCTAAGGCATACATCTGTCACAATTTTATCAAAAAAGGATTTCCACCCTCTGGATTGTCAAATACATTGTTTCCAAACAGTGAATCATTGACTCAGCATTGAGAAGTACATGTATCTCTTTATCTCTTGTCAAGCCAGTATTTGTATGTCCAGAAGCAATTTCTTACATGGTCAAGGGGTGGAATAGCTCACAAATTTTGCTAGGGCCCAGAAGATTTACCAATACACTGTCCGGGCACATAACAATGCACTCTTAGGACAGTGTGTGTGCAGGACTAGAAATCTAGACAACAGGACAGCTTGACATGGCCTGATGCTGGTCTGTATACCACCAAGTGATGAATTGGGGTTCATCACCCCAGTCATCCCTTAACATGTATTAAAAATATTTACAAAATTTAGATTGAGCATTGCAGAAATCAGCAGAGTACTATAGTTCATCATTTCAATTGAAATAATGTGCCTGGTGTAGGCTAACCATCTTTCTCTCTGGTTTGTACAGATTTCTTTCAGTGATGCATTCAACAGTGATCAGAGTACAGATTATCAAAATGTCTTGCCTAAGATGTTACTGCATGGTAAAAATGATAGACAGATGTTCAAGGATTACTGTAGGTATGTTTTTCAATGTAAATGCATCATCACTGAAACGCAATAAGTGTTAAGGATACAAAAGTTTTGTGTGTACATATTTGGTTATGCTTTGTCAAATTTTCACAGTTGTTATGTGTGGCTGTGTTTGCCAGTGTTTCGAATGTGAAGCTAATTCTTAGAATTCAATGTACTGTTACAGTAATTGAATACTTAACCTCATTGTTAATTGAATTTAACTATGCTGAACTACATGGTTAATTGAATTGTTAATGCAACCCTAATTACCGGTAGAGGGTCAAGATTTCATAACTCATCTTTGGTACTGGCAGGATGTTCAGATAGTCACTCATGATGGTTGACATTCATTGTAAAGTTGACAGAGATGTCCTGGCAGTTGGTATTTGATGCATGTGGTACCTTTGTAGGGCGTTGTTGTTTTTAAATGTTGCCATTCATAACTTGACATTAAAGGTGGAAACTTCCTTGTGTCAAACATTTGCTATCGCTGATTTCACATTCTTGGCCGAAAGTTGTGCATGACAGATATACATTTTAGCATAGCATTTACGCCTATTGACCTGCATAGGCAGCTTTTCTAACAGAACTTAAAGTGGGGGGAATCTGTGCATTACAGTTGACTAGACCATTTAGCAAATGTGTTTAATATTAGTGCCTAATATTGTTAACTCAGTACATTGGAGTGCCACTCTGCTATTCAAATATATGACATGAGATCGTCATTTCCATTTTTAAAAATCACAGAGATGATGTCTAATGTAATGTCCAATGAAAACTGCATGATAGTATTTTACTACATTCTCTAATTCTGTGCTTGCAGAGACTTTAATTTGAATGTTGATGATGCCCTATTATTGTACCTGGAGATGTTACTGTTGCCATCGCAAGACCAAATGCAGACCAAGGCTGCTAAACCACCTCCCATAGATGAGTTTGTCGTGGAGTGTGTTCTGGAACTAATCCAAAACAAAAATGCCCTACAAATCAAATTGAGCAGAATCTTAGACAAGGTAAGATTACAAAGGACATGCTTTCTTCTCTCTGCAAAACACGATAATTCTGTGCAAATCACCCTTGAGAATGTAATGTGTATCGATTGCTTTAAAGTGGATATAATGTTGTTCAGTTTCATTCTAGTCAGTTAACATTGATTAGAATCTTGAAACTTACATGAAGAGGTAAACATAGTGTTTACCTGGCCAATGGATGAAGCATACAAAGAAACATGATGAGATGATGTCTGGTATCTGTCAGAAACACATGCTATCCAGCTGACAGAATTAATACAAAGTAAAACTTCACTTTGATGTACAGTGAGGTTGAATGTTACAGGCATATCATGCATGGGTGACGCTCTTTGAGTTCATGATTGTAAGAAGATATTTCATCTTATGGGAAAACCAAAACAATAGCAACTTCTTCCCATTGGGTATTCAAACTGAACACACATGCTATTCAGGGTGGATGTTTTGTTGGAATTGATATGTCAAGGAGCTCAGTGCATGTAGCTGCCATTAAACCATTTTCTTGCTTCAAGAAATAAAGTTATTCCTCATGTTTATTTACAAGGTTGTTGAAACAGATGACAAAGTTCATGTACAAAGAAAAATAACTTTAAAAAAGTAAAGCTGTGCTAACCCCTCCATTTTTTTTCCAGCTTGATTTTTATGATTACGAGAGAATTGACTTTGTCATGGTTCAGATTATGTCCTCATGCAAACTTAACCCTGAAGAGAAGCAGACTGTTGAAATGGTAATCCTGTTTACTTTTGTGCTCTGTTTTGCTTTTCACTGATCATTAATTTTATATAATTTATTTGTATCAATTCAATGTACCCTGTTGAAGAGTGTATGTTTGAAATCAAGGTGCAAATGAAAAACTAGATTTTGTTGATCACTTTAGGTCTTTGAAGAGTTTTGAGCAAATGATATTTGTTTTTAGATGTCAGAAACTTAGTTTCTTCAGCTCTTTGTTTATGTTTTTTTTAAAGCTTGTAAGAATTGTCCATGCAAGTTGTAAAGGTAATTTTCCTCAAGTGTAGTGAAAATGAAATTGAAAGTGATAAGGAAATGAATAATAATTGAACATAAGAAATTTGCAGGATAACTTTCACCAACATTTAATTTAACTAGTCACTCTTCCCCTTCTGATTAGTACAGTTGTTACTGCTCCTACTTACAAGTTAATGCCATAAATGTAATGTAATTTTGTCTATATCTGTGTTGATTTCATCATAGGGTTTGAAGCTGCTGTCATATCTGTCTGTTTATACCAGATGTTCCAAGCCATCACAATACGAGATCATGTACAGATACAAGACTGAGGAAGATCAAGTAAGATTCCATGCATTACAATGTTTTATTTAGATTTCACTCTCCACGTTCAAAAAACCAAGCATAGTTAAAAGCAAAAAAAGATGAGAAAAAAGTCATCTGGCCAAGGCATGTATGCTTTTTGAATGGAAAGCTTTGACATGTAACAACAAAAAGTGATAGCATTTTTCCTCCAATATGTATAGCAATGTAGAATGTTAAGGAGGTTATCTGATGAATCTTGAAGTTGAATTTTTTTTTGTAGATCTTACTCTAATAATAGCTTTGTGGTTGCCTTTTTTGATAATCAGCTTCTGCATGGGAGTGAAACATTGCCAGAGATGTCAAAAACCAGACTGCCATTCCATCCGTTGCTGTATGGAAGTCCATGGAAAATCATCAGTAAGATCAGAGTTTTGAATTAACTCTTAGTTGTCCAACACAGAAATTCTTCCAACTACTTACCATGTACATAACAGAGTTCATCTTGAACTTGAATGTGTTTAAACTATGGTAATTTTTGCCACTTATTCTTGTTGCAACCAGTAATAACTCTTTCCTGATTTGCAATGAATCACCTTTGCCGTGAGATGTGCTAATCAACATAGCTGGTTTATGAAGTGATAATGTTGTTGAAAAAAGTTTCTGTATCCTTTCCGGTACAAAGCACATAAGTGGTTATCTTGGTTGTCCATGAATGTAAAACAACACAAAGCACCGAAATGGTAAAATTTGAACTGTTTATGAAAATGGCTTTACAAACATGTACACACATCAGATATAACATGTGATCGAATAAATATATTTTGCAGTTCCTGAGTTAGATGCCAGTACTGTATCAAGTCTACAACCAATTGCAGAGGTACTGAAGGTATGTGTGTCTCATTCATCAATATCAGTAAAGTTCATTTGCCAATGGAAGTAACGTTGGCTAGCTTGACCCTTTCACCACCATGGTTTAACCCAAACTCATTGTTATCGATGGTGAGTGGCAACCATTTACCGAGAATGGGGGATAAACAGGTTCATATTTTGAAATCAGAAAAGTGCACTCTCATAAAGTTTTGCAGAATGATATGATGATTTTGAAAGATAGGGTTGATGTCATTTTTCACATTTTACAATGTTATGATCAAACAATTTTGCAATTAGTAAACAAAAAGTAAAGAAATGGTAGTGTTTATAAGGATATAGTTTGTTTAGATACAAAATGGAGCCAACAAGAAACATAGACGGCGATATCAATGTGTGATCAATAGTAGAATACTTGTCAGCAATTTGGGTCAGGCAGTTTCAATTTTCCACACAGTTTAAGCTGTAAAGCATGCAAAGAAATGCTTTATATATGACATGAATGGCATGTTTGTAGGTGTCATGTTTTGAAGCTGTATTTTTTTTCCCGACAGTTGTTACCGGATCAGATGAACATGATAGCCATCAAAAATGAGATGGACAAAGTACTGAAGCAATGGGAACTGCAGGAGAGAACTCTTGGAGAAAGCAGCGATGACACAGGCTGGAATAGCAATAAACGTCTTGATCTGAAGACACTGGAAAACTTCAAGACATTATTTATGAACATCAAGGACTGCGAGATGTCTGTTGCTGCAGCCAGATATGTAGCAAAACAATTACCCAGAGGTAAGATAAACTATGGTATTATAGAGAGGGTGTGTGTCTGTAAGTAAAGAGATGCAGAGATGTTGTAGCTTTAAAGGGTGTAGCTCTAATTTTTTGATGTTTATTTTTTCAGTATTTTTGTTTTTAATGTCCACTGCAGTTTCTTGTTTTGACCATACTTGTCAAAACTGGAAATTTTCCAGTCTGTCTGAGGAAAAATTCAATTTGATGGCTATAGGCCATGGTGGACTGATTTACTGTGAATGTGCAATAAATTTAATATGTTGAGCTTCACGCAGTGCATCTACAGTATATTCAAAAGCTGGTTCACAGAGGGCTTTTCATGCTCATGAAAATGAGATTTTCTATTGTGTCAATGAACTAAAGTCAGCATAGTTTGTAGTTTGGTACATGTTGCTGTTGAGTACCAGTGAATAGTGCTTCCAAGTTATGTTTCTGAAAAGGTTAAAAAGAATGGGGCTTTCTATTGAAAATGGTAGCAATATGTGGTGATAAGTAAGTTCTTGGAGATGTTGAATTTTAACAATTTGAAACTATCACCAGTATCTTGCTGTGAAAACCAAACACAAGTTTATTTACTCTTCTTTTGTCAGTGTTCTACAGTAGGGCACAACCCAGTACAAGGCTTATCTCCAGGATTGAAATTTACCTCTTTAACCATAAAACATCAGTCAAATGCTGACCTATTTGAAATCAGTATTAGAATACTCCTTCTGGCAGTATACAACAATCTCATGTTACTACAACATTATCATGCAACTGTTGCTGTTTAGGGCTTTTTCACAAGTCTGTTTTCTTGTTTATTCATTTTTTTTTCTATTTGTAACAGGTCCAGATCAAGTTATGGTTTTGAAATTTTGTACAATGCTGGCTTGTAGATGGAAAGATTCCACACAAAGTGATGTGAGTTATTATTTATTTCTGACTATGAAATAATCTTACAATGAAACTTAAGCAACAAATAGTTCTCAGGAAGTCAGACACTCTGCTTTGTCAACCCAGATTATGCACCCAGCATAAAGGGCTGTAATCTCAACAACATTTGTGTGTCTTCTCACTTCAGAGTTTCTTTATTTCTCATGTTTACATGTAAGATGAAGCAAAACTTGACATGCGGGCAAAGACTTCCTGCATGTAGGTAAAGATGCACTGTTACTTTAGATGAGGGTTGGTATATATTTTATCCCACTAACTTGATATAATATGTATGCACAACAAAATAGTCTTTAAGTTATTGATATTCAGGAAATAAGGAAGGTGTAGAACGAAATTGTGTCCAACAAAGCCTTTGCCTTGTGCAGATGTATGACAACATACAAGTGCATTTAAAAAAAAATACAAATGAAAATGTATTGACAAATACTGACAACACTGACACATTTCCTGTCAATGGACAAAACACAAGGGTTTCCACATTATGATATGTTAAGTATACACATATTTGCTGCCAGACCCTTTGTTAATAAATGTGTTTACAGAGTGAAATGAAGACGAAATTATGTATATTTATATTTACATGAAAACCAATGAACGACTGAGTGAGTTTCTAAAAATTGCTGCACATCAGCAGACTACATGTAGTTTACTCGTCCGAGTATAAGCCCCCGGTTCAGCAACACTAAACCGCGGTAAAACTAGGGGAGGGGCTTATACTCGAGCAACCCCATGTTATCTGGCATGGACGCTTAATTTATGCTAATTTTATGCACGATTTTTTTCAACACCACTCGATCTTTCTATCGCTTTCAAAATCGACTTACACATCCAAAGAAATTGATTGTACAATCTCTGAATACAGAAGTGACATTTTGGTGAAATTTCAGCGTCGAAAAAAACCAAACTTGAAACAAAGACATCATGTATGCTGCTGATCAACAGTAATGTGAACAGGCATGCATTGCCTACACGGAAAGGCAACTCAATATTCCAGTATCAAACTGTCTACATCTTGTGAAAACAACAACATATCAGTGAAAATTGTAATAGTCACCAGGAAAAGTCTTCACAAATGAAAGGATAATTGCTTCAAACAAAAGAAACTGCATGTTTCAAGCATGAAAACATCGTGGCTGTGAAATGAAAATGAACAATGGCCGACGTGAGTGAGACTATTCTATTTAGGCGACTGGGTGAGCAGGGTCAAAGAATCAAGACAGTACTGGAAAAACGTGTCATTTTCCTTACGATGCTGTCAAGGGAACTCCAGTTTCCCATTATTTTAACATCTTTTAATAGTTTCTTTATTATCTAAAAGTAATTTTACCAAGTTAAATGACTAAATATACTCTCCTAACCTTTCTGTATTTGAGTTACACTAGGGTAGGGGCTTATACACGGATGTAATGCATTTTCTAAAATCCTCTAAAATCAGTAGGGGGGCTTATACACGAGCAGGGGCTTATACTCGGACGAGTACGGTAGTTTATTAATAGCTCACTATCTTAAAGACTAGTTTTAGTGATCATGATCTTACAAATACTGACTGATTCCAATGGCATTGCTGCCTCATTGCAGAGAGAGAACGTTTTGAATATTTACCGTATACGGTATCAGGACTCGAAATAATACCTGTCTGCCTGTCCCGGACAAGTGAAATTTGGCCTGGGACGAGTAGTTTTGAAAGGTACTTGTCAAAGTTGACAGGTAGATTTTTTCAGCCTGCAACCAGTATTTCAACCTGTTGACTACAGCAAATATTCATAAGTTTAAATTTATGTACCTTTTAAAATTTTGAAAATCATTATTTGGATATTTACCTGTCAGAAAAAAGTAAAAGAAAGTTCAATAATATCTAATCACTTTTTATAGGGGGCAGCCATATTAATTTATCTAAGGTCACGTCTTAGATTGGGAGATTCTCAGAGCCATCTCGACACCGATGGTGCTGTTACGCCATTTTGCATACAATCAGGGTTTCACTAAGTTTTGAAACCGGGGGCCACATGAAAATTACAGGGGCCAAGCCATACCGACCGCCAAGCATGTGGATGTTTGATTATATGACACATACCACCGCCGCCAATAGGCCCTACATGGTTCCAAATTAGCTATCTATAAAAACTGGACAAAACTGTTCATCAATCACAAATGGTAAGTTACATTTTAATTTTCATGCATTGCATTCAGAAAAGGAATCTGCATCCAGCCAAAGAACTTCAGCAGCTATTGTAATCTCACTTGTACAATTTAGGATGCAGTTTGCCTCTATAGTTCACTACTGAAAATAGTCATTTCCAATGATTGTTGTTAGAAGAGTATGAAAATTTCTATGAATTTTGACTTTGACCTTAGTACACTAGTCCCCAGTCGCTCGGCATTTCTACTTCATGTTTCAAACAATCAGGGTCCAATATTAGATAGCCTGGATCACAGTGCCGCTACTTTCAAATCATCAACACCAGCTGTTGTTAAAAAGTGTTCGTTTTATGTTGAAAGCATGGATCCCGTGGAAACCACACTCAAAAATGCATCGTCTTCAACACAAAAAGCATAGAAGATATGAATTCAGAGATGATTGGAAGCAATATCGATGCAGGCTTATTGAATGCATTATCGTGGCTTTTGGTGCGGGAATCCGTCTTCGAACTTAGCGATACGTGCAGGCCAATAGAGGCCATGGCCGGCTATTCCATTTACCAACTTCCTGTATTGCCGTGTATGACAACTGTCAGGGTTCGTACGCTCCTGGAAAGTCCTGGAAAGTCCTGGAATTTAAAACCACTCCTGGAAACTCCTGGAAACTCCTGGAAAATCAAAATTTACTCCTGGAAAACTCCTGGAAAATCGCTAGTTACGATCGCACACGGTCGAGAACGGCCTGATCGTAAAGGCGAACGTCAAACAATAATTGTCGAACGTCAAAATTGCAAAAATGCGAAAAGATGTTTTGCGACAGGTGGGGAGCCCTCCCGAGACAAAATTTGGAAAGCGTAGTAGTGTTTCTTAAAATGTCGTAAAGGGGTCCCTTGTACTAGCGTGGGCGAGACCATGTTGTGTATTCCATTATCCATGGTTTTGCACGCACGTACAGTGACATCGAAGTATGCATGAGTAGGTTGTGGAGGGACCGTGTTGAAATTTAAAGCTTGTTCGGGTCACCAGTCACAGCAATGCCTCCTGCAAAGTGTTTATTCAGCGATCATTGGTTGAAACAGCCCGAGTACGTAGGATGGCTTGAGCGGGCGCAAGATAAATTCGCGGCAAGATGCAAACTTTGTGAAAAGACTTTCGATGTATCGGAAAGCCTAGCACTACGTATGATGCTCCGTGTTCCCGTGGCTTGCCATTCGGCACATTCATGCGAGATATTGCCGGCCTTTGTGCCCTTCACCGTGCATTCCAGCAAACTTATGGTTTTTGACGTCATGCGAACAGTTCTTTTTTGCAGTCTGTGAGCGGTTGAGTGATTCGGGTAGGCATAGATTGGAATCGAGTTGATTTCGGCCGAAAGTAGTTAGAAAAGTAGTTTTTTGTGTGCGGTCCAAAGTGGGACCGCGTGTCTATGGACCTCAGCAGGGCTGTAGTGGGACGCTTTATAATATAATGCAGGGAACACATAGCATCAAACGCGGAGCTATGAAAAGCCATGCTATAGCTACAGGAGCAAACATCGAGCTCTGGTAGGAAAAAACAGGAGCAAGTAAATAAAAAATTAATGATTTCTTTGCCCGATCTTCATCAAATGTAAAGTCGTCGACTAATTCTAAGCCTTCCCTGAGTTTATCTTTCCTGACACCACACTCGCAACTGCACAGTAAGTGAGGCTACCCACAATTCCCCTTGATTTGTTCACTCAGACATTTTTTACTCAAGGCTTTTTCAATTTTATCACTTTCTTAACAATTTTTAACTTACAATTTAAATTCAGGATTATTTGTTGACATTGTGTTCCTAAATTATTGATTATGTTTAAAATTCAAGAGTAAATTGAATGAGAAGTCGATGTTTGGAGGTGTTAAAAATTGCACACTTGTCAAGATAAAGTTATCAGCAACTAAGATGGTCTCATCATACCACCTGTCAGACATGCAAATTTCCTTTGTTACGAACATTAAAAAATCAATACTCTTTCTTTGCCAACACAGATGCAACTTATTCTCTCTGTTTCCTTGAAATATTGTGTATGGCTGTCAAAAATCTATGTCGACAAAATTACAAAATTGCTATCTCCTCCGAGGAAAAGGGGTTTATCATCTCATTATTCAAAGTGAAAAATCAGAAAATTATGATGATCAGAACTATGTTGCCAGAATTTTTAAATATTGTTCTGTGTACAGAAGAAATTTGCTTCAGTTCAGTGAGTGATCTACGTGTGTACAGATCATGGAGAATTGTGGGTAGCCTCACTTACTGTCTCAATCGTCAGCGATGTTATTCAAGATGTCATCACCGTCAAAACCTGTCAACTCGTCATTGACTGCATTTGTCAGCAAAATGATGTCTTATGGGCTGAAGTTTTGTGGACAAGGAAAACATTAGAAACAATTAGTATATGATTCTTATTAAAATTGCACGCTTTATTGTGCAAACACTCCTGGAAAATGGCATTTTTCAACCACAAATACTCCTGGAAAATGGCAAAAAAACTCCTGGAAAGTCCTGGAATTTTGATTTACTTGAAGTGTATGAACCCTGAAACAACTGTGCTACAGCCTACCGCTAAACGTCACAGTCTGCTAAAGTTTACACCTTCAATTTATTCAGTTTTGATATTTATATGCCCACAGAGTTAAAGCAAGTCAAACGTTAAGCTCCCATCACTTAAACAAAATCATTAAAATCCGAGAACGAACGTCGACTACCAATGTCAGGCAAGGTGTTGTTTACATTTTACAATCCACGGCCATGGATCGCGGTAGGCGATTGCTGATGCATTCAGAAGAAACATTTCCCGATAAATATTCATAAAACGCCGCATAAGTATCAATATGATCTGAGAAATTGCCATCGGCTGTACCTTTCTTCATCAACCCGTCTGTATTTCTCCATTTCGACCCAACTGAGTCACTTAACCCACATCTCATGGCCGACGCAATGTTGCGTTACTGCACACGCTCAATGACCCCTAACCTCCAACCACCCTGTGTACGTTGTGTAGACGTGTTCTGTGCTGTACCGGTACGTAAATCTGTAAGCTTAGCGAGGCATCAGGCGATCAACGAATGCGAGCGAACAAAAAAATTTTCACTGAAAACCCTGCAAAAGTGTTGAAAACAAGTAATTCAGCATTTAGGATACAGATCATTGTAAACTTTTGCCGATATGCTGTATTTGTTACCAGCTATTCATTCCTGTAAGCGGCACAACAATTACATGATTTTCAGGTAATAACAGGCGGCCGTGATCGCCTTACAGCCGGCCATATGGCCGGTGGCCGGCTTTTTAACAAAACCCCTGTACAATACAGACATGAGTTTGTTGAATTTTCCCAGATTCACTCGTTGTGTTCTGTCAAAAACTTCCTATCAAACTAATTAAAATTACATTCAATTTCTCTGGACATTGTCTCAGGTGAGTTGAAATTAGTATAGTTTCTTAGAATAAATTATGCCATTTTGGACAGGTACTTTTCTCACTGGGACAGGCACTTTTATTTTGACTTGTCCATGTCCAGGACAGGTACCGGTAGTTGAAAAAAAGTATTTTGAGCCTGGGTATAATGAATGATAGAAGATACCGGTACACCTACTTTGCACCCTCAGCCCAAAGACTGATGGCATTCCATGGCTTCAATGCAAGCAGCATTTTTACATGGGAGTGAAAGACTCCTTACAGAGACCAAATTACATAATATTATACTCAAAGAAAATCTATAATGCAAAATCATCAAAGACTCAAGAGGTCTGTTTTGAGATGGGGCTTTAAAACTTCATCAAAATGTCATTGATCGTACCACTTTGGAATGTTTGTATTTAATAGTATAAAGTAATGAAGGAGACAGTAATTCAAACTTTGAATCCATTTTTGTTTGAGTTATTGTTGCCTCAAAATGCAGTTTAATGGCCCCATAGCTGTTTGAACTTTTCAAGAATTTTTGTTCAAGAGGTACCCAGCAATTAAAGGTGGTGTATGCATTGTACAAACCACATCCACTGCCAAGTCTTGCCAACACTTCATCACGATTACACTGTTACAAGCTGAAACATGTGATCTGCTTGAAGTATGATAGGCAAACACACATACCCGTCTCTCACTATTTTTCATCAAGCATGGGTACAAATGATGAGCAGTATCTCTCAATGCTGAAATCATGAAGAAATAAACACCACTAACAGTGCAGGTAAATTTACCAGTAGATGTATTATAACCATTGCCTACATTAGAGAAAACTGTATTATAGATGACAGTTGTGTCATTTATAGTCTTCTTGACCATGTAGCATGGACTTCAATACACAGGTATGGCAGAGCTTGGTTCTTTTGGTTCTTAGTTCTTTGGTTCTTGTTCTGATTGTCAAATTTCAAGTGAAAATTTAGGGAAATTTTTGTCTGGTATGCTCAAACATATATTTTCTTTAAAACAGCTCAGTTTGTTCAAGATCTTTGAAATTTGGTGGGCATTTTCTTGAAGAATGAGGTTTATAGTCTGATACATATTTAAATGTGTTGGACTTGTTTTCTCACATTGTATAAAACATCTCCAAAAAGTAATCAACAGACATTTTACTTGTTTATAGAAGTGTGCCCTTTAAAGTGAAAGACTCAATCTTTTGCTTAAACTTTGCTCAATCAAACTTCCAACCATCCACTTTCAATTCAAGATCAAGAGTAAAAATCAGGGGTCACTGTGCAAATTTGGTACTCATGGAGAAACAGATTACCTAATATTTGAAATTCAAAATGGCTGCCATCCCTGTGTTATATGTGTGGGGGATCAAAATTCAAAAAACTGAAATATTTCTTACTGCAAGAACTTAAAAATGAGCCCTCATAAGTGGTAGATCAGAAAGGAATTGTACAAATTTGAGAGTCCAAATATCTGTTCCAGAGTGCATTGTACACATATGTGTTTATCTTTCTTGTTCATTTTGATGAAATGGGAGCAGAGAGTTTAGAAGCTATTTTGATGTGCAGTCAAGGATAGTTTCCTGTTTATTGTACTGATAAATTCTATATAGTCTTTGTATCTATTGAAGTTGAATGAATACATAGGCTATTTTAAGACATCAAATGCAGCAGGCTAGAATAATATCCAATAGAAAAAACAGAGTCAATCTGTCAGCAATCAGAAGCACCCAAATGTGTGTATAAAGTAGTTTGCGCCTCAAAATTGAAACTCTAACTTTTGCTCAAACCTTCAAGCAAACTTTCAACCATCCACTTTCAGAATCAAGAATAAAAATTGGGTCACTGTGTAATTTAGGTTCTAGAGAAACAAAGTGCCCAATATTTCTGGATATTTGAAATTCCACATGGCCACCATCCCTGTCTTTTATCTATATTGGTAAAATAAACTTTCTGATTTTCACAAAACTAAGCTTGTGAAAACTTTGTTTACTCCGAAAGCTTCCAAATGATACCCCTCAAAAAGGGGTAGGCCAAAAGAATATTTAAAAGTTTGAGATCTTGAATATCTGTACCTGAGGTGCATTCTACCTTTAAACTGTGGGTAAAGATAAGATATGAACAGCTCACTAAAGCTCTCCAAAACATTCTACATGTAAGACAACACTATTTTTAAAGATAAAATGTAACATGACTTTGCCCAAGAAAACCAGGAAATCTGCTCCAAATCAGACCATGATTTGCCATCACTAATTTTCATCTTAAAGTAGCTGAAATAAATTAATTGGTATGATGCAACATTTCTGATCATTTTTTTAGGAATTTTGATACAAGAGATACCCAGTAAAGGTTGTGTATTTATTACCATCACTAAACAAAGCATGTCCACTGCCAAGTCTGACCCACACTTCATCACCATCCTGCAACTCTATGATTACACTGTTACAAGCTGAACCACGAAGTCCACTTGAAGAACGCCTCTCCATCACACATGCCAGTATCTGACTATTTTTCATCAAGCATAGGTACAAATTAGAAGAAGTATAGCTCGATGCTGAAATCATAAAGAAATAAACACCACTAACAGTGCAGGTAAATTTACCAGTAGATGTATTATAACCATTGCCTACATTAGAGATAACTCTATTATAGATGACAGTTGTTTCACTTGATACTTGTCCCATTGATGAAGTCTTTGCAGCAGAAAACGCCATTCTACTTGGATGTTGTAGTACTTCTCCAGGCTGACCTTTGCTTCCCTTCTGACCTTGCTGTCCTGGTGGTCCAGGATGTCCACTGTGACCTTTTGGACCAGGACTTCCTTTCTCACCATTGTGACCTGGTGGTCCAGTGTCACCTTTGGATCCCCTTCGTCCAATTTGACCATCTTGACCTTTAAGACCAGGAGGACCTACTGGTCCTACAGGGCCATTACTGCCAGGTATTCCTGGAAATGTTATCATAAAAAAATACATCAGTTGTCATGACAAATGATTATCTCATCAGTGCAGATTTAAATTGAAACAGTGACTTCAAGATGCTCATTTCTTTCTTGCATGTGTTTTATGTAAAAAAACAATTCAAGCAGGCTGAAGAATAAGTTTTCTGGAGTTGCTTAGAAGATGATAATGGTCTTGCCATAAACTTTTTTTTCCAGCTAGAAAACTTACAGTAATTACCTGGAACACCAGGGATTCCATGTATAGAGTTTGTACATTGTTGGGTTTGAGATTGACCGGTCTCAAAGTCTTGGCTTTCAGATTGTTGTATTCCACTGTGAGAGTTTACAGTCTGCTCCTCAGCCAAACATGTTGAAAGTTGATACAAAGTAGCAATGATGCAACATTGTAGCCAGATGAACAATGATAGGTGTTTCAATAACTTCATGGGGATACTTCAATGTCAAAAATGAAGAAAATCATGGTTTTAGTAATGTCATCATCACTTTTAATTATGAATACAGTATGCAGAGACTATAAAATGCCTGTAGTTCACTCTAATTTTGAGAAGTGGAGGGTGGACAGGAAGGTCAGTCATCTCTGAGGGCATTCTCCTTCCACCTCACCTTACATAGTCAGAAAGAGCTGAGTGGCATTTCAAAGATGAGTTGAAGTTGACTTATTAGTGAATGCTCTGGCAAGAAATGTTATGAGACAGAAGCCTTCACTCTGTGAAAAGCATCTGAAGACCTCCTGTATTAACTGTCTGATCACAACATTAAAGGGCCTATGACATGCCCATACAACCAAACCTAAAATCACGCTTTGGGTCTTGAAGTTAGCTTACGTCACTCACTGTCTTGCATTGCGTATCGCCGCCCCCCCTCCTTGTCCAGATAAATGCAAGTAAAAGTTACCGGTGGACATGTACCCCTAGCCCAACTCATTCAACTTTTTTCAGCTTTTCGAAGTTGAGCCAAAGACTTATCTTAATACGGGCAAACAGTCTTTCACACCTTCACAATGTCATGTCCGTAAGGGTGTGAGGCAAGGCTTCCTTTGCTAAGAACGTACACCCAGAATAGAGAACAGAGAACATTGTAAGCTTAGTGTTTAGTTTGCTGTAGTGACATGGTCTTTTCAGGAGATCACCAATGGCCACATGCCGCGTACGGCTAATCGAGTAAATTAAAATGACTGAAATTAAAATGACTTGTCAGGCTATCTGATTAGGTGTACTATGCTTTTGTGCCAAATATGGGAAATAAACATTACAAGAAGGATGACAGTCGATGTCACATTCTCATTCATCGGGAAACATTTGTGCGGCAGGAAGCTTCCCGTCTCTACACAATCGTGAACGGTGAAGACGGCGATTCAAAATGGCGACCCGACAATGCGGCGACAAGCTTTCTTTGTTTTTCTTCAGCAAAACATGTACAAACATGTACAAAATAGGCCTAACGCATCACTTTTGTAGGATTCGTTTGCTCTGAAAATGCACGAGAACGTGGGTCGATTGCACCCTTTGTCTCGTGCTCCAAGGAAATGATAGTGCTGTCAAAGGTTGACGTCCAACACAGCTACACTAAGAGTGATAGTTTTTGGAAAGGGTAGTGAATTTCTCCCAAAGCCGTTTCATAAATGACGAGCACTACAAAGTCTCATTACCATACATTTGAAACTTTTTGTGTTTATCCTCAAACTGTTCACACGACGAAAGTGGTATTTAGGGGTCAAGTTGCAAATTTTTGACCCCGTGTTGAGTGCATAGTAATCGGACCGCTATCTCAGTAATCGGACGTTGTATTTGGAAAGTGATTAGGGGCTATATGTTGATAATTTGAAACTTCAAAACCCCAATTTTAATTTTCGATGTGTTTAAAAAACTTAATGTAAATATTTCGTTATAATTAGTTACGTTTTATAGACGACATAACCATATTTCGACGTGTTTGGCGCTTACCTACCGGACATATGGGCTGTCTCTTTGTTACTTTTGGCACCTTTTATCGTATGGTCTGGCTAATTTCACCAAATTTGTATAGCCCGAAATAGCTTCTACTAAACAAACTATCCAAAACGGGACAGCAGTATCACTTCACTTAATATGAGGTCACACAACTTGTAAAATGCTATCATTGCGGAGCGAAGTGAGTCCGACGAACAGCGTGTGATTGAATGTCCGAAAACTGAGGTCGTCCGAAAACTGTCACACTGAGTGTACTGTACTGCAGCTACAACATGCAATGCATTGAATCGAAACACTCAGGCGCGGGATTGCTCCACTTTTTATAAAATAAATTCAACCGTGAAAAGTTCAAACTGAGACTGATACTGTCTTATTTCATACAAAGAAATGAAACGTAGCCTCATCGTACTTTCAAATCTGTCCCGAGCATTCTATTGCTTTGTCCACTCGCGCTTTGTTCTTCAGAGTCAGAATCTGACTCTGATTTGGAACCACTTGTCCCGGATGCTTGGGTTGCCTATGCGCCTTCAAGCTAATTCCCCTCGAAATCACTTTCTGAATTCTGGTCAACACTGTCCTCGCTGGAAGCAACTTGATAAGTCCCTGCAACTGGACTGTTATGCAAGGACCGCTAAATACACTTTTGTGACAATAGCGTGATACAAATGACGTCAATTGTACCTGTTGGTCAATATGCAAATACCGCTGCCTGGCTCGGGTGCGAAGAGGCCTCCTAATCACCATGAAATAGGAGTCAAATTTCACCATTCGCGCATATCTTTCCGAACTGAGAGAAAATGCAATCCATAAACAGGTCCCCTAGCTGAGTTAAACTTTGGTAATCATGTCATAGGCCCTTTAATATGTTCTAGTTTATGCAAATCATGATGATGTCATGGCTGAGACTGATAAACATGGTTTCAGATATTATACATATATGGGAATTCAAAACCTGGAAGAAAAAAAACAGCCTTGATTCCTACCATGTCGCCTGTATATATGCCCATTTATGGTGTTATTTATCACTTGAACAAATAACTATATAAACCAAGAGTGACAAAGTTTCATTGTGTTAAAATGTTTGAATTCAAGGGATATTGTTTGAATAGGCTACCAGTATTATATGGACACCATGTGCTGTAGCCATTAATGATGTCCATTAGTCTTTCTGTACTTGCTGTAAGTGTGTATCCAGTTCATGGTATCTGTAGACATTTCAAAACTTAATACCCCTTAAGTTTGAGTTTGATCAAACTACTGTTAAACATTTGTCATACCGATAGTTTAGTATGCTGTACAGCAGGGGAAGGATGATGTAGTGTCTTGAGTCCATTTACGAGTGTGACAAACTATCACACGTGCTATCAATTTTGTACATTGGTGTTATTTAGCTGTATCAAAATACACAAAACTTAATTTATGCAAATGTAAGATGTACACTGGTGATGTGATGTTTGATTATGGTGAAGTTTGGTTGTCTATTACATATTTAACTAAGATTTAGATGAAGATTTAGTATATCGAGATGACTCTTCTTCAGTAGCCCTTCTTTCTAACACAAATTGTACTGACTATTTCATTGTGGCATGGAGCCGGAAGTTTATTTAGCAGAATTTGGGTGAACTTTGCTCTCAACTGTACAAAGGCTTGTCTTCTGTCTGTCGCCGTCTTCTGCTGATTTATAGTTGTGATTTGCCGTATACAGCACTTTGTGGTAGAGTGCATACACAATTCTGAAAGGAAGTAAATTTGATATGAATTTGTGTGATAACCTTCGACCTACTGTCACGTACCTTTCAGCATTGAGGATATGTATAATGGAAGCAGCTCATGGAATCCTAAGGTCTGATGTGCATGTGGGCTTCTATGCTTTATTACTGGCCTTGATGTGAGTGCAAATCAGTGCATTTATTTGAATAGGAACATCCGGGGAGTCAGCGGGCCATGTGAACGATGTTCTGACCGGTTTCCATGGTTACCTTATCTGGTGAAGCCCTTGCACGTTTTCGAAATCAAAGTAGACGCCTAACACTAAATGTAAAATATCCATGCGCGCATTGCTGTTTTGACTTTCATGTAAATCTGTTTGATGCTCATCGGTAATGGTAAAATTGTTTAAAAATGCCCTGCATGTAAATGTCATATAGCGTTAACTGTGTATAAAAGCATGTAAAAAATATTATTACCTGAATGCATGGGTTTATGTGCCCTCGCAGCAGGAGACAATTTGCCCTCCTGGCATGGGCAAATTGTCACCTGCTCGCCGGCACATAAACCCATGTATTCAGGCATAATATATAAAATTACAGGGCTATATAAGCGTTTATATGTTGCTTGTTTTGTTATGGTGTTTGCCCTAAAAAATAGTGGGAGTTTGAGGTGATAACTTTCATTTGTGATTATAATGTACAACTGAATTTCAAAAGTTGCATTAAATCCTATGTGGCTCCATTAGCTTTAATCGCTATTGTTTTTCAGCATTTTTTTTTCTGTTCGTAAAACACTGTTTCTTTTTCTACTCCCACAATCACATCAAAATGTCTTGTGTACAACTTGTCAATACAGCCTGTATGTATGTTATGTCCAATGTTATTGTTGACAAGTGGGTTTAATCCTGGGCTACAATTCATTTGCCAACACAAACATTGCTCATAATATGTTACGTTGGCAAAGCCAATGCTGTCTGCTTCAACATACTTTTATAATATGACGAAATATAAGACAACGTT
This sequence comes from Ptychodera flava, assembly GCF_041260155.1. Lineage (NCBI taxonomy): Eukaryota > Metazoa > Hemichordata > Enteropneusta > Ptychoderidae > Ptychodera > Ptychodera flava. Next base: position 36,254,234 of record NC_091941.1, on the reverse strand, counting down.
TTTGTTTCAGAGAAGAAATATGATGAAATTACGATCAGTTGTAGTCTCTTTTAATGGATGTATGCATCTAGAATTGGACAAAAGTAAATTGAAGAAGACTGATTGCAAACCAACCATGAGAGACTCATCCAACAGTTACCTCTGCCAGTCCATGTAGCGCAAAATGTATCTGTTGTTTGTGACTATTTGCAAGTAGGGTTGCATCCATATTTGTGTGGGTTCCTACATTTCTGAAAACACTCCTGTCTTTGAACATGGTCATCATTCATAATTTCTGCCCTTTTAACCATGATTTTTAGCTCATATTTGGTTTTATATATAAATACCAAAAAGAGCTTATATGATGAGTCTAACTGTCTGTATATTTGTGGGTATGTGCGGACGTTGGGTATGTGCGGACGTATGTCCGTCACACACAAAGGCTCCCATGCCGCCAAAGCTACTGTCTTAGTATTTGGTGTACAGGTAGATGTAGGGGTTGAGATGTGAATTTGTCCAAATGAACACATCAGTGTCAAAAATGTGCAAATGAGGTAAGAAAAAGCGAAATTCTGAAACAGGCTTGAAACAATCTTACTCCACTGACTTGAGTCATTTCCTGTCATTGTTTATGAACTGTTACATATTAACAGACCTGCTCAAACCATAGACAGTAGAGGGGAGGAAGACCATCAGTAGAGGGGAGGAAGACCGTCTATGGTCAAACTAAGGGGGGCTAGCTGCCTTTCTGCTATGCATGTTGCTAAAGTTGACCTTCAGTACCTAAAGTTTCAGACCTTAATTACTTTTGTCATTCTTGTTTTTCTGGTTTAAATATTTCTTGTTGTTTTTCTGGTTGTACTGTGCAGAAATCATTGTCATAACATCAACGTAGAATTTTCCTGCACTGAACAGATAAACAACATTTATTGTTGATCTTTGGTACCCATACTGGTATGTACCAATTCTGATCAAATTTGAGCGACACCGTATAATTGCGGTATTTTTATTATCTGTTGATGACAACATATAGAATCCCACTACAGAAAGTAATATCAAGATGAATCTCAATTTGTGCATGATCCTTTGATACTCCACAGCCAAAGACAAATGAAATTGCCACTCACACCTATGACAAGCTGACAGACGTCTACAAGAGACTGTCAACAGAGCAAGTACTCTACAAATACAACCTGGCTGATCCCGCCTACTTGATGCTGGCCAATAATCCAGCCAGACTCATATTCCAGCTCTATGAACACAAGAGTATCGAGGAGAGGGGATCTGCTCATTCCACAGACTTCCCAGGTAATCCTAGTCAACAGAAATACACTCAGTAAATCTTTCCTGAGTTAGCTTTGAAAAATCACAAGCAAATGGATGAGGCTTGAAACATTGAAATCTGAACTTTTGTTGAACGTTGTACAAGTTTTTGTTCAAAGTTAATGATCTGAAACATGCGGCTGTGAAATTCATAAGCAGAATATTATGATGCAAAAATTCAACTTAATTCTGACTTTAAAAAAATTTCAGGTTGTAATAGTATAATCAATCCATTTTTTACAGGCCTTATGAGAAGTATTGCCTTTTGAGAAAATTTTCTAACATACTGCAGATCTCGTGATGATCATAAGTTTCTTTTCAGTTGATTTTATTTTTCTGATTTTTTCCAAGACATTCACACAGCAGCCGATAAGATTGCTGCAGCTACAGATTGTACTGTACAGAAGATCAGACAGATACTCTTTGACAAATGGATGCCTCCACAAATCTGCAAAACTGATACTTCTGATGATGTAAGTTGTATACCTGTTGACTACCCTATTTTGCAGGATTCTTTCTGTGTGGTTCTTTTTTTCAAGGGTGAAACATGTCACATTTGTCTCCCTGTGTAACTTTTGAAAATTTCTTGTACATCTCTTTTCCTCCCAAGGGATTGCACTCATCATACTTACACTCTTTTTCATCTATCATCGAACGCTCAACTTCATGTGAATATTGATACATCTCATGAATTCATCAGTGTGTTTCCTTTGAAACTTCATGAGTTGATAAGGAACTTTCTAAGAAGTTCCAGACGCTGGCGCGACAAGTTTATGTAAACATAGATACTTTGTAGCTGACTGTGAACAGTATCTGCTGTAAGTACGAGAGAACAGGCTCCCTGAACGCAGCCGGTGATAGACCAGTGAGAGAACGCACCAGAGTTATGGACAACGTTCTCCAACATATCGATCGAGTTATACAAAAGGCGGCAGCCAAGTATTTACTTACACGAAATCAGAAGAAAACTTCTTGATAATTAAAACGTGCCATCGCTGGCGACAATCCACCAGGCGATAACCAAATACCTGAGCATGAGTCGAAAGAAAATATCAAGTCTTGCCGCCAAATCAATGACTCCAGCTATCGAACAATATACACTGGAGTTCATAGAAACTGTTTCTGACTACAATATAAATCAAATTCATTGGTTTGATGAGTCTTTGGTGATCCGAACTTCAGGCAATCGTCGTTTTGGACACGCAGAAATCGGAACACCGGCAGTTGAAATACAATGGCATGCATCGAACGCTACATACACGATCAACCTCCTTGTCAGTGCTACGGGTGTCGATCATTCCGATGTGATCGTTGGACCATCAAACGGGTTGGAGTTACTGAACCTTTTCGATGAGGCTGTTCAAGTTACAGGTAATTTTGGAAATCCGTGTTTGGCCGTCGGTGACTGTGTGATTATGGTTTCCACCACTCGCGATGTGTTGAACAAAATCCCAACGACCATTGCATGAGAAAGGGTTCGACTGATTTACCACCCAGTTCAACGCTTGCGAGCCGTGTTTCAACTATAAAGAGTGAGCTTAGATCTAATCAAGATTTTGCGTACAGGTTCACTGAACTAGCGACTGCTTATGCCATAGCAAACATTACTCCCGGTGCTTGTCGTTTCTTTGCGAAAGAAAGTGGTTTCATTTGGGACCATCATCATTCATAATCGTCACGATAAGTTACGCATATACATTTGTGCCGGAAATGAACCAGCGCGATGTTGACTCTCAAAATGAAAGTTCGACTACAATTCTTGTTTGTCTCTTGAAATGTGAATCTTAGTTTCCAATTTCACACATTTTAAAGCATTTCTGTGTCGGCCAGGACTCTGCACACATAGACTCGCCAGTCGCTTGGTCTCGCGTATTGGCGTAGCTTCCGGTATTTGCTTGTACAACAATCCTTCGGCACTCGACCTCGCACGTTCGGCGCTCGATCGCCTATGTTGGATTGCTACCGCACTAATAATAAAGTGATTCAGTCAAAAGAAGGCACGAGGGACTGTCGACAGTCTACTGCACACAGTGCAGAGCATGATATTTACTTTTCTTTCAGCATGGCTAAAAATAGCAGTAGAACTGGACTCGAAGTTGACATTTGTTGATCGTGAACACGAGACTTCTGATAGTATTGGAAGTGAACATTATAATAAACACAAATTCCGATGACATTTTCACGTACAACACTCATTGGTACCATGTACAAACCATAGATTGTCTGTGTACAAACCAACGAAACCACTTTGCATTCTATGTAAGCGAAAATAAATGTGGCGCACCCGTGTTGTGTGCCCCAGCAAGTTTTATTTGTTGGCGACGTTTTGTCTAGTCTGGTGAGTTTGTAGCTGTTGAGGCGGTGAACTCTTTGAGGAAGTTCCAGTCAGCTACAAAGTATCTATGTTTACATAAACTTGTCGCGCCAGCGTCTGGAACTTCTTAGGAAGTTCCTTATCAACTCATGAAGTTTCAAAGGAAACATACTGATGAATTCATGAGATGTATCAACATTCACATGAAGTTGAGCGTTCGATGATAGATGAAAAAGAGTGTATTTCATCAAAAGTAGTAGGTTTTCAATGAATGTACAAACTACCCTCTACAAGTTTCACTTTAATTAATTATCCATCTTTTCAATTGTCTGAATTTGGTAGTTATGTCAAACTTTGACTTTTTGAGATGTCATAGGTACAAAAGAGATGTTCTTCAAAATTCAGTTTTTCAAAAATGTAAGTTCCAGAAAACGTCTGTGAAAAAAATAAATTAAAAACAAGATATTCGTACAAATATAAGCATATAATGAAAGTAATTATTTCTTTGCTGATGTTTATTCAATAGCTTGATGAAATTCAGGTATTACCACTTTGTGTCTCCTAGACATGTCACAAGGATGGTAATTTGTGTGATATTGGTGTCCTTTTTGAAGCTGCTTGGCAGGCATTCCTATGGTTTGGTTATCATACGTTGATTTGTCACTCAAACTGTTTTCATGCCAAAGTTATGACCATATTTTGAGTGTCATCAGTCTGTTGAAATTCACTTTGTGTATCATCTTTATCCAGATATTGTTTGATTCTGAGCCGATTGAAATGACAGAAGATGAACGCAGTTTTAGAAGGTTTGTTACTAGTAATATAAGTTCTCATACATGTACAAAGTACTTGATTTTCAGCCCGTTATGCTTCTTGCACACAGTTGCTAGTTGTTTGTTTTAACCTTTGACTTTCCATTGTCATCTTTGAAATTATTTGTACAGTATTAACACTACAGATACTCAAACTTCTGATCAGCTAGTTTTTCTGTGAATGTGTTTGTAAGTGTTTCAATGAGAACTGCCTTACCTTAGCTAGAACAGTTCATCACTATGTTCCTCAACACAAATGCCGATGTGTTTTGTACATTTCAAGTGATGGTGATTGACTTTGGAATCTACTTCCTACTTCCATACTTCTTCAGTTCTTTCTACTGTTCCACTTCAGTAGTAGTTTAAGTTACAGTGACAGATTGACACAAGCTTTCTCCCTATATACAGGGTTGTTTACCTTCTACAATATGGTGAAGTTGAACAGAATGCCAGTTCTCTCGTAAAGTCAATCTCTGAGGTACAACACTGCATATTGTTTACGTTGTTGTCTTTCATTCTAGAGAAAGAGGTCTCAGTGGCATCACAGTATTGTTTCAAGGTACCATGGTATCATGGCATGCATATAAGTTCAGTTGTAGACAATACCCTGATAGCGCTTTGATGCAACAAAAAGTGACATTAGATTAACCAATCAGTTGAGTGCTGAAGTTAAACATGTCACACTTTAATTACATGGTCTTTTTGAAGGGGAGGGGCCAGAGTACAGATATTGCATATGCTGAATCATGGTACAAATGTTGGTGATGTCACAAAGACCTAAAAATGGATGTGGCAAAATAAATTGACTGCTAACTTTAGGGTGTCATGTTTGGTTTTAAAGACAAGCAAAACAACAGTTGCACTTGACAATGTACAGTTATTACTTAGATTTAGGAAAACAAAAGAAGTGTGACATCCTAGACACATATAATGCACTTTTTGTATGAAAGGCATTTTACTGAAATGTCAAAATGGCTTGACATGTTTTAGATGGTAGAACAGCAATGTACCTCTGCCAAATAAATAGCTATCGTATCAGTCTGTGGACGGGTACTTTCATCATGTATGTAAAATTGTCATGATAAACAGCTTCTTGTCAATGCTAACCTTCCAGTGTTTTCTCTTACAGCACTCTGGTTTATCCATTGCCAGTCGTGTGAGAGCTATTAGATGCTTATTTGCCTTGCTGAAGGATAGAGACATAGAGAAGATTGCATTGGTATCTGCATCTAAACTCAGGTACTGCTAATGTAACCTCCCAAATCTTGTTTAAATACCAGTGATCATGCTCTTGTACAACTTTGAAAACGTACGGCTGTTCGGCTGTTCTACTCTAGAACATACCTACTGTACATGTATATACACAAAGACTCGTACAGCATTGTGACAGACTTTTGGTATGGGATACATTTTTCTACAGGGAGTGTTTGCAGACCTATCTGTATATGACACAGCTTGAAACGCTGAACATCACAATGAGTGTTGATGAATTTACAAGTTGTAATAAAGTTGAACTTGTCAGAAGACTTTGGAGAAACCATAACCATGAACCAAAGGTAATGTGATCAGTAATGTGAATGATTCTAAATCTTCACACTCAGTGTTGTGTTAATGTGTACTTTATCAGGCATGTATGCACCCATACCAGAGACAAGAGAACAGAAAGATGTCTATTTAGAATTTGTACAATATAAAATAAGGATATCAAGCTGATTTCTCGTGAGTGAACAATTTTGGCAGGTGCTCTTGTGTAAACTCATGGGTGCTCCTGTTCTTGAATTTTAACTGTAGTTCATCAGCAACTTTCGGTCATGGTTGGTCATATATTTCATGTTGATATCCAAACCCCAAGAACAGTAGAATTTTTGTGGGTTTTTTGTAGATTTTTGTGGTAAAACCATACTCATCTTTATGGTTATGTAATTTATGTCTATCCTGGTCTGAAGTAAAAAAATAGACACAAAGTGGTGAATTTGTCATTGCATATTGTGAAAAGGGAGAATGTCTCTTGCTGTATTGTATTTCATGAATGGCAAATGCCTTATAAAATTTCCTTTTAACATCTTTTTTCAAGGCTGTAAGGTTGATCAGTGATCTGTGTTTGCAGTATAAGATTAATGATATACAACTGTGGAATGGTTTACTACAACAATTCCTGGTCTTCAATACGGTGAGTATATGTATTCCTCTCCAAAACTATACATATGTCATTGATATGCTACATGTAAATATGGCTTAAACAATTGACCATGTTCCGAACCGTGCGAGACATTCCGAGATATCGCGAGAATATGTGGTTCGCAGTGGACGTGTTCTCGCAACACAGGACAAACTGCGTAAAACAGGACAAGTCGCTAATTACGTTAAACACTGCATAAAATATATGAAGTTGCAATCTTTGCTCAGTTCTGCACTTTTTCTAGTTCCATACAAAGTTTGACTTGTATTACTAAGCTGGAAACCTGTTTCTACGGGCATGTATTAAAGTCTCGCGAGATCTCGCAATCAGTGGAACATCGTCTATTGTACCATGTATGGATAACTGAAAATTACAGTGACGGAACAGCTTTCAATGACCACACTTGGCAGAGATACCATACTGATGTACTGAATGATCAAGACTGTCAAGTTCATTTTCAATCAGTTGTCAAATCCGTTCAAGTCTAAAACAGTATTCATACCAGTATGTAAAATTCTGGTGATACATATGTTTGCTAAAAACTCCATATTACCTACAACATCTGTATTGCCCTGATCTTCAAAAGTCTCATATACAAAAGCTTAAGGTTGAACCATATCATATTAAATTATATCATGTATTCATTTTGAGATTGTAATATTTGTTATATTTTTTTGATATTTTTCCTCCATTTCATTTATCAGATGAATTATCTGAAATATGTGATTGTCAAACTTTCCGCCATACAAGAACTTTGGCAAGTTCCTTGCCTTGTCAGAAGCTGGAGATCAGTAATTCTTCAACCACTCACTGCAGGTATGTATACCATTGACTTTTACATGACTCAGACACTGTGGGTCATACATGCCACTGATGAGTGTTTTACAAACTAATTTGTATCATCAAAACATTAACATTCTAGGTGAAACATAGTACTTGAATATACTGTTTTCTCTCTCCATGGACAGAGTTGTGAACACAGACCATGGTTATGCACATTTTGCTGTCATTGTTCACAATGCAGTTCATTTTCTGAATGATATCTTTGATGTTCGATGATTGAAATCTTACGTTCATCAGGGAAAACTGTCTATGGCTCAACTAATCAAGCTAGGTGGGAAACCAGAAATCACCTGGACCAGCCTTCTGGCAATCTGCAGTGTGTCAGGACTTTGTAGCTTGTGATTGGCTGAATATCACAATATTAATGAATCATTTGCATACAGCCAATCAGCTGCACAATAGCCTTAGTTTACGACAACTTTTGTTGCTGTGTATAATTGCAATCTACCTATCAGCCTAAAAGCCCCACTAGCTGTATCTTTTAGCATTATTTTTATGATTTTACTTTCAAGCTAAACTACGTTTTGTGAAAATGTACTAATTTAGGTGTGTGCATACACTTATTATTAACTACCCGCTGGGACTATACATGCAGGTTTGAACAAGATAAAGATTACACTGCAATTAAATGTTTGCCCAAATATTAAATCACAGCCCCATGTGGAAAAGCAAAAATCATGGATACTGTGCATATCTGCACTGAAATCTTCACATAAACTGCACAGAGTAGTCCAGTGTAATTCAACTGTGACATTGTATGTTCTGTTTCCATTGTAATGCTACAAATTTTTGAAAATGGTGGGAAATCAAAATGACTGTTAAATTTGAATTTACTTGTCAAATATTTCACAAAGGAATGGTTTCCTAATGCAGTAAAAAGCCCATATCCATTCAGAGGGTAGAATTCAGAGAAAACCAGGAGAGAATAGGAAGATATTTGAGGTCAACAATTTCAAGAGTTACAGCTATTGGGGCTTTAACCTCTTTAGCCACTGCACATTTGCCTCAGGCAAGTTTCAAGCTTGATTGGAGTGCAGATTGAGAACAGTGCATCAAAACAGACCAAAAGTGACAAAATATTTATATGTGCTTTCTCCGAGAGAGCATTGTTACAATTAGATAATGATACATCAATTTCCAGCAGTTTCTTCCAAGCGCAGACTAAAATTTGCACAGATCAATAGTGCAGACTGTGGTTTTCAAGTCTCTTTAAATAATCCCTGATTGTTGTCCCATATGGAGTGGCTGCACTGAACAGAGTTTACTTTTATTACTTCACAGTTTCTCCACCACTGAATGATGAACAGGAGAAAGTTTGTCATGAATCCCTGCTGTTACTTCTGTGGTAAGTCATCACATCACATGCCCCTGCATGCTTTCTCTCTGCCCTGAGAATTTTGCCTCTAGATGATATCAAATGTAGTCAAATCATATCTGTCAGGGTTTGAAAGATATCTAAGAACATACTAGTTATCACAGAAATTGTCAGAACAGATAAGTTGTAAAGAATTGGATGTATGTGCATATATTTGTTAAAAATATGATACATCAGAAAGTTTATAAAATTTCATTTTGTAAATTTCATAACTGAAAGGCTTCACAATGCCAGCAGCAATTTCAACCCTGAAATGCTGCTGCAGATTTGTGATTATTGGTGTAATTAACATAGATCTCATTGGTGGGGTGCTTGATTTCAGCTGTCCTGTGATATCTGACATGGACATGATAGAATTTTCCAGGCAGTTTCTACGGTTACAGATGACATCACATGCCTTGGCGTGTCTGCTGCTGGTCAGTCACACAGAGAAGAAGAAACGGCAGATACAGGTACATTTCACAGTGTGACAGAGTATACTTGGGATGTTTGCATATAGAAACATCCACCATACCAATAACTGGATGCTGTTAGAAAATGTCAAAAACATCTGTACTGCATTTTTAGCATACATGAATTCCAGTTTTATATAGCTGCATATACTATAATTGCGTGTACAATGCATGGCGGGTGAATGTTCACCACAGACAATAAGACATCAACATTCTTGTGTCCTAATGTTTTAATGCTGAGAGGCTTATATAAGTGAATAACATTATAATATCACTCTTAAATCAATACATGATACATCTGAATAACCTTTGAACTTTACCATTTCATTTTTTAACTAGTGATAGATATCTTATTTTATATACTAGAAAATATGACACACACAAGCCAGTTATTGGTTGTTTAAAAATCTGCAATGTTATACAGCCAAGAATTTAAAACCATTAGGGACACCAGGAATTTAAAACCATTAGGGACACTATGTCCCACTACGGTTTATTTTGGGGGACATTTTTGCACATTTTAGGCACAACATGTATTTGTTATCGATCAAATTTTACATTCTTTTATAATAAGTTTCACAAAACAAAATTCAAGCTACCAAGACCGCGTCACTATATATGCTTTAATTTAGGCAATTGTATCAGGATACTGTATCTGCCTCCAATCAGAGCTCAGTCGGACTACAACCAAGTGCAGCATTTCAGTTACTTTTAATCACAGCTTTGAAAGTACATAAATATAAGCCTCAAAATAATCATGCAAAACAAAGGCCATTGTCAATACTAGATATTACTTGCAGACTACACCCATTGAACTAAGTTGACTCATGAGTGCACCTGAGGTGACCCACAGTGCGCGAGAATGCCGGACAACGGGTTCCGTTTTGGGGACATTGTTGCAAGGGCGTGTCCTTGCTGCAACGCTGAATTTGCTCAAACTCTTTTATTACACAGAACTTTCATACACCTGTTTCAACTTCTTCAAATGTTTTCTGTCTCTATTACTGGACATTGCTGTGCTCTTATTGAATATTTTCTGTCTCTGTGCTAGACGTTGCTAAGCTCTGGTTGCCATGCAGTTATACTGGATCAGATTCACAAACTGTCATTGAAGAGATTGTTTCTACCACAGATAGATCAGGTGAGTAGTCTGGTGAACATTTCTGATATGGGCTGTATCTCTATTCTTCTAACACCTTTACTCTATTCACCACACAAAAAAATATTCTTCAGAATGTACAGTCAAACAAAGCTTTGAGTTGAACCTAAACTGGAAAGTGATGGCTAGAGCAGTGTCACACTGTCTTGAATGTATATGAAATGTGATATGCTGAATGTCATAACAATGACATCAGATCAATATGCAAAGCAGTGCATCTTCAGCTGTAATGTTTACTTACTTGATACAGTAACTGAAATGGTGCATGTTATAATTGTAATGTATGTCTGACATCTAAAAATGTGTGCAATATTGTATCTTTCATACAGCCCTTTATTGACAGGGCTCTCCCATTGTGTGGTCCCTCCATTGAACAGATAACAGCATCATCACATCTTTTCAATTTGATTTTTGTCACTCAGATTGTCAGCACAGTCTTTGATAACATTGTCTGCACAGAAAACTATGCTACATTGATGTCAACACCGCACTGTGAGGCATTCCAGAACTACCTAGCAAAGACCAAGAACATTGATGGCATGCTTTGCAAGTTGTTAGAAACAAATGGGTAAGTTGATCATTAGGAACCCCTTGTCTCGTAAGATTCATTAATTGCTCTTAACCCTTTGCACCCTGACCCCCTGGTGACCTATGACATCATACAGACTTTTTTTTCTGAGCTGGGTTCAAAGGGTTAAATATACATGTGTCCAGACATACTCTACTGACTCCTTTTGAATAAATTGCTGTTTTATTCATCTTTACAGAGTTGAAGATGGTGTGAAGTTAGTAAATCTGTATTACCAACACAATGCAGAGACTCCGCCAGCTAACCAGTCTGCCAAAAATACTATGAAAGAAGGAACATTGAAACTGAAGGTATGTATCAAAAACCTTTTCCTACACCACTATCATCTTCAAATGTTGACTGTAGTTCACTATAATGATAATGATTGGCCATGAAGGTAACAGCACATGTCTATACCCGAAAGACTGAGAGTCACCCCCAAAAGCAGACTTTCCCGAGGCCGATTGCCAAGGGAAACAGCCTGTTTGAGGGGGTGACTCACTGGCCCAAGGGGTTACAGACATATGGCTAGTATATGTGATTATAATACACCTCATTAACAGTCATGTATAATAATGTAACATATGCAATTACAAAGCTTGGAGCATATAGTGTGTAACACATGGTGTTGGAGTGTTTGGTTTGTCATGGGCAAAGTTTTTCCCGACAGCGTTGCAGTACTTCTACAAAACGTTCAATGCACTTTTGATTATCGTTTTTGTACATTTCAAGTCCTTGTTGGAAACTAGAGTATTAAGTTCTCCTTCAGAAAGTAGGATAAACTGAGAAATTTCTTGACCATTGTTTCACTCAGCCGCACATGACCTCTTTGTTTACATTTGTTTTTGAAGTTAGGGCATCAGTTGTCAGAACTGATGCCTGACAGGCAACGGCTCGGACAACTGATGCCTGATAACCTCATTTACCTGGATCAGCACAAAAAGAATGCATCCCACGTGACTATCAGTTGACGAATTAGAATACAGACTGCGGATGTCGGGTGTTATAATCTAGACTGATTCTCAGCGTTCAGTCATCTGCACTGTATTTGGTCTATAATATCAAATGAGACAGACAATAGCAACATAGCAGTTCAACATTGGGGATTTTACTTTCAAATGTGTCTCTTATGACAAATCAGTACAGTGGGAAAGTGTAGTCTCTTTAACCTGTTTCACCCCTAATCCCTGTGAACAGGTCCACACTCACCACAGATAACAATATGTTTGGGCCAAACCATGGCGGTGAAAGGGTTAAAATTCTGTATTTGACAACTGCACCAGAAAAACATTGTTTGGCAATTTTAGTTTTTGAAGCATTAACCAATAAATATTTATTCAATAATTGATTGAATTTAAATTTTAGGCCAAGTTACAAACATTCTAAGTGGTTTTTTTGGAGGGCAGAGATCGAGTAATTCTGCCAAAAGTATCAGTTATGAGAGTTTTGCACTTGTATGAGTCATCAACTCAGCTGATAGGAGTGTAGCTATCAATCATTGCACTGTCTCCACAAAATTGACGACATCCAAACTAGATGTTGCGATACTGATTAGAAATCGCTATACACAGGCAAACCTGTTGTTTCTTTTTTCTACAGATTTACTTGGAAACCCATCACCTGTTGGATAAATTGGAGTGTGACGAGGCCGAGTTGAGGGATCACCTTGATGTTTGAGTAATTGCCAACGGTTTGTTCAGTGGCAGTCAAATCAAAATCAAAATCAAAATCAAATGTATGTGTGTAGTGGCATATATTTACAACACTCTTATTTAGTGACATAGTTTCCTGGCAATTATTATTAATAAGTTGTGGTTTCTCTTTCAGTCAGTGTTTTATTTCAAGGAAATCAGTTCTTTACTTCATTGAGCAGTGACTTTATAATCTCTGGTAGGTTTTGTGAACTGTATCAAAAAAAGTATGAAGTTTGCACTTTTGTGATATAGAAAAGTCACAAATCTCACAAATCTGAATTTTTTTCACCTCTCAATTTTGTAAATAACAGCCACATAGTGTGCTAATCCTGAATAAGTATTTCTTTACATATAAGTATTCCTGTTTTCAGTAATTAACAATACCAGAAATTTTCCAAAGGAAGATGGAAGATTGATAAATTACTGCATAATCTGAATAAAGCCTGTTTTGTTTAAATCAAATGTCAGTCTTTGTTTTGTACTGTAATCTCATTCAGTTTATCAGCTGTGCCAGAGACTCTCTGCAAAAATTCCAAACAAAATACTCTAAAACATCAAGTGCTTCTCAATGGAATGCTACTTTCATAAAATAACTTTATTGCAAATTGTCATTTAATTGTAAATCACAGAAATCGTTCATTTATATTCACAATGGACTTTATCTGGTTACAAAATTTTACATCAAAAATAACATTATATACAACTAGTTTCAAACAAGGATTGAATAAAGATCTGTTGTTTTTTATTTACAAAGATGTCTGGTGATGATAGTCAACACTACAAACTAAGTACAGTAAACATTGCTTGAGAGTTCAAAGTTCAAAGTTTTACTGCAGTGGCACATTGCTTAGATATGGTTCAATGACATTTTCTCACAAATATGTCCCCCTCCAAGCATTGTATATTGCATGCAGGCTCATTGTCCAATACCCTGAATGATCCATTGTGAATTCTTGGGAGAAAGAACTTTTGCCTACGTCAAACCGTGTTAAGAAAGAATTCACATATTTGCAACTGAACAAAAGCAGTTGTGTTGTGCTGTATTCAAAATATGTTGTATGAGTTTGAACTCCGACCTGATGTAAATAATTTACATGATTGGTAATTTTCAATTAGGCCAAAAAAAAAAAAAAAGCTGTTCAACGGGCGGGATGACTTCAAAGTTGGGTAGGTAGGTCGGATTTTTTTTTTTTTTTTTTTGATTTTTCTTTTTTGGTTTTTCTTAAACAGAACATATAATATAAACACTTTTTGTGTGTTTCATGCTTTTTCTTAGTCACATAACATATACTGGATATGTTGTTTAGTACGTTCATGATTTTTTCAATTTTTTGTTGACATGGGTTGGTTGTCTCAGAACAGCTTCTTTGCCTTCACTTCTACAGGTCAATCTACAGGTGCCGCCAACTGGTAAATTTCATGAATTTCTCAAAATCATCACAAAACCTGTTTTGAAGGCTGATATACCAATTTTTCTTATTTTTGACCCTGACCTAAAACTTAGAGGGGAAAGTGAGAGCTGTTCGTAACTGCCCTCCCACTGGTATACACTGAAAATGTGCTCTCCCACTGATGCCCACTGCCCTCTGGTATCTACAGTCTGCCCGCTCCCCACTCCCCACAACAATTCAAGCTCCCCGCTGCCCTCTCCCTACTACTGAAATTCCCCATTGCCAACTAGATGCCCACTATGCAACCCAGATCAACACAAAACCATGCAAGCAGTTAGCAGTATACCTTGGAACATTGCTCCCCTCTAAGTTAGGTTCTATTAAGCACGCCGCTTTCCCTCCCTCTACGTATTTTCCGGTGCCCACTGTCAAAAATTTCTCCCCGCCTGCTGAAAGTAATGAAATTTCTTCCCCGCCCACAGTAAATATCGATATTTTCTCCCCGCCCGCTGATTAGTTTTGAAATCTGCCTGCCCGCTGAAAAACTTAGCACGAACACCTTTTTGCTTCATTGGCGGCACCTGAATCTAACGGAGCTAATTTCTGTGTTGGTGTCACCAGCCAGAGCACGGTGCATTCCAACCAAAACTCGCGACTCAGAAACTGACGGGTCAGCCCCGGGGATGTCCAGGGTGACGTCGTCGAGCGAGGGAGCGAAATTAGACCATTCGTCCTGTGTCCAAGTCAAACAAATGTCACAAGGTTGACTCCTTGTGCATTCTCGACAACGGAAACACAAATCATGTCCGTCCTGCAGTGAGAACTGCTGCTTACAATCACACATTCGATAGGAGAAAGCCATGACGAAAATCGGAACGAGTGATGACTCAAAGAACAATAAAGAATTTTCAAGGAACACTGAAAATAGGAACACTAGAAATATAGACTGTACAACCACTCGGACGTGAAATAACGCCGGTGAAACAATACAGTACAGAGTGTCTAAGCTATACGGAACACGTGGCGTAATAGTTTATTTTCCACGGCGTATTAACCCTGCCCTTCACCTTGACCAAATGTTTGTGATGCGCTTCCACCTTTACTCTTCAAATCATAGCCTGTATCAATCTCACTCAAGTCAATGTCATCGAAAATGTGAAGGTCATTCATCTTACAGACAGATGTTCACTGAATAACATCTCCGCGTTTCTTCAGATTCGTAAAGATTTTGGAAAAAAAAAGAAAAATGTGGAGTGGTCCAAATATGGGTCGGTCGGGCCCGTTGAACAGATAATTTTTTTTTCCTCGCCTTAGTAGGCAATTCAACTACAATCATATTATACAATGGAAGTGGTCAAAACTTCATATTCTGTTAAAGTAGTGGGCTCTCTCAAGACTGAAAGGCTTTGCTTAAGTTTTTACTAAATTTAAAACCTTTCAAAATGAAGAGTAAAATTCATGGGTCACAGATATTGTGCAAATTTTGGTACTAGAGAACAATTTCTGAAACTTTTACTGATATTTGAAATTCAAAAAGGGCTGTGATCCATCGAGTTAATTTACTCCATGGGGAAAAAGGAAACTTTCAATTTTCACAAAAACAAGATTGTGAATACTTCATTTACTCCTTAGAGCTTCAAAATGAGCACACACAAGCAGTAGACCAGAAAAATATAAGAATTTAAGATAGTATGCACCTCAAAAGTGAAAGACTTAAGCTTTTGCTCAATTTTCCTCCAGGAATCTTTCACCCATTTTCTTTCAAAATCAAGAACAAAAATTGGGGGTCACCATGCAAATTTTTGTACTAGAGAAACAAAATTATCCAAGATTTACTGATACTTGAAATTCAAAATGGCCACCATCTCTGTGTTAAACGTATGAAAAAAAATAAAAATTTTCGATTTTCAAAAATCTAAGACAGTAAAAGTTTTTCTCACTCCAAGGGCTTAAAAATGAGCCCCCCAACAAGTGGTAGATCAGAAAACAATTGGAAAAGTTTGAGAGTGCAAATATCTGTCCCCGAGGCACATTCTACCTTTAGTCTAAATATCTCTGTCCCTGAGGCACATTTTGACTTAGTAGCTCAAAGTATTAAAATACACATATCTTGGGAAAACTGATCACATGTTATCAAGCAAAAGAGGCGAGTTTGACAAAATGCCAGACTTGTCCTAACTTCCTGTGATAACGTTAATATCTAAGTCCCATTTTGTTAAATTGATTTTGGTATGTTTGGTTCAGTTTTGCTGAACAACATCTAAACAAACAAAATGCAGCAAGGGATGTGCAATTACTGCAGTGGTAGTTTGGTGGTTATTTTTGGTAGGATTAAAGCACATCTCAGAAAATATTTAAAACCAATTTACTGTACACATGTGTACACAACTTATGAAAGCTACATTTGTTTTGAGAGCTTCAAGCAACTAAACATATCTCAAAAATTTTTTTGATGTAAGTATGATAAACAAACTTCATTTAAATATATAAAAAAAGCCCACTATGGACGGCTTTCTATTGATAACAATGGTACCATAATGAGTTAGGATTATAAGCTTTTTCCACTTATGTATAATTTGCATGTAGTTATTTACACCAATTTAAATTGCCTTGGTTTGGTCATCACTGTGAAAAAAATTTCAAGTAATATTATTATTACTTGTTCAGATTTGACAAAATTGTTTGTAAATATACAATATGATACTATCAACCCTTCTCATGAATTGTCCACTCATGTGGCGTATGAAAAGTAGCAGTCACTATTACAAAAGATCACAGCGGCTTTGAAAATTTAGAGCTATATTCCTTTAAAAATACCCTGTGAAATATTTTACCTATTTCATACACTTGTACAGTAGCAATTCAGTAACTTAGGTTTAGATAGAAGCCTCAGCAGGTAATGCTAGCCAAGTACTGTTATACAAGAGAAACAAAACCAAGTCCTTTGAATAGGTCACTCTAAATCACCTTTACACATGAACATTATGTGTGTGGTTGAAACTGAGCAAGGGTACAAAGGTTAGATGCCATTACACATTCTCCTTTGGTAAATAAATATTTTGTGAGAGAAAAGTTTCAAATACTGAATTTCTGACTACTTTATTTGCATATGGGTAAACATTATTTACTGTAGCTATACTGGGATTTGTGTCTGTGAGCTGTTGTTTATGGGATTCTCTATAGATTCTTGTTCCAGCACTGATGGGAATAGTGTAGGGGGTCCTCACGTATTATTGCATTTTTGATTATTGCAATGCAAACTGCCAGTAAAACCCTTTTATCTAGGTTCTGTTCTGTGGTACACACCACACATGGGTGATAGAATGAATGTCGATAACCATTGAGTAATTCATACTTAACCAACATGACAGCATTGACCCTGGAGGGTATTGCATGTGATATCCCATGATATTGGATATTACAACTGTCTCCTGTCAACTCTTGGCATGACTGGCCTTTCTGTGGTATTTCACTCAGCAATGCAATGCAATTCCACTTGATTTGGGTGTAATGGGCGTGGCAATTCACGCAAGTCTGGATTTTCCAGGGATTTTTACATGTCTGAACGTACAGTCAATATCAAATGTTGCAAATATTTATTCCATTGACCTACAAACAGATGCATTTGCTGTGTGTTATCTGCATTATTTCAAAGAGGGATCTTCAAAGACTGAGTGGTACAGTATATATAAGAAAGACTTCAAAAATGAAAGAATATCCGATAGTTTTCATGTATATATCAACAGTGTGAAAAATCAAATCTGTGTAGTCCTACCACAGTGCCCCTTGAGCACAAAGTCCCATGGCTGGGGCAATGAAATATTTCTCTGCAATGATGGCAGCTCATTGTCTAATACTTTGGCACTGAACCGCTGTAAATAAAATGCCTGATATCACATAGCTGGGTAAAGGAAAACTGTCCATCTTCACACTCAATCTGCACATATGGCCCATTGTATAGATTATTGTTGATCCATCTCAAGTCATCAGTTGTTAGTTTTCAGTTGTATTTCCACCTTACAATATCACGCAAGTTGAGCTGACAGCTTTCCTTGAAGTCACATTCCTAGAAGAGCCCAACCTTGTTGATTTCACAGCATCACCAACCTCTGTGCCATCGTCTGAGTTCCTTGTCGATTTCACTGCCGTGGATTCAGTGAGTTTGGAAATGCTAGCCATACTTCCTGTTGCACTGTTCATCCTCTTGGCTCTATTAAGCTGTGCCACCTGATTAATGCTGAGTTCAGCATTAGAATTCATCCGGTCCAGCGATACGTGCCGTCTGGCGGACCTAGCTCGGTCTGACACCATGGAAGAGTTGGCCGAGGTGTCTGCCATAGACTGTCTGTGATTTAGCTGTCCCAGGGCAATTTGTAACTGAGTTTCCAAATGTTTAATTCTCTGATCCTTTTTCCGTCTGTCCAACTGCAATTCCAACACCTACAAATCATTAAAACCATGTTACAATCATACATGTATTTGATCAGTTCCATTGGTATTACCGTGTGCATCCAACAATTATAATTTTGCTGATCCAAATTATTAGGGTATCATGCATGCAGGTTTTGCTGCTGCCAACAAGGATTTGAAGGAAAATTTTGGTTTTGAACAAGTGTTTACTAATACCTAAAGAATCATACGCAAGTTTTTAAAGTCATGTAAAAAGTTTTAAGGCATGTATTTTCCATAATGATGAGAGAACTGACTTCATTTCTGGACAGCTTTGTCAGTGTAAATTTACATGAATGATGTTCCCTTTTCCGTATACTGTATATACTATGAAGACTACTTTCATCACTAAGACTATGCTAAAATCCTTTGCTTTCTTTATGGTGGCACACTTCACAAGATTCACCATCCACCAAATCATATAATTTGACAGTTTAAATCACTGGTAATCTGAAGATCTGTATGAGAGGGAGTGATGATCAGAAAATGTATACTAACTACATTTTGAAAACTTACATAAGGGTATGAAACTGAACTCACTGTACAGGTTATAAAACACAAGGTATGAAACCAAATTCACTTTTACTGGAAAAAAAGCAGCGATGTTTCAGCCATGCGTGGAAAGCATTTTGTTGGATTTTCGATGATCCCCTGATACAGATATCAAAAATTCTTGTAACATAATCCTTCTTGAATTCAATAGTACTTCTTTGCAGAGGGATTTATATCCATAACTTTGTAAAAGGATAATGTATTGTGGATGCATTGATATACACTTATATCGTACCTCCAGCAAGTTTTAATTCATCCCAAACCTATCAATAATATGGTGTGTGCCATTGTCTTGTGTAGAAGCCTTGCCAACAGGGAAATACCAGAATATCTTAATACCAGTTTTAACCTTCAAACCCTACTTTTGTCTATCTTAGCTCCACCTTTACCACACAAAGAAAGAAGATTTTTCAAAAATTTGGTTGTGAAAGGGTTTTATTATGAGCACAGCTTACCTGTTGCTTCAGCTTTGATAACTCTTCATCTTTGTAAGCCATGGTTTGTTCTGCTGTTTTCAGTTCCCCTTGCAACTTACGAATGTTAACTTTCAGGATGTAGTCTTCATCGTGGGACGTGTAGGCCACAACTCTGTGATGATAAAATCAACCATATCACAGGATGATACATTGGACATGACTTTGTTACACTTACAATGTAAGGGATTGAAGCGAAATGACATGATGCTCAAGTCACTGCAGACAGTATCTTTAGACAAGTGTGATATCAAAACCTTTTAATTTCAACATATACTGTCGCCAACACCTTTTTCAGATTACTGAACACGACATCATAATTACTTGAAACCAATCACATTGAGTACATTACTGTAAATCTGTGGTGTATTATTCCAGCATGACCTGGATGGATGAATATATTGTTGTAAATACTGGCATGTCTGTTTTCATGCCTTGACTGTACTATGTCATTCTGATATGCCAAATGGAAATATCCACAGGATTTCTTTCACAGTCTAGTCAGGCTGATACATGTGCAAGTACTGAGCACTGAACCCGAAAATGATATTTGAAATTGTTTTTTGGGTATAACTTTATTAAGGACATTTTTGAAACTCAAGATTAAATTTGCTGACAAGAAACAAACAGAAGCTGTTTGTTTGAATGCTGATAGGCAGCACAATGACAGCAATAAACCTCATTGTTGAAAACATGATCATAGAGATGAACATTTCCATCTATGTATAGCACTGGCAATTTAGTAAATGTTTTTCTTATGAATGTACAAAAAGATGACGTGGCAATTATATAAATTTCACTCAGGAATACTAAGAAATGAAAGTTGAAATATCAGAACTGTCTGTACATGGTATGCAGCTGTGCTGTTGAGGAAAGACAGACAGGATTTGGAATATATACCAGGATCCATGTGAGTTCATGGAACAGCTTGAGATGGTCCGTGTGAGCTCATGGAAACAGCGTGAGGTGAAATAGATCACTCAAAGTAATTTTCAAGCATTTTCAGATAGTGCATTGTACAAATAACAAAAAAGACATGATCAGCAGACAGGAAGTGAGTAAAGTTGTACTTAAACGGTGCATACCTACTAGCTCTTCTGGGTATACTGATACTTATAATGAGATAAAATAAACACATGTAAAATTAGTGGTTAAATTTGTTAGTGGTTTGTGAGAACCTGTGCATGTGCATGCAAACAATATTTCATATGTCATCAGTAATTTACAATATTAATCTTACCAATAAGTAAACATGCAGTTAACTATACATACACAACGGTGATGATGCAGTGCAGTATTAAAACACTGGTTATTTTGGTTGCTGACATCCATTGGTCAATAAATATTGCAATGCTGGTATTACCGTAGATACTGTTTCATATCTTGAAGGGGAAAAGTCATCGTTGATGACACAGTGACCACTTGTTAATGGGTACTTTGCTTACAGGTCCTCAGAGAGGATAGAGTCCTCTTCATTAGGTCTGTGATAAAAATACTTTTGAATAAATTCGCTTGATACATGTCTGAGTTGTAGTTCAGGACATGAAAAAATTGTAATAAAATGGCCACATGTCGGCCATATTGGATCGTATCACAAAACAAATCAATGTGCATATGTATGACATAGGTCAATGTCCTTGTACCAAGTTTGAATAAAATCCGTTGTGATATGCCTGAGTTATGGCTCTGTACATGAAAAAATCGTAACAAAATGGCTGCACGGCAGCCATATTAGATCGTATCACATGAAAAATTGACGTGCATATCTATGACATTGGTCAATGTCCTTGTACCAACTTTGAATAAAATCAGTTGAAACATGCCTGAGTAATGGCTCTGTACATGAAAAAATCGTAATAAAATGGCCGCCTGGCGGCCATATTGAATCGTATCACAAAACAAATCGACGTGAATATGTATGACATTGGTCAATGTCCTTGTACTAATCCGTTGTGATATGCCTGAGTTATGGCTCTGTACATGAAAAAAATCGTAACAAATTGGCCGCACGGCGGCCATATTAGATAGTATCACATGAAAAATTGACGTGCATATCTATGACATTGGTCAATGTCCTTGTACCAACTTTGAATAAAATCAGTTGAACATGCCTGAGTAATGGCTCTGTACATGAAAAAATTGTAATAAAATGGCTGCCTGGCGGCCATATTGAATCGTATCACAAAATAAATCGACGTGAATATGTATGACATAGGTCAATGTCCTTGTACAAAGTTTGAATAAAATCGGTTGAGATATGCCTGAATTATGGCTCTGTACATGAAAAAATCGTAACAAAATGGCCGCCTGGTGGCCATATTGGATCGTATCACAAAACAAATTGATGTGCATATCTATGACATTGGTCAATGTCCTTGTACCAACTTTGAATAAAATCGGTTGAAACATGTCTGAGTTATGGCTCTGTACATGAAAAAATCGTAATAAAATGGCCGCCTGGGGGCCATATTGGATCGTATCACAAAACAAATTGACATGCATCTGTAGACATATGAAGTAATCCTTGTACCAAGTTTGAATGAAATCGCTCCAGGCATCTCTGAGATATCTGCGTGAACGGACGGACGGACGCACGCACGCACGGACATGACCAAACCTATAAGTCCCCCCGGACGGTGTCCGTTGGGACTAAAAAAGGCATTTCTGAGGAACTGAGACAATTATTCAATGATATGCAAATTCAGTCTCTCATAATTTCACATTTACAGCACACTGTTTCCTTGGAAGGTCAACAAACTTAACAAGTTTGACTAGCACTGACTTTGTTGTTTTAAATCCTGACTTTAATTCAATATTTGATTAAATTTATTTTCATGGAATGTGTCAGTTTTTTCCTGTATTGTGGATGCCTTTAGCCTGTCAGTTGTCAAGCAATTTCAATTTTTACTTTGTTTCAAAATAATGCTGTGAAATATTTCCAAACATGAAAATGCTAACTCCTCCATGTTCCAAACAACCCTTCCCAAATTTTTCAGCGGGAAGATTAGAAAGGGAGTCATTCACTTTTAGAGAATTACGTATTTAAGAAGTACTGGCAAGGCTTCTCAATTGTGGTACAGTTTGCTATGCTGTCAATAATATGATTGCTTACAGAGACTACTATAAACTGACTCTTCTGAATATTTACAGCTCTTTCTGTTGAAAACAACAAATATCTGATAACTTATCCACCTAAAGCTTTTAATCTTCAGGGAAAGCACAAACCCATTGACTGAGGTACATTAGAAAGTATTGTGCAAATAACAAGGCAAGGGGTGAAACCTTTGTGTTTATTTTGTGGAACAATTAAGTCACTGTGCAGTCGGTGAAAAGCTGAAAGCCTCTCAAAACCTCACATACTTTAACTAACTATCATTATTCACTATGGTGTATACCTGTTCCTAGGTGACGGGGTGATGACCTCTTCAACTTTGACCCCTGCACTTGATAACTGAGCCTTATCTTTCTCAAGTTCCTGGTGTAAAATTTCCAGTTCCTTGACGTGGTAAACAGGACATGAAAGAAAAGCAAGCGGAGCTGGAAAGTAATTTCCGTCTGTTCTTTGAAAGCAAAGTCTTATTGTAAAAGTCAATAGCCGTGCTATAAAATCACTGTGTGCTGTTTTGTTGTCTGCGTTATAGACACACCCAAGTCATAAAATATTTGAAGTACCGAGTTTCCTTTCAAACTTCAGAAAGTAAAGATTTACAGACCATGTATTCTTGATGAGTGACTTCTGACCTCTGTAAGCCATTTATTTAGTTTTCACAGATTTATATGCCGTTCATACACAGGCCATTGAAACGTCTCTGAAACGGTTCTGGGCCAATACTGACACAGAAAGTTATGTGTGGACACTCCAAAGTGGTTCTGAAGCGTTTCAGATTTGAGACGGTTTAGTCGGCCCGACCAGAGCCGTTGTAGGGATTAACTCTATCCGCAAATCGCTGTGTGGACAGACTGAGCCGCTTCAGAAGCGTTTCAAACGCCCTCACACGACAGGTATTTGTAACATTAAACAAACAACAACCAATATACAATATTCACTTTCGCCATGGCTGCCGAACACAGTACTACATCTCGCGGTATACTGGTCCGACGAAGAGATAAGCTTGCTACCAAAAACCCTATCAATTCGACCAGAAAAATTCATTACGATTTGAAAAACGTCGAATTAATAGGAAATTAAAACTGCCGAAATAATTTAGTGGTCGAATTTAATTGTAACGACGAGGATGAAATTTAAGCGAGACATGTTTGCCATGTTGAGACTGCTTCAAAGCATGGACTGTGAAATTTTGTGAGGTCGACAAATTTCGTAACAAAAAACCTCAAACGCACGTTGGTGTCACATCAAATCAAAGTGGCCGCGATTACAAACGGAACAATCTGTGAGACTGCCACCGGCCGCTCGACGGACGACACGTAAGTTGACATCGTGTGCCAGCCCTTGGAAATATATTTTAACTCCTTGACAGGCAGATGAGATAGTCTTATAGCGTTTGATGCATTGAAAGTTTGTAAAAATAATAAAAAATGACATCACCGATCATAAGAAACGTGGTGTTGAAGATAATAGTTTTTAAAAGAAGACTATGACGACCATATTTCTGTAAGTATTATCTAACTTTAGAAAACCAACATCTGAAGATTTACTTCCACCAACACTTTTGGATTTGTTCCACTCTTTATTATAAGATTAGTCGAATTTCTGGAAAGTAGGTGTACATTTTCGATGTCTGTGTATCGTCTACACCGAAGTCATATCCGAAAGAGTATAATCACTTCGCGACCGCGTAAACCTCTCTCTCCCTCTATCTCTCCGGCATTTCAATGTTTTATATTGTCGACATTTATATATCAGTCTGAAGTTTCAGGTCACTGCTCATTGCAAGTAGTTGATGTCAATTTTTCCGTATCGGGCATGGTCTCTATCGTCACTCTAATTGTTAGTGTTTTCCTGTTATATTCCATATCAAACTCAAACACAACGTGAACAACGCTGATAATATATTGCATATTTCGTATCGAAAACCGGTAAAGTTCGTAACTGGTGACATGTCACGCCCTGGAGAAAGTTCATCACCATCGATCGAATGTCCGTGGCGCTTTTGCTTCCAAATAGACATATTGAAATGCACAGGGAACTTCGCGGTATGGCAATTATATGAACTTTACCTTGAAGAAAGTCTGTGACTTTAAACTGGCCGTACAACCAACAATAAACATGGCGGAGCAATGATACCGATTTCAGAGACTTCGATTTTTTTTTCATTGCGACCTCGACCGCTGGTGAGAGCGAGTCGTCTATTTTTTTCCCACTGGCTATTTGGCTTTGAATTTTCAATTGCCATCTTGCGCTAAGTTAAAGCTAAAAACAAGACGGGCGTTCTCTGTAAATCAATAAGCCTTTTGAATATGAAAAAATCGGACATCTGAACCTCAACACGCAGCTTGAAAGTTGTTCTCCGAATCAGGACAGGGACATCGGCCCGGGACATCGGTGAGGCCGGATTTCACGTAGTAGCTATGGAAACCGACGGCTCTGTCTATGGTTCGTTGTAAGAAACCATGCGATGTACGCTCCCTTGGGCCGTGGAATTTCGCCGTATCGCCTCTACAGACTACACCGTCTATTACCTAACCATGCCATTAAACAATCACACGATAGTTCAGTAACATATACCGATCATCCACCGTCGAACACTTCGAAAACAATGGTCGCGGTCACGGATTCAAGGACGTTCACAAGAAGAAATTATCAATAAGTGGCGCGCAGAATTATTTTTACTGGTTTTGAGAACTTCTAAAATAACTTGTAATCTGTATATCTTCACACATCGAACCGATATTGTATACCTATCACCGTCGAAGTTTATGTCTTTCACTGTAGAGTTCTTTTTATCCAAAACACATATTCAGAAGAGTCCCACAGAGCAGTCAAATGAAAGGATAATTGCTTCAAGCGAATGAAATTGCACGAAAGAATGAAAATCAACAGCACACCATGGACGTGATTTAAAACAATAGAGCTTGTGAATAGGACTATTTGAGTAAAAAGTGCCGTTTTTCTCGCAATTTTAGCAACTGTAACGACCCTTTATTCTTTAATACCTTTCCATAATTGAATTAAACTAGGTTTAGGGCTTATACACACAGTGTACACTGATGTACAGAACTTTAAAAAGTATTCTGCTGGTAACGAACAGGGGTTTACACTCTAATGGGCGCAGTAAAACAATGGTCACGTCCATAGATTCAAGGACGTTCACGGGGAGACACGATGGCAAATAGTGCAGTGTCGTAAAATTGCTTAGACTAGTTTTAAGAACAGTACAATATCTGGTCATCGGTGTACCGCTACCTGTGAATCGAAACGACAAGTGTAGACCTATAGCTTCGAAATTTTATGGGAGAGACACCACGACTGAGACCGACAGTAGCATAACAAACTATTCCCAATTGTTCGTCGTGTTTAATACAGACATCTCTGTAGGTGATTCTGGTTTCTCTTGAATCAAAAGTCCGACATTGACAAAATTGACATAAAATAAGTCCGAAAAGTTATGTTTTATTCAACTAACTGATTCATCTCCTTTGATATCCCCTATTAGCTACATGTAAACAGTCCGGAAAGACTGACATCGATGTCTCCCGGGCCCCCATTTCTTCACCGTTTTGCAAACATCTCATCAGCCGGACGCATGGGCAATATCTTTGTACGTTGGTCAAAACTAATGACAGTATAGGTCAGGATGTAACATCGGTCAAAGTAATATTGAATATGGAAGACGAAAATGCTTTCATTGATTGACAAAAATGAGAGGGAACGAGTCAGTAAATATCGAACCATAAAGGGGAGATCGAGACTGCCATCCCCCATGATTAATCAACTGGGAACAAATATATATTTCGATCAACAGACTTACACAACCAGAGACAGCATTTTATTCAGCTGTAAAATAAGTCACCGCCTTTCCTATAATAACACCCCGTTTGCGTTTCGATCTACTCTGCTCTGTCTCCAATCGGTATGGCCGTCCGGGTTTCGCCTGCCGTACTGACTGATACATGGTTATTTCTTCACATATTTTTTCATCGTTTGGCATAAAATACAGCATCTCTTTGGTGCACAAGGCAAATCAACGTTTAGAAGGAAAGTCACAGGAGGTTAGGATATTATATACCGTAGGTGAAATTAGAATGGAATGTTGAAGATGAAAAGACTTTTATCAGTCGACAAAAATTGCCATAACCGAGAATTGAGATTGTCTATATGATTTATTAATTGGGAACAAAAATATTCGATTGAGTCATTAGTTTGTGTTTGATTCGTTTTAAAATGTGTTCCTACATTCTTATCCGATTGTTTGTGTTAATAAAAATGTTTGTTTCGCCTCGGATATTTGTAGGGAAGTTTGGATTAGTGTGAACGGTAATGTTTTGTATGTGTGAGGAAAGCTTATGGGGAGGCGAAACAAACATTTTTATTAACACAAACAATCGGATAAGAATGTAGGAACACAATTTAGAAACGAATAAAACACAAACTCGACACAAAAACATTTTGGATAGTTCGGTGGGGAGCCTCTTTCACATTCTTTACAGCCAGTACGACGTCGTTCGTTTCAGCCATCTTGTTATGCAGTATGCTTGGCCATACACACCTTTTGAACTCGAGAGGGCGCATTAAGACGTCTTAAATATCAAAACAATGGCTTAATTTTGTGAGTATGGACACGAGCGGACCCAAACTATTAATCCCCTGTGTTTACAAATCACAAATAAAGTCGCTGAAACGTTTCAATTTTTGCCTGTATGAACGAAGTATTAGTTTGCTGACAAATTTCACATGTCATTGTTATAATGTCAGAGACGGGCTGTAAAATTACATGTTATGTTATTTATGTCTGCAGACTGAGACAAGAAGTCCCATCTTTACAAGAAGGGCATTAAAAATACACTTTCTGTATGTGGTACCGTAGACAAATATGGATCCTGTAACAGGTAGAATGGCACCCCAGAGACAGATTTTTTCACATTGAAATTTTACAATATTTCACTTGTCTGCTTCTTGTATGGATTCATTTAGAAGTCTGTGAAGCGAACGAAGTTTTCATCAACACATTTTGATTATACAAATGAAAAAATTTAATTTTTTCTGTGACACGTTTTTGTAAGAATGAAAAATTTTAATTTTTCCCATCAGAATTCACACATAGCTGCCATTCTGACATCATGATATCAGGAACTGTCGGTAATTTTTTAGTCTATTGTGAAAAATAAATTCTTGATTAGGGAAATAAATAGTGCTACATTTCCTTTCAGGAAGTTTGAGACAAGTTTTACTTTGTTCTGAGGCACATACAGTATTACCAACTAGCAGAGATTCCCATCCTTTGAAGTTACTGCCTTTTCATCAGTACATTTTCATTTTGTATACCTTCACAGAAAATGTGGTTGTTTTTGTCAAATTGTGACGTCCCCTTGACTTTGTATCACTGTAAACAATCTACGCTAGAAACTTTTACAGAATTCAAACTCTACATGCATCCTACACTACTGATCTAATATTCTATTATTTTAAGCCTAATTTTAAAGATATTACATTGCAAATTTTTATAAACCATTTCTCATTTCAGTTTAAACAACTCACCTCATCCAATTGTACCAAGTCCTCCTCTTTGCTGTTCACGATATCTTGCCTTCTGTCAAAGTATTTCTCCGCCTCTTCAATCTGTTCATGAATAAACAGATGTGACATGTCAGTGGTGAATATTTGGTGATGGCCAAGTAGGGAAATATACTGAATTGAGTCCTTGTCAGTGAAATTGTTTTCAGTAATTCACTGAAAGTTTCCATTGTCTCTGTGTTAACTGTAGAACAGCTCTGCATGGCTTCATTTCGTGTTGTTAATCCTGGTAATGTGCCATGGAGTGTGAGTTTTTGAAGGAGAAACGTTCAACCCTTTAAGAATTAACTTGCAGACGTATTCCGTGTGCCAAGATAAACAGTGAAAACAACTGTGTGGCTTTATAAAACAGTATATTGATAGTGACTGATGTTTTATCAGATAATGAATTTCACCTATAAACATCTGATGGTCCGCTTTCAGGCCTGACTTTCTGCTAACTTACCAGAGCAATGCCTATTATATTAAGGTTTAGGCCTGAGAGGGTTAAATCAATGGAACATTACTGAAACCCCTGAACATTACAAAATTTTGTAGTTTTGCGTACAAGGGCAGCCCTTCCCTTCTTCTGAAAGAAATCTCTATGAACAAATGTTTGGATATAATACTCACAAGGAAAGCAAATCACGCCAGTATTGGTAGCTTAGCAAAATTCTAACCTTACTGTGAACAATTTAAAGTTCCTCTACCCACAGTGAGAATTTCACACAGAGTACGTATCAGTTTTGATCAGACAACGGAGGATTTATAATGAGGTATTGAGAGTTGTCAGCAGAATGTAATTTTTATAGCTCATAAAAACTGAACAAAGACTGCAGTGACGGACACAGTGCAGTGGTGACTATGAGAACAACACAACATACTGTATCTATGAGTATGACACATTACCTCATCTTTGTATTCCTGGCATTGTTGAAACCTTCTTTCCAACTCATCCTCCAGCAAGGTCAACTCATCGGCTGCTTCTACCAGCTTTTGAAGTCTCTCCTCGTAACTGAGTTCAGCATCGCGAGACTCAAATTGCATTTGCTTCACACCCTGTTGGTATTTTTCAATCTGCAAGACGAGGACAATTGAATTATTTTCAATCATTAATGGTTCTTCATCTTTGAAGGTTGCCTTCACTGATTTTTAATGTTTCAGAAATTGTCAAATAAGTTGTAATATCTGAAAATTTGTAGTTAAATGTGGATACTAAATGGCTTTGTTTTGAACTGGACTGTTGATTTACGGGCTTTTCAACTGTGATTTTGATTGAGACTTTTGATCACATGAAAGTAAAGACATTGAAAATATGATGTAATAATCACTTTTTAAATCATTTTCTTCTTTATGTTTTAGTAGTGATAAATGTGAAATGGTTATTTATGAATTTTGATCTTTAAAATACATTGAAGTAGGACTTTTTCTGTGTAATGTGTTTGAAATGAAAGAGCAGAGCATACAATGACATCTACAAAGTAGGTTGATCACATCGTGTGATGTTGCTAGGAAGAAAACTTCACTTTCCTGTATAGGCAATCAATTATAGAATTCATTATGTAACACTTTTCTGTCATAAGTCAGGACTCTAGAGATTTGGAATAGATTCATACACATCATAAATCTATCTGCAATAATTAATTACATCACTGTTTGTAATGTGTCCCTCAGTATCTCAAGAGAAGGACAACATCACAAGATGGAATTTCCAGTTTCTCAACCAAAAAACAATTAATCTTGCACCCACTAGCACACAAATATGAAGTGTGTTGGTTTTTACTACTTTAATTTCCACATATACACTCCTCTATTTTACATTTGTGGTTACCTGTGAATTATAAAATCATGTGGGGTAATTTTTTAAGCTCAATACATGTTTTCTTTTCAAAGTGGATTTTTCAAGCAATGACGACACAGCTCTCAGAATTTACCTT
The DNA here is from genome assembly GCF_041260155.1 of Ptychodera flava. Lineage (NCBI taxonomy): Eukaryota > Metazoa > Hemichordata > Enteropneusta > Ptychoderidae > Ptychodera > Ptychodera flava. The sequence continues at coordinate 36,224,063 of NC_091941.1, read as the reverse complement.
GACTATGCTTTGCCTTCTGTCTGTTAGATATTGGTCCTTGTCATATTTCTTTGATGTCTGGACTTTGCTGTCAGATTTCTTAGTGTATTTATTGTGCAGTTGCTCTGATGGCTATGGTGCGGATGAGAAAAAAATTAATTAGTAAGACCTGGCAAGTAGAAGTAGAATTAGAATGAATTATTGATCTGTTATATTGTTGATTAGTTAGATGAATACTCATGTTTTATTCAAAATAAATGCAACCATAGACCCTCTAGGATCCATGATGAAACATGGCATGTACATGAATAATATTGAAATTAAATTCTGTGTTTCTCAACTGATATCTTCTGCCTTACAGCTTGAGCAAATAAAATTATCTGGTTGAATGTTCAGTTCAAAATTTGTTTATTCCAGATGATGAACATGTTTCAATGAAGAATAACATTGATTATTTCTGATCAAGGATTAATCGGATGACGTATTTCAGAACATGCATTGAATTAGTTCTTGATGTTGTAAAATTAAATGTACAATGTTGTTGGACTAAATCATTTGTGTGTGACAACAACTCAGAGGGTATAGCTGCAAGATAGATACATGTATCTGTTCATACAGTCACCCAATAAGGTTCTTGCATTTACAGAAAATTGGATACAACAGATGATCATATATTCTTTTCATGCTTCAGACTGATAAATGATGCTGTTGCACTTTAAAATACATTGTAAGTGGACTTGCAGATTGACTAAGCAAAGAACAGATTGCCAGTCTTTTTGCAATATTGCGGATTCTTTGTTACTTTGTTGATATCAAATTATACACAGTAAATTTATTTATGATGCAAATCATCAAAAGGCTTTTAAAAGAATGATAACTGCTAAATTTTCAAAGATTTCAACTGTACATGTAGTTGTAATTACTCTCAGTCACCCTTGTGTCATCATATCAACATAGTACAGAAATATATACTTTACTTGTTGATATTTAATTATATATGCAGTATACTCTGTACTGCCCATTTCCTGTACAATAAGTATAGTAAATCAGAAACTACAAATTGTCAAATAAATTTTCTAAATTGCGAGCCAAATGAAAAATAGGATTTGTTGTAATTAAATGCACTCACTTCTGTATCACTGTCCTGTCCCTCTGGTATAACATCATTTATCACTGGATTGGTTTCATCTCCACTTTCCTGAACTATTTCGGCTGTCATTGTGTGGCTACCGATCTCCTCTTTGCATTGGTGCTTCAAGTCATCATTATCTGAACCACCTCCATGTCCATTGACGAGATTTTCATCAATTTTAGATTCTGCAATATGATTTGAGGCCATCAACTCTTTTTCATCATCATCACTTTCTTCATCCAAGTCCATTTGCTCTTTGCTTTGATTCTTCAAATCATCAGTGTCTCCATCACTTTCATGTCCATTGACCAGATTTTCATCAATTTTAGAGTCCACTGCATGAGTTGAATCATTCAACTCTGTTTTTGCATTGTCACTTTCAACATCAATTTCCTTCTCTTTCTTCTTCTTTTTCTTCTTTCTTTTCTTTTTACTCTTTTTACTGAGTTGCAGTCCGCTTTCAGCATCGTCTATGCCATCAGAATGTTCCTTTAATGTAACTCCTTGTTCTGTCTTGTCAGCCACCTCTCCGTTTTCCTTGTCTTGGTCATCGCCATGTTTCTCATCTTCCATCTTTGCCATTTTGTAAGTCTATGTTGATTTCTTATCCATTGTAAATACAGTAGGAAAAATCTGAAACTGGTAAAAAGTGATACAACAGTCAAAAATTACTCTTAATCATAATATACTGAACTTGTTTTTCTATTTTTGCACACACACACACACATACATATGTATACATATATGCATATGTGATGATAAAAATGCAAATACATACATATATATATATATATATATATATATATATATATATATATATATATATATTTTATATTAATAATTATTTTACTTAAATTTTAACTAAGCGTACTATATATATATATATATATATATATATATATATATATATATATAATTATTATTAATTTTTACTTAAATTTTAACTAAGCGTACTATATATATATATATATATATATATATATATATATATATATATATATTATATACATAATAATTATTTTACTTAAATTTTAACTAAGCGTACTTGAATTATACTTGAATTATCATATTAAAAAAGTAGTGCAAAAGTAGTGCAATGAACACCAGCCCATTGACAAACAGGTTTTTTACATCATGTAAAAGTGTCAGAATCGGACATTGAAAATAAAACGAGCGGAACACTTGAGAGTGGCACTATCTAGGTCAACTATTGTGCCATTGTCAATGCTGGTCAAGGAGTACATGTAATTGTAGTTACACCATGGCGGTAGTAATTTTCTAGTACTGTCTCCATGTTCAGACATTATGTACATTCACAGGCATAAGCTGATGATATGTGTATATCTTTGCATTTAATCTACTGAAAATCACATTGTGGGCAAGATGCATTCTTTATAATAAACATCAAATGAGGTTTTGTCAGTGGCACATAGTACACTGTACAAGTCTACAAATCAGGGTAAACCACAGAAAGTACAGCTGTGTGCTATACCCACAGGCTGAAACAGTGAAAAATTGAACTGCTGACAACCACTTTATAAGCAACAATCAAATCAGGTAAAGTGACCTCATTTGTGGTTAAAGACTTTGCTGCTGACTGTCTTTGTATATATACCGTAGAATGACAATGATTTGTGTGGGAGGATTTATAGAACTGACATTTGTGTCATGGAGAGAACGGAAGGAGAGTTAAGATCAATGGAATGAAATTTACCTGTTGAATTGTCACCTTAGTTGCATGATTCAAATACTGGATGACCTGCTAAACCTTGGTTATCAGTGTATGTCATGTGTGTAAGGTGCACAGCAGTTTCAGGAACCAAATAGTTTCAAGAAAAATAGTTTCAATGACACTGTAGCTCCCATCCTGGACTATTTAGTGTTTGTTCTCTGGTCAGATATTTGAACATGTGTGAAAGGGATAAAGTGCATGAAGTGAAAATACTTAAATGAAATGTACTGGAGACAGTGAAATATGTTTAATGTAATTATTCAGATATAAAATGGAAAAAATACAGAATTAGATATGTCGAATACTGTGATACAACCATTAACTCAACAAGTCATTTACAATGACATAGTCCCCACTTGTAATAGGAGTATTAGTCTTGATGGGGCAGGAAAATGTGGTCATTAAGAAGTATCACTGGGGTGTATATGTTGAGATCTATGGGCACATAGGTCTATGTTGTTGTTCCCAATTTGAAACACATGAGGCATGTCTAAGTTATGGTTCTAAATCGGGAAAAAAGATCAGACCTCTAGCAGTATTGGCCAGCCAAGAAATACATATGCGCATTATAAATGAGGTACAAGATGTGACATCTTAAGGTCTAATATGCTATCAAAATTGGAGGGTATAGAACTTGTAGTTACTGAAATATGCATATATATGTATAATCAAAGTCAAAGGTCATCGAGGTCACATGACATTTTGAAAAAAAAATTATATTGCTAATTAATCCCTATATGCCAAAAATCAGATCTCTAGCTCTATTCGCTTGCCCAGAATTAGATGTGTACATAATTAATGAGGTAAAGCGTGTGTTGTCATAAGGTCTCCCATCCTACTAAATACAAAGGACATAGCACTTGTGGTTACTTATTTATTGACATAAACATATATTTTAGGGAAAAGGTCATCGAGGTCACATGACATTTGGTCAAAAATTTTTCTCCTATAGTTATCCCTATATACCAAAAATCAGACATCCAGCTCTATTGGCTCGCTCAGAATAAGATATGCGCATAATTATTGAGGTACAGTATGTGGCGTCATAAGGTGTCCAATCATACCAAACATGAAGGGTGTAGCAGTTGTGGTTACCGAGTTATGGAAAAATATGTATATTTGAGGTCAAAGGTCACCGAGGTCACGTGACATTTTGTCAAAAAAATTGTTTTGCTAAGTTATCCCTATATACCAAAAATCAGACCTCTAGCTCTATTGGCTCGCTCAAAATTAGATATGTGCATAATTAATGAGGTACAATATGTGGCGTCATAAGGTGTCCAATCATACCATACATGAAGGCTGTAGCACTTGTGGTTACTGAGTTATGGACAAATATGTATATTTGAGGTCAAAGGTCACCGAGGTCACGTGACATTTTGTCAAAAAAATTGTATTGCTAAGTTATCCCTATATACCAAAATCAGACCCCTCTAGCTCTATTGGCTCGCTCAAAATTAGATATGCACATAATCAATGAGGTACAATATGTGGCGTCATAAGGTGTCCCATCATACCATACATGAAGGCTGTAGCACTTGTGGTTACTGAGTTATGGACAAATATGTATATTTGAGGTCAAAGGTCATCGAGGTCACGTGACATTTTGTCAAAAAAATTGTATTGCTAAGTTATCCCTATATACCAAAAATCAGACCTCTAGCTCTATTGGCTCGCTCAAAATTAGATATGCGCATAATTAATGAGGTACAATATGTGGCGTCATAAGCTGTCCCATCATACCATACATGAAGGCTGTAGCACTTGTTGTTACTGAGTTATGGAAAAATATGTATATTTGAGGTCAAAGGTCACCGAGGTCACGTGACATTTTGTCAAAAAAATTGTATTGCTAAGTTATCCCTATATACCAAAAATCAGACCTCTAGCTCTATTGGCTCGCTCAAAATTAGATATGCACATAATCAATGAGGTACAATATGTGGCGTCATAAGGTGTCCCATCATACCATACATGAAGGCTGTAACACTTGTGGTTACTGAGTTATGGACAAATATGTATATTTGAGGTCAAAGGTCACCGAGGTCACGTGACATTTTGTCAAAAAAATTGTTTTGCTAAGTTATCCCTATATACCAAAAATCAGACCTCTAGCTCTATTGGCTCGCTCAAAATTAGATATGCACATAATTAATGAGGTACAATATGTGGCGTCATAAGGTGTCCCATCATACCATACATGAAGGCTGTAGCACTTGTGGTTACTGATTTATGGAAAAATATGTATATTTGAGGTCAAAGGTCACCAAGGTCACGTGACATTTTGTCAAAAAAATTGTATTGCTAAGTTATCCCTATATACCAAAAATCAGACCTCTAGCTCTATTGGCTCGCTCAAATTAGATATGTGCATAATTAATGAGGTACAATATGTGGCGTCACAAGCTGTCTCATCATACCTCATATGAAGGGTGGTAGCACTTGTGGTTACTGAGTTATGGACAAATATGTATATTTGAGATCAAAGGTCATCAAGGTCACATGACATTTTGTCAAAATATCCGAGATATCTGCGTGAACGGATGGACTCACGGATGGACGAACAGACGGACATGACCCAATCTATAAGCTCACTGGACTTCATCCGTGGGGACTAAAAATTGTGTCACTGCATCCTTTTTGCAATATGAATACGATGAGAAACTAAATTTTTATTTTTCGTGGCCTTATACATGGGAGTCTATGGAGATCTGCCTTATACATGGGAGTCTATGGACGTGTAAACTAAAAATATGCAAATTTCACCACAATTTGCCCAAATTTGGGAAAGGTCACTCCTATGCACTTCCATACCAAGTTTCAAATCAATCGGACTTGTGGTTTCAGAGCAGGAGATTTTTTGACCAAAATGGAGAAAATTACAAAAAATTCATGAAAAATAGCAAGTCCAAGATACTGACCCAAGATGTGCACAATCATTTCATGTCAGCCTAAAGTACTTACATGCTAATTTTCCATGTAATCTGCTCAGTGGTTATTGAGTTTTTTCAATTTTGACTTTTTTTACATTTTTTCACTTAATTTGCATATTTTTGGCAATGACAACTTCATTTGAACAAAATCTCATCTACAGCCCATCATCCATGTACACACCAAATATCAAGATGAAATGTACAGCGGTTTTGGAGTTTTTGATGTTGACGGACAGACATACAGACATACAGACACAGACATACAGACATACAGACATACAGACACACAGACACAACATACAGACATACAGACATTTCCCTAGCCTATAAGAATAGCTTCCATTGCCATATATACATATGGCTATGGGAGCTAAAAAACTATGTTATCATATACATATGCACTTGACTTTGTCACATGGCTTCATGCTAATTATACACAATGTCTTGACATCTCATGATAGTTGTCAGATTTATGGAAGCTGGGGCCACTACATCATTTGACCACACAATGGTATTTAGGAAATTTCAGCGAATTCCTTTTCTTCTGTGCATGTATCATTTGACTCAGCAATCTGATTTCATCCCATGGCTATGAAATATATGACAGTGCAATTTTTATCTGGAACATTCTGACACTAGTGTTTGCAAAGTAATTTCACTCCATTGCAACAGTCAAATATCAATTAGTATCTAACATCATGGCATTAACATGGAATACAGAGCTATTTTTGGTTGCCTAGAAACAGGTACAATAAAGCAGTGTTTCCGTTAACGCAAAATCCTGCGTATTTTACGCAAAATTGTTCGGAAATACGCAAAAAAAATCATGACTGCGTAAACAAATACGCATTGAGAAATGCCGCCCAATGACACGACGTACTTGGCCCGCACTACATTGCCTGAACGTGGTTCAATGCAGGAAAAAAATAGAACATATGCACCTGCTTGCAAGTGACATTTATCATGATATTGCAACATTTTAGACTTTAGCAGACCGCAGCACTTTATGCAACATTGTATTTCATCATCACAAAACGTCATGTCAATCAGTTCTGTACAGACAATGGCACTACAGATGCAAAAAATTCGAGAATCGATCGAGTCTACGTTGTTGGTAACACAATACATACAGTTAATGGTCATTACGTTGCATGTATTTTGGAAAGTGTTTACGGGTGACCATTTAGACTCTGTCGGGTTGCATTCTTGAGAGGTCCCGCTGGACTTTGAACAGTATCTGCTTTTTGTTGGCCCTTTGAAAACACTAATTTCGTAGTCAGAAGGTATTTTCTTTGAACATGAACTCATTGGGCTGCTCAACGATCATATGCGGGACATACATCACGGCATGGCAAACGTTCAGCTACACTTTGAAGCCCCCCAGGTTGTTGTTTTTTGTTAATAGAGCATGCGCATTACAGGAAACCCCCAAGTTCTACAGAAAAGACTGCCCAGCTCACTTCAGATACTGATTCCTACCGTACGCATTTTGAATACATTTTACGCAAATAAAAACTCAGTTGCGTAAAATCGTACGCAAGTTTTGAAATTGTAACGGAAACGCTGCATAAAGTGAGAAATTGAAACCCACAGCATAGAGATTTTCACTGTCCATTTCACAGTTTTGCCTTGGACATTTAGTACTCTGACATTTTACTAGACTTTCCTTATGGTTTGTTCTGTAAAATGAACGGGTCAATCAGATTAAGATAATCTGATGTAGAGGTCACTTGATTAGGGTCATCAACTGTGACCTTCATTTACTCAAATGGTACCTGCTGATTGTATCCTAGCAACCATCAACAAAGTACTTCAGATTAGCTTCAGCAAGCAATTTGCTCATGGTGTCTGTAAATGTTGTAACTAGTCATAACGACAAGTAACGACCAGAAACGAGCAGTACGAGCAATAACGACCTAGAACTAGACAGAACGAGCCAATAACGAGCCATAACGAGCCAAAAAATTGTGATCTGTCCATACATTAATCTGCAAGGGCAGTTCCCGCCAATCTTGGAAATCCCTCCCTCTACGGCCTGTTTGGACATGGTGCGGCTCGTTACCAGAAATGAGCTGCAGCGTAACAATTACAGTCAATAAAGACAGGAAACAAGCAGTAACGAGCAATAACGAGCAATAAGGGGCCAGAACAAGATAGAACGAGCCAATGAGGGGCAATATTAAAAGAGCCCCCCCCCCCCCAGGTATGTTAATGCATGGGCATAGGCTTACATACATGCAAAATCAGTTTGAACATACTTTTCAATCAGACCTGGTCAGAAAATTGTGAAAATTGCCAAAAATATGTTTCGCATTTGATTAAGTTGAAATTTATCAAAATATATTACCTAAGTCAGGTCACGTGACCATAATCTGTTATTTTCCCGCCAAATTGTATATTGCATATAACTGAATATTCCAACCGCTAAACATCAAAATATTTAAAATATTATTACCAATTAATGTAAAATGGGATAGGAGCTTGTGTTAAAACTAGTGGCAGATGCAAAATTATTGAATTTTGAATATTATTTCTTCACAAAAAACAACAAATACAATATTTTTGACGTTTAACATGAATATTTTGAATATCAGAAAGAAGTATAGATAGAGTTTCATGAGTGCCATGTATTTTTGAAAGAATATGATAGATGTTGTTTCCAAAAGTGCAAAGAAAATCAAGAAAATTTAACGGTTTACGGTTGGAATATTAAGATTAATAAAGACGTAAATTTTGGCGGCAAAATATCCGATTTGGTCACGTGACTCAACTCGTCAAGATTTAGGTAGACATTTTTTTGAAGAATTTAATAATTCCAATAATTAAGCCAAATATCAATCAAATCTGGTGGTTTTTAAAGATAATTGATCATTTTCTTACTTTTGGGCTTGATGGGTACAAACACCCATGCATTAACTTACTTGAGCCCCCAAAGATCTTTTCCCCAATGGATTACTAATGCTAAGGGACAGAAAAGAAATTATAAGACGGGAGGGCTGATGTTTTTCAACATGACGCTGAGGAAAAAATAGTGAATTGTGAACTTCAAATGTGTTTCCATGAAAAATAGTGACGCACATCAATTTACGTGCTTAAAAAAAAGATACCGTGAACCTTTTAAAGAATAGCTTTATCCTTTGAAAATAATCAAAATAAAATCAAATCAGGTAAAAAGTTGCACAAAAACCCTCCCTCCCCACCCTAGGGGACTGATTTGTGGTTTTGTATGGGAAAAATTGTTTATAGTTTATCCTTGGATTACCATGTGAAGTGACGTTGTAGTTTTCGCCCGAAATTCACATATCAATTTTTAAATCTCACATCTTCACTTCCAAACACCACATTGTATTTGACAAACATTTACAAATGCAAAGACATAGTCAGTATTGTATCGCAAAAAGAGTCCATGCTTTTCTCATAGATTGCCATATAGTAGCTCAACAGCTTGAGTAAAATTAGAGACAAATCATATTTCATGCACACACATGCACTTCTTACCTCCAAATTTCTATAAAATACATATATCAGCTATCAAACATATATAAATGTAGGGATATCGCTTGTTTTGTCGGGGAATTTATCAGTCGTAAAGTTTCTCACATACTCAGCTCATACTACTGCACAAGGAGAAATGCACTCAACTATGATTGCCTCAATGAAATACAAGTAGTGTTTCCATCCAAATACGGATCAAGAGCACCCAAGACTCTGGATTTAATTTTTAAAATGGGGCCCTCCCTCATAATCTCTCTCCAGTCCCTTACCATGATCACCGGCAAGGGTCAGAGTTCAGGCAAATGTGGTTTCATGAATGCAAAACGGATACTATGCGCGCTCAAGTTTATGAGCTCTCTGGGAATTGACTTTTCTGTCTTTTTTTATCAACAAAACATAGTAAATGTGAATTTTTCTTTTTTTCGAAAAATGTTTATCAGGCTTCACTCGTACGCCACGTGTTTACTGAGCACTGCCGCATCCCGCAGAGGTTTCGAGATCGTACAAAGCATGTCGTAGAGGGCGGGATTTCAAGGACAGGCGGGAAGTGCAGTTGTAGTTCAATTTATGGACAGATCATTTTTATTTTGCTCTTTATTGCTCGTTATTGGCTCGTACTTTCTATTTCTAGCTCGTTATTGCTTACTGTATGAGCACTGTTGCACAATTTTTTGGCAATACCAAACGTCATAGAGGGCGTGATTTCTAAGCTTGGCGGGAAATGCACTTTTAGGTTAACTTAGGGTCAGATCAAATTTTTTTGACTCGTTACGGATCGTTATTGGCTCGTTCTGTCTAGTTCTAGGTCGTTATTGCTCGTTAGTGCTCGTTTCTGGTCGTTACTGATCGTTATGGCTAGTTACCACATTTACAGACAGCAATTTGCTCATGCACACCATCAATATATCAGTGTATGTTTCACCGCTCTGTGGAGATTTATCCAAATGTTACATGTAGTATTGAAATATCTTAATCTACAGCAGATTATCTTTCATTACAGGGATAAAAACCACTCATGGGACAGATTTCCCTGGCATGTCATAAAAAATGAAATATGAAAATTGACCAAAAAAAAAATGAAAATGATCTAAATCCATGGTGAGATGAATATCGTCCCTGTATACTGCTTGTCATCGCTTGGCAGATCGTCCATGTAGCCGACACGAACACGAAGTGTGTGTTACCGGCTACCAAAAAAAATGAAAAATAGTGAAGAATGAGCTACAAAATCACTATCAGTTTTAAGTTGCAGGTAGAATAAGTCTGTGCCTTTGTAAAAAATACTAAAAAAATAGTAGAAAGTGAAGAACCAGCTGAAAGTTAGTTGAGGAGACCTTGACCGCATATCATTTGCATCTCATTGTCGGCTACATGGACTGTGTGCCCATCGCGGCTTGCTATTGTTACAGCATCAGCAGATACCAGAAATTATGTTCCCTTTTCATTTTGATCTGCAAGCAGCAGTTTGAGGTGTCTTATAAACTTGTAACTCTTTCAGCCTTTTCAGGTAACATAATAAAAAACCAATATTTAAAATAAACATTGACAATAATAACGTTCAAAGAAGAGAGTGATGTTTTTCCAGCAAATTGTCAAAGAAGTATGTATGTTTTATTGTGCAGAGAGAGAAACAGAACAATGTCATCCCTTCTGTACATACAACAGTATGATTGTTTCTGAGTATTAAATAAAAGTACCGTAGGTATTTACATCCATGTGTCAACATCGACGTAAATAAAAGTGTTTAAGTTACGGTGAGTTCCTGTGTCAAGATCGATATAGATAATTAAAAGTATTTAATTTATGGGGAGTTTACTCAGTTCAATTGTGGATTTTACTGATAAGAAGTTCTCTAGACAAACACTTGTACATGTCTTTGAACAAGATTATTGTGAACAAGATATAGAATGTGGATATACAGCTTCTGCAAGACTATACACCACATTGACAGATCAAATACCTTTAATATTCTTATCAATGACTCCTGTGATTTAAAAAAATTCTATCTGCATAACTGTATCGGGTATCTCCAATTGGCAAGGGATGACAGAAATACGCACAGGACAGGTTTTGTGAACGGTGACTGAGAAGGGTGAACTGATATGGAACCATTGTAGTGTCTATATTGGCATCTGCCTACTATGCATGGTTGCTTTGATACATCATGAGCACATGTCAGGCTATGGAGTACATGAATGCCACAGGAGAACTCCCAGACACAGTGACTGGGGCATTACAATTGCATTTTAACTGAATGAAAAATCAACATGAAAATTGCCACTATATGATAAAAATGCCTGAAAATGGTGATATCACGTTTGCTTCTCCACACAAAACAGGCGAATGATGGAATTTAATGGATTTTTATCAATACTGGAAGCCAGATGAAAACAAACTATCAAATATTCTACTGAACCTTCACATGTGATTTTAAAAGAAGACAAAACAACAAGCAGTGTTGGTTGCAATTTGGTGAAGTGACCACGAATAAAACAGTTCATTCCATTCATTTCTATTTGTACATGTAGACCTTACAAGTTTCTTTTCACTTATTACAACCATCACTAAAGCCATTACACATGAAACATCTTTGACAAAACATATCTGTTGAAAGGCCGCCAAATGTTTTCCCATCACAGGCAGCGACCTAAGCAACTCTGTCCAATCATTTTCACAATCGATTTGGTACAGCAGTAGGTTTTAGATGCCTTTTAGCAACAGCAATGTCCAACCTTGTGACAAATCCATGGATGTTTTCATCACCTTTTGTGCCAAATTGTCGATTCCTAACGTCCATGACTACCTGTCATCTGTGCAGGAATCTCCAAACTGAATAAATCAGTATCATTCTATTCCATTATAGCCATAAAGTCACTGGTTTGTTAGATATGGTAATAAACCCATCTCGGCGCCTCAATTTATTTTGTGTTTCGGTTGATAATTATTCTGTTGTACCATAGTTACAACAAAGAGCTGTGTCCACAATCACAGTGGTTACAACAAAACTTCCTCTACCAGTATGGATGAAATAAAACTGCCAAGCCTATATGTACAGAAACGTCACTTTTTATGTTTAGTCTCATTGTTGTCAATGGTTTGTAACAAAGATAATTGCAACTAAGGAGTTAACTCAACAGCGCTTTTATTGATCTTAAAGGGTTGATGACTAATTTGTTGCCGTGAAGGGACTGAGATGTAGGAAACATAAAAAAACCCAGAAACCTATTTGACATATAAATCAAACTTTGCTAATACATTTCACTATAAACGATCAAAATATACATCAGTTTTACTTTCAACCAGTGACTGTAAATCGTTGATAAAATCATTGTTCTGTGCTATACCTACCTGTTGAATGACAAGTGTCAATGAAAGTCCTACATTATTGAGTGATCGGTGATAGTAGTATCTCTTGAAAAGTTCTCATGTAGTGTCTTGTCTTCTATCTTCTCATGGCACATCCATGGATTTCTAGGCCAACAAGTATTCAAACCTGGATAAGCTTCCAGTCAGGAATTTAAACCCACATCATAGATAGAGGTACCCTGATGATTTCCATGCAAGCAGACATTAGAACAACCTTGTTGAATATGCATTAACCAGCTATTCCCATGATCCCTTACCAAGGCAGTGCAAACAATAACATTAGCTCTCTTCTTATGCTGATCAGTTCCTTGAAGCCTCACAAGCCACTGCTAAAACGCTATTGTCATGCAAACATCAGAGCTGTCAATAAACAGGCCGGTGACCTGTGGCCCACAGTTCAATATGAGTAACAGTAATGCAACAAGAGCACCATAAGGGTTATTACATAAGTGCATTAAGAGAGCGGTCAATAACATTCTCACCATGACAACAGTCTATGTCTACTCTGACGTGCTGCAACAGTGCGTATCAAAGCTTTGTAAGTCATTATTTGTTTCTCACTTTCTACAAAAAATGACACACCATGCAATACAATCTGTTGTAATCCAGTTGATGCCATTTAATAATCACTCAACTGCAGAGGCACTAAGTATCAGAGAGTACCGTAGGTAGGGAATAGCATTGTAAATTTTGCAAACGTTACAGAAGTATTCAACAGTACATCAAAGAAAATGTGTCTCTATCTTGACTAATGGATTACAAGCTAATGGCTCTACTTAACCTGTTGTGAACTCTCATTCTTTAATTGCTTGTAAATTATTTCACCCCATGGTAACTTTTGGAATAAATGCATCTCAAGCTGGCTTCAATGTTTTCCAACGGGTTGGTTTTGAATTCTCTTTGCGACGCTCAACACTACAAAGTCGCCTACCAGGATCTCAGTCCACAATGGAAGACAATTGACACAGAATTTTTTTCAATGTTCTGTTGTGTCTTGAACTTTTGAGGAAGCAGGACGAGGTGATCCCTTTAGCTGGGATGGTACTCATGAAACAAGCCAAAGAAAAGGGAAAACATAGCCAGAGGTGATGGGGTCACAGAGTTGATCAGAAACACATAATATTACCCCCAGTCTATCTAAGTAAATGAAAACTCCCATTTCACTCTCTGGATTAATTCTTAAGAAATACTCATAGAAGCCTGGTAATTCTTCTGTCTGGTTTCAATGTCAATAAACGATACCCCAGCTATTTGCATCATTGGTACTGCAATGACAAATGACTGTATAGGAAACAACAGTGTTGGAAGTCTTTTGTTCAGGAAAATTCAGTTTGCAAGAGGTAATTTACACTTGAGATTTCATCTGCGCAGCTTTTGATCATTGGCTGTATATTACTACCGGTATTATGCTAATGTGAGGCAGATTTTGAGCATTGGTTGACAGCAGTACAGCTATTATTATGAGTACTTTGTGGGGATTTATGGGTTGAGAGTGCTTTTACCATCATACATACTACATGGTATTTCAACCAATCCATGGAGCCATGTTATCGTGTTTGATTTCAAAAAGTTTGAAAGTTGTCAATCTGATGATAATCATCAATCACTTTAGACAAGCCATTATTCCATAACTAAACAAAGATGTCAGCAAGTGAAGAAAATCAGTATGAGCAAAAAAAACAGCCAATGCATCTTTTGTTATTATGTGTATATTACATTTGCATGACTATACACATTACAGGCAAACCAATATCTCCACACAAAACTTTCAAAAATTAAAGGGGAATTTCTCTAGTTTATTGAGATTATAATAGGAAGAAAAGGCTCCACACATAATCACTAATGCAGTTTCGTTCAGAAGCATTCTGAGCAGTGATATCATGTAAATAACGTGGAAAAAAGTCGTTTACTGCATAAATGAAGAGCACCAAATTAAGAAAAACAATTTGAACATAAAACACAGTGACAATAGTGACAGTAATTAGTTTGTTATAATCATAAATAATGCCAGGGTTACAGTGACACGCTTAATTACAATATCAGTCAGCGTTGGCAGCAAAAATGATGTATTTAAAGTTTGCATCACACTGTACTGGCAGTTAGGTTTCATGTTGATTTCAAGCACACATTGTATCCAAACTAAGATCACCTTTCTACTACGCTAAGGCCATACATAACAAACTTATGTCATGAAAAATTTTGTCTGACATTTCATTTAAAAATAGCTATTATTCTTGAAATATTTTTGATTCAGTCTTATGTGAAATTTTCTCCACTCAATGAAATGAGTATGTCAGTGGAACATAACATTGGCTGGTGGACACACTGAAAATTTCTGTCTATTTCTCTCTAAAACCTATCCTGACAAAAGAAATATTTTCACAAGGTACTGGTCGTATATGCCTTAGCACTGTACTTTGCTGGTATACTGTTTCGTTGGACTTTTTTTGAACTTGTGCGGTAGATGAAATTTTCACTATCTACTTTTTGTGAAAGTCCAAAATTTAATTTTCCAGCAAGAATTAACATATAGAGGCCATTTTTAATTTCAAATAGCAGTAAATTTGATTTGTCCTGGTAACAAATATTTCCATGGTGCCCCCTGATTTCCTTCTTGATTTTGAAACAAAAAGGTTTAAAGTTTCCTTGAATAAAGTTTGAATGAATGTTAAAAGTTTCTTTCTGGTAACTTTCGATCTACTTGGCAAGGTATCAAGCATATGGCAGCAGTAAATAAGGTTACTCCTTCAGAATCAAAAGTTACACTAAATAACTTAGACTCAGCGGCGCTGCCAAAGGTCCTGAACACATTCTTCACTCGTTTTGAAACAGAGGATTTTTCATCTCAAATCTCAAATCTAAAACAGTCATTATCTCCTGAGTTAGGGATGTCTATTGAGACAGAGAAAGTAGCTAAAACTTTAAAATCATTAAATGTGAACAAAAGTCCAGGTCCTGATTGTATTTGTGGTCGCACCCTGAAGTTCTGTGCTGATCAGCTTAGTGTAGTCTTACAACACCTTTTCCAAGTTTCTCTTGATACAGTTAGTATTCCTGCCATATGGAAAAATTCTATAGTAGTACCAGTCCCAAAGAAAGCTAGCCCTAAAGAACCCAATGATTTTCGACCTGTTGCTCTTACTTCCCTGGTAATGAAAACATTTGAGAAAATAATTAAGTCCATTATTCTGACAAAGGTTGGCAACAAACTAGACCCCCTACAATTTGCATATCGACCGGGAAAAGGTGTTGAAGATGCTTAGCTTTTCATTCTCAATACACTGTACAAACACTTAGAAAAAACAGGTGCTCATGCAAGAATCCTTTTCGCAGATTTCTCCAGTGCTTTCAACACAATCCAACCCACATCCTTGCAGAAAAACTCTTAAATTTAATTTTAGCAATCAACTTGTACTTTGGATTATTGACTTTCTTACAATAGATCACAAAGGGTGTTTGCCAATGGTATTTTGTCAAGTATCATTCAAAACAAATACAGGTTCTCCTCAGGGTTGCGTTCTGTCTCCTCTGTTGTACATCCTTTATACTGACGATTGTAGAAGTACACATGAAGGTAGCCATCTTGTTAAGTTTGCTGACGATAGTGCTCTGCTTACACTTCTACAGGGATCAGAATGTCATCATGGTCCCGCTCTTAGTGAGTTTGTTGAGTGGTGTGATAATTCGTATCTAAACTTAAATGTTAAGAAAACTAAGGAAATGATAATTGATTTTAGGAGGCAAGAACCAACCCTCCTACGTCCATTGTTCACGATCAAGAAGTCGAGATTGTTTCGAAGTATACATACCTTGGTTCAATATTTGACAGCAAATTGAAATGGGATCATAACACCGATGCTATACTGAAGAAGGGGCAGCAAAGATTGTACTTTTTAAGGAAACTGCGTTCATTCATGGTTGATAGACAAATTTTATCTCTTTTTTATAAATCTTACATTGAAAGCGTTATCTCATTTTCATTCATTTGTTGGTATCAAAATCTGTCTGTTAAAAACAAAACTTCACTTGATAGAATTGTTTCACTTAGCTCAAAACTAATTGGTATACCCCAGAGAAGTCTTTCTACGTTTTATAATCAGCAAGTACTCAGGAAAGCCCGCTCAATTCTTTTGTCTAGTGATCACATTTTATCAGCAGAGTTCGACACACTTCCCTCTGGTCGGCGTTTTAGATACCCGGCTTGCAGGTCAAACCGGCGCAAGTTGTCATTCATTCCAACCGCTGTGCGGCTTTTAAATGATTCCTAAACTGTTTTTGTATAGTCCTGCGTCTCCTACCATTTTGTAATTTGTATTATATATTTTTGATGTTGTATTTGAGCCACGCTTTTTAATTGCCCGTGTTTGGGATAAATAAAGTTCTATTGAATTGAATTGAATTGAATTTCAGTTTTGAGATGCATACAATCTCAAGTAGAATGCACAGATGTTTGAGATGGCATGCACCCAAAAATGGTCATAATCCACTGGCAGTCACATCTTCACCATGGTCTTTTCAATCTAAAATTAGTCAGTCTATTACTTAATTTCAATTGATTATGAGCGCGCAACACATTACAGCAACAACAGAGCAAATAATCGGAACAAACACACACTGATGAAAACTCAACGGTACATTAACTTTCCAATTTGATCAGCAATAATATTACAAAATGGTGCAAATCTTTTGAAGTCTGATACAGTATAAATCAATTTCAGCCGAGTGGTTTTGTCTGTAGCTTTCTCCGCTAGGTGATTGGGTACCGTACGTTGTGAATTTGAACCCGATTGAAACCATCGTATTCAAAAAGGGGTACATTCAGAAAAGTTACTGACCCTAATTCATTGCATTTTCTATACACAGGTATAAATATTTGTGTCAAATATTTGTGTCAAATAGTCCTTGAATCCATGGCTCTTTAAAAAAATCTGGCTTTTTTTTCAATTTATCAATCACCAGTCTTATGAGATTTCCTGAAATATTGTAGTAGGCTGTCATGAATACAAGAATTATATTTCCATTGTGTGTGTGTGTGTGTGTGTGTGTGTGTGTTGATGCTGATCATGCAGTGTCTGGGTCAATGTAACTGTATAACTTCTCCACTGCAGCAGTTCCAAAACTGGACTGTTCTGTCGAAGGAACACCTTGGATGAATGGTGGGTACATTATCCATCGATTCCCAGAATAATGAAATGCTTTCAGTTTCAGCAATGACTTCACTGTCCCTGGCAAGCAAGTAAAGTTGTTGTTACGCAAATCAAGTTCTTCCAGTGAAGTCAGCGTTCCAATCACAGTTGGCAAATGCTCCAGCAAGTTGTCAGCAAATTTGAGAACTTGGAGATTCTTGCTTATAGGTCCTGTCAACATATCGGAGGGTATCTCTCTCAGCAAATTTGATGAAACATCCAAAATCCTTAGATGGGGAAGAGATCCTATTTCCACAGGAAGATCAACAAGTCTGTTACCAGAGAAGTTCAGCTCTTTCAGATTTTTCATTTCAGCAATTGCACACGGAACAGTAACAAGATTATTTAAGCTTACATCAAGAGTTGTCAGCCGGTGAAGTTGATAACATATTGTTCCGGGAAAATCATCAAAGGAGTTGTCGGACAAGTCCAATGTCTCTAGCTTTGTGAACTGCCCCAGAGTAGAAGGAATCGTCCCTTGCAGGGTACACCCACTCAGGTAGAGATGTTTCAAACCTGTAAGTTTTGTGAACACTTCTGGGGGTACACAAGAGAGTTTGGTGTTGTTCAGTGACAGACATTGGCTGTTTCTTGATTCCACAATTTTACTGTGCAGGAGACACTCTTGCTTGCTTTGATATGCCCAGTTACTTACAGTCATGGCCATAGTTATATGATCACTGTAAAGTTAGAACATGTGGTTTTTATATTCATTGTGGCTTGGCAATGCAACCATGAAGTTGACAAAATTATACAATTTTACATCCATAGAAATAAATTTCAATATTCATTCACCTTACATAATATATCATTAAACTAACACAAAAAGGTGCAATGATTATAACACATTGTGATGAAACTGGGTTGCACATACACACATATGAAATTCCATTTTTCATTAAATCTTCATTACCACATCATTTTGCCAAAGACTGTAAGATAATCACCCTTTAATACTAAAGTACCCTACTTATTTAACTCCTGTGGTAAAAGAATGATTTAAGAAGCCAGCAGAAATATCCCTTTTTATGTTTTGCAAATAAACATTGCTTATCCAAATTAGTATCTGCAAAGAGCTGAAATTGAAAGACAAGGCTATTAAAATATAAAAAAATATTGAAATGCTCCCTTGTGCAATAGTTAACATGATATTACCAAAGAACTCCTTGTTGCAATGGTATTACATGTACTATTAATGACATTATTTGTCTTTTGTGATGTGAACAGTATCGTTCAGCGCCATCCACAAACACTGCCACATCAGCAAAATCACCATGGGTCTCTTTTGCATACCTTTGTCAAAGGTGTGTCAGTTGCTTATGCTGCCTTGCTTTAGTATAATTCAGATGAGTATACCGGTATTGATTAAATATTGGAGAGGCTTGAGGAAGGATTGTATACATGTCTAGACTACCAACAATATCCTGAAACACATATCCTACTCTTATTGGACAAAGTGAAATGAAAACCTTTTCTTATGGCATTACTGTAAAAGCCAGTTACATTTGACTTCACATTAATTTCATTCATGACCAAGTTAGACCTGAATGGGTGAAAAGACTGGTACTTGCATCTTTTCCTATAGATCACTGGCAGAACAAAAGGGAGTCATTACAGCTATGTTTGTGTTGAGATCCTGTGCGTAAAAATGAACTAATAACTGAAACTTCCCACTTTACTTTTCAACATGGCTTGTATTTCTATAATAGGCTAGATATGTCTTGTTGCATGACTCATATATCGAACGTCACGCACGCCAATGGTAACTTGTTGATGACAGTTATTATTTGACTGAAAGTGAACTGGAACTATTTTACAACTTTGGGATTTATTTTAAAATTACATGTTTTACAGGAAATATAATTTTCACCAAAATTATGCAAAAAAAAAATCAATAAACCACATAACAGTGATTTAAATATATCAGTGCACTGTTCAATGATTAAAATCGTTTTCTACTTTTCAACAGATTTTTGTCCAACATGAAAGTAAAGTGTGATTGTCAATTTGTCATTTGTATGTACACCCAAAAATTTGGAGTGAAAATTATGTAAGAGAGGCCTGTAATAAAAATATTACAGCCCAAACAAGGGACTATGTACTTTCAAGGCAGGAGACCAGTTGTCCTCCTCACATCAGACAAATGGTCACCTACCTTAGGGCACACTTGGTCCTGTGTTTGCACTATAAAATATATTATTGTACTGAGCGTCCCATCAATATTTTGGAAGAATGCCAGACAAAACTGTTAGGATGTTAACAGCAGTTGTTGAAATTAGTGTAATATCATTTAAAATTAACTGTACTAAGTATTCCTTAAATTCTTTTCACAGAATAATACATTTTTGAGATTAAAATTAGATAAAACAGATGGCTCAATCTGTATCTTGTTCATTGTTTTGTGTCACACTTTGAACAAGCAAAAATCTCAACTTCGGACTTCCAAAATTCAGTGACGTATGCCATTGCTCGGCTCCCTCACCGATCCGAGCCAGGCTGAAGCATACGCTATGATATAGTTCGTCCCGCTGGACTTACAGCGTCGGAGTTGCAGTAATGAAGCTCCTTTTGTTTGCAGCATTTGCCATTAGGCAAAAGGAATTTGATTGGTCAAATACTACATGAACTAAAATGCCAAACACCGGTACTGCTAAAAAAAATATACGAATAAAAAACTCCTTCATCCAAGTTACCAACATTTAATATTCCGCACAGTAAAAAATCATGTCACAACATATATCATTGTACAAAATCGCGGTAGGACTTTAACCCCGGTCTTTTCCCCCCAGTCGTACCCGCAATCGTCAAACTGCATTAACATTTAAACAACTACAACTTACCTCCATTATCGCTTCTTGATATTATTTTCAATATTGCACGAGTCGCACACGGAAGACGTTCCTCACTTTTTTCAAGCGAACCGCACAAAATATTTCGACTGCAACGGACTCCCTAACTTTCCCTAAAATACAAACTTCCTGTTGGCCTCGTTCTGATGCCATACCACTTTCTGGTATTTCGGTGAATGATGGTCATCGAGTCCACCGTCGTACTTGCTGCATACAAAATTCCAAATTTCACGGTTGGGCCCGGGGGTTGGACTCGGCCTTTTCCCTCGTTTTATGGCCTATAGAAATTAAAGAAATGGACCAATCACATGTCACAGGCAAAATTATGAGACCGCTAAATGACACTACTAATGTGAACGTTCTGCCAGAACAAATTAATTTTGTACATCTGGCAAAGTTTATTTTTAAGGACGTTTTTCCACCAGGAAAAGTTAACTAATATGGGAGACGTGTTTGACTCTGCAATCTATATCACAGTTGAAGGTACGCATGAGAATTCATAGTCTGAGAGATACATGTGTACATGCTGACACTGTATTACGTTCAGTGCCGGTCCTTAACTGCCGGCCAAGGTTTCCCCTTCCTCTCTTCTCTTCTTCACTTGTTCGACATCACTGTATGCTACCTCCATGGTTTAATACTCGGAAAAATATTTGAAAGAAAGCAATACATTATGTCTTCTGTTCAAAGCCACATGACGGCTGAAATTTGCAAATTTAAGTTATTCTTCAGGCCTACAATGCACCTTTCTTAAAACTTTTCGATTCGAAAATTGTTTGGTTGTGTAGAATGACTGTGAGCGACAAAAAGAAAAAAAATTCTCTACCTACCCAACGTCCACATAAGAAATCTGGATTTTAATTATCTTTTTGAACGATCTCCATGAAAACCCCATGTTACAAAGTAAAGTTAACAAATAAATGACTATTAAAGCTCCCAGCTGCAAATTAGTTCAGTGGGACGGCATCAATTTTAAACACATCGAAGGTTCCATGCAATATGTACGAACTCGAATGATAGATATAAAGCGGCCTCTCGCATTAAATAGTTTGTCTCCCCTCCTAATTAAAACAAAAATGAGCAAACATACAGGCACTACGTTTCGGCAAATTTCACGATTTGTTGAACCCGACCAGTGATGGATCAAAATTTCTACATACAACCTGTATTCCTGTAGCTTTTAACGGAAAACCCTGCGACAACATTTTTCTAACCGATAACTGACACGGTAGGCCTACCGTGACATGAATCTTCGAAGAAGATTTCGTATATTTCGGACAATAAAAATATAATTGTAAAGACCGAAGGAGGAAGGCGACGATTAATCAACGATCCTTACTACCGATTTATTCTTACCGATTTGGTATGGCATGGTGTAGAAGAGTGCCACCATGCAGGCACGATGTGAACTGGGTAGTTTTAGTAAAATGAATAGTGCAGAGTTTACACTACGTTCCGACGTTCTGATACGTAATAGTCTACGTATCAGAACCCATAGTTCACACCGCGCCTGTGGTTGGCCCATACCCGTTCAGTGAACGTTGCAGAGCAGAAAACAATGTCAACCTTGATGAAATACCAGAAGGATCTCATAAAGAATATTCTTATTTCATCATTATGATATTAATATAGGCCTATTCATGCCTAATGAGCTAGTGCGAGCTGAGCTTCAATCTTGGACTAGACAAGCAAATTTATTTGAAACAGGAATTTGGAATTTAGTCATGATGGTATATTCATCGTGAATCTGGTCAAATAGGGCCTATACCATGTTAGTAAGTTGAATACACAGAGAACAATGACCACAGGACGCAAAGTAAACTAGACTGCAACTCGTAATAGACATCAAATCAGGTCGAATAATCACTATCATTCAAGGTAACTATGAAATTTACCAGGTCCAAGGAATATATCGAAAATGACAAAGGCAATGGGGTCATCTTGAACCACGAAATAGTGGTGGTACCAGGTGTCCGGAATGGGTAAGCGTACCCTGCCAGCTAGCTGCACCCGTCAAGATTGACCCAAAGCGACTCGGACAAATCCATTGTTAGGCCTATTTGGTGAATTCGCCAAATTACTTTTGTGAGTCAAAATTTGGTATGCTGTCAATCATCATTCGAGAAACAGACAGGTCATATTTTGATACAACATCTCCGTATCTACCGTAGAACTTCTTAAATGATTTCACTAATCTACTTTCTGAGAATCCTTGCCTCACTAACTTTTGAGCTAATAGGATGTGTCTAACTCGAAAGTCTTCATATGAATTGCATGCTCTACTGTATCTAAGGAGTTGTGAAATATACACATGATAAGCTGGAGATGATGGTATATTGCTTGACAAAATGGGAAAGTTTATGATTTCAAAATTAAAATCGTCTCTTTTGTCATACAGCTTAGTATATAGTGTATTTTGTCTAATTTCAAAAAATACGTCTAGGTATGATGCCGAGTCCACACTTTCAGTTGTTTATTTTATTTCTAAATCATCTGGGTAGATGTAAGTATTGACATTTGGGGTGATGGGCTGTGCAGACAGCGGCCGCGTATGTCACAAGTAACCGACTCAAACTTATTGTCAAATGCCATGCCTCTCCATTTTAAATTTCGAGTGCCATGCTATTGATTACTTTGACGTCACAGAGTAAGTGACTCGGGATTTTTGAATTTGTTGTTGACCTCTTTCGCCAAATATTTGCTAGGTTTGGCACGGTATGGAAAACGTGCTCCTTAACACTTAAATTCACAATTCTCTAAACTTTGATCGGATGAGTAGACTCCTATCCAAGAAGGTGAACACTTGCATGCCAACGGGCCGACGCGACGTCAGGTAGGATAAAAACAAAAGTATCGGACAGCTGATATTATGATGGCAGTCGATATAGAAGACTTAGAACTTCGTTCCTCATATTTTATGGCAGGTTTATTTATTAAAATTGAAATATTTAAAGCGTATAGATGGCTAAATTTCGCAAATAGTCGACTCACGCCAAATCTCTCCGGCACTGTCGAATATGACACTTTAACATGAAAATATCTTCTAGATATTTAAAATTTATGTGTTGCGAGTGAGTCTCATCTACTAGTTCCAAGATACTCTTATGATACACTTTGTACCTTAATATCCCCTTACATTTAACGGTATACATGCACGGTCGACGCCATGCTTCTCCCACTCAACAGTCTTATATGTGAAAGCATTGGGAGGTTATAAATACCCTGTAACTCCGTATTTTAAACACGAGTAGCACATGAAAGAAATGTCCCCGGAAATTTATGCAGCTACTGTAACTTTTTGCGATCTTATGTTTTCGTTTTTATGTAATGCATGTAAACTACAGCTCTTATTCTTCTGCCTAGGGCATGTTGAGAACACAGTTTTCAAATTGTCAACTCAGCCAGTATATATATAGACTGCGTTGGTTATATTGTTGGAAAGTGAATTTTAGTAATAATACAAACGTAAACAATAAAAAAAATCATATACACACCGTGTTGATAAGGTGAATAGTTAGAGGTTATAAACGGCAAGCGAGGGTACTAGTATTTGGTTGCGGATATAAGACCTCTGGGGTGAAAATTAGCATATTTGGCGGGAAATAATCACCGAGCGAAGCGAGGTGATTATTTCACCCAAATATGCTAATTTTCACCCCAGAGGTCTTATATCCGCAACCAAATACCCGAGCGCACCGTTTATAACCTCATTATAATATGTTGAAGTTAAAAACAAGTGGACAATTTCGTTATTTAGGGCCGCTTCGCTCGGTGATTATTTCCCGCCAAATATGCTAATTTTCACCCCAGAGGTCTTATATCCGCAACCAAATACCCTCGCTTGCCGTTTATAACCTCTAATTATGAAAGTTCATAGAATATGCAAAATTTGAATTAGCTGATCAGAACATGCTAAAATACTTTTATTTAGAGGTTATAAACGGCAAGCGAGGGTATTTGGTTGCGGATATAAGACCTCTGGGGTGAAAATTAGCATATTTGGGTGAAATAATCACCTCGCTTCGCTCGGTGATTATTTCCCGCAAATATGCTAATTTTCACCGAGCGCACCGTTTATAGCGAGCGCAGCGAGAGCGGCCGAAGGCCGCTCGCGAAGCGAGCATTAAGACTAATGCTTGTACAAGAAATTTAGAATGGAATCTCTATATACCTACGAGTTTGAAAAGAGAGCACAGTTCCGTGGAGGCGGCCATTTTGAATACTTTTACACGGATTGCGTGAAATTAAAGATATCATCTACACAAAAACTACTCGACAATGTGTATTGCCGACAAAAGAATCTCTCTGTTCCAAAGAAAGTGTGAAATTTGTTTCAAAATGACTATTTTCGATCACTTTTGAAGGCCCGGATCGGTCATCACTAGGCGCCGCCATTTTGAAACAAGCCTACTCTCGCGAGAACGAACGGTCAACTCACGCGAGAATTAAAAATAGTGTGCTGAGAGCTAGCTATTTGACTGCCTCTGTTCCCGCCCCTGTTTAATATAATAAACTGATCGGAATCATATAATTTACCAGTTTTAAATAATTTTCGTTAGTGAACTTGGCATTTCCGAGTTAAATTGCTATAAATGTTATTCTAAAAAACAATTGACAAAGATTCAACCTCAACGAGTCAATGGCTAAGTTATGAATCATGCATCAAACACAGAAATTAGCATGCTATTGACTGAAAACATCAATGACGATATACTACGCTGCGCTCGCTCTCAGGTCAGACCTGTTACATATTAACCTCATTATAATATGTTGAAGTTAAAAACAAGTGGACAATTTCGTTATTTAGGGCCGAAGTTGGAACGACAGTTCAGGAGCGCCCAGCCTAGCCTCATACAAACTCTAAAAACGAACGTTTCAGAGCGCGCGCGCGTGCACAGTTGCATTCATAAACTACGGTTACGTTACGCAACGCATCGATATCGCGATTAGACATCGAACTTGAAGAGTTTTTTCTTTAAAAAAAACGCTCATAAAACTTTAAAAAATTGTGGTGGTGTTACACATACTCCGCTGCTTAAAGAAACTCTTCATATTTTGGTTCGTCAAGCTGCACTAGCCTAAAATTTAACGATCAAAAACAATCTGAAGCCATAGAGTTGTTCGACATTACGGCGTGTTGAACTCTCAAGTTGGCGTTCGAAATTTGCGCGAGCTCAAAAATGTTACGCGGCGCGCATGTCTTCTTGTTGAGAATATAAACCCCGGCTCCAGCCAATCAGATTGCCGGATTCCAGCCAAGCATATTATAATCGGCGATAAGTGCATGCATAGATTCTTGTTCAAATTCATGGAAGTCTTTCTCATCAGCTATTAACCGGAGAGATTTGCCAGTATACTTGTGGTAGCAAGTTAATATTGATTCTGTGTTACATAAAATATCTAGCGATTGAAATTTAAACTATTTCTAGTGATGATACCTTCTATATTTGATGATTCCTGTTGACAGTGTTCTCTAAAGGGAAAATCTAATTTACTTTCTGTCCGAGTCCCAGTCCGAAAATAAATCCGAAACCATATAACATGCTGAAGCTGTCTCAAGACAAACCTGGCCCAGCGTCCTGAGTGAATTTTATTTACCTGCAGCGTAGTGCACGTACATTCGAGCTCGCCGACCAAACAAACATCCAGCGTGACCATGGAGCCCATGAGAGGTTTCGGAATGAAGGTGTCGAATGAACTATGGAAAATGACCAGATCCCGTAAGCTGTTACTGTACGCAAATTATATGGCTATCACCTATTACTGGTCGGTTTACCTTGCGGTGGTGTACCTCGTTTTGTTTGTATCGATTCCTACAGTTCACGAGTCTTACCAAAATATCCAGTCAGTGGTGTTTCTTTTCTTCATGGTCAGCATCAAAGTAAACTATTTCCTAAGCATTTGGAAGGACAGCGTATACAAGGGGACGTCGACGCCGACCCTAGTGCCAAAAAACTGGCACCATTGTATCACTTGTCAACACCACATTCCGCCAAAAGCTCACCACTGCCCGCTCTGTAACTGTTGTATTCTGAAGCGCGAAGAGCATTGCTTTTTCATCGGCCGCTGCATCGGATATCGCAATCAGAGGTTCTACATAGTCTATTGTTTCTACGTAGCCTGCGGTTCAATCTTTGGCATCGTGTACGCTGTGCTGTACATCAATCACACATACGGGACCATGTATGGAGGATCCAAAATCATCTACTTTCTACCGTTCACCTTTTTCAGTTGGTTATTTGGCTCCATGCCAACCCCTGTCTTCGGTATAATATTCTTGATGTATTTGTCTTTGATGACTTTCACGCTTGGAGGCGGTCTGTTCGCCTTCAACATGCTGTTAGTTCTTGGAGGACAAACTCGATACGAATTCAACTTTAATACCATCATGAGATTACCATGGTACATGGCAACGGCAAACCTCCATGAAACATTTGGAAAGTTTTGGTTGTTGTCTTTTCTTATACCTGGCATCACATCACCAGAGGGCGATGGCATCAATGTGATATCACACAAAGAGTACAAGAATATCTAGCAAGGTCGGAAAGGCAGAGTAAATTCACTTTCGTGGCATTTTGTACTTTTGTAAAAATTTTCTCACAAACTATTTTGTACTTATCCCGGAAGTGATTTTAATTTCATCACAGTCCCTCTATCCACTGTGATTTTATAAATGTCAGTTTTTACTTTAAGGAGTTTTCTCATAGTGATCCATAGCCCTGCCACTGCTTTTATAGTGCAGTGCCTTTAGAGGCCTACTGCCTGCAAGTGGTAGGGAAACGGATTGCAGTAAAGTAGCATTCTGGAATCTAGCAGGTCAACAGTTGTGTGGTTTTTGGCTCTCAGAATCTGAAACCAATAGCTGGATTCCAGACCATCACTCATAATGGAGAATTCTAATAGAAGAATTGAGAAAGTTCATAAATTTTCATAACAGGTGTGTACCCGTAATAATACAAAAAATCTCAAGACAAGAAATATATACACTGTACATAAAGGTGCCCATAAGTCAAAATTGAAATTCAAAACCACTGCTCTTTTGTGTTGGGAAAACCTAATTTTGTATGTTAAGGAAAATGAAAATGTGAACAGAAAACAGACAAGACAAACTGTTATACTTGGATACATTATCAAGAGTATATTCACAGCAGGCTCTCTAATGACAAAAATAATCTTTCACGTCTATAGAGTTTTTGCATGGTGAAAACACTATTATCTCCCATCAATTTAGGGACATTTGGAAAAAAGTAGCTTTGCATTTTCTGTGTTTACCCACAGACAAGGAAAAATTTGTGGTTTACCCATATGGGTAAAATTCGCTTTTCTTTGACATTAATTTCATCTATGGAGTGTCTGATTACCAATGTAATTCGTAGCTCTAGAGTATAAACAACATGCCATATTTTACATGTTCACTTTCAATTCCCTGTAAACAAGTCCATAATCACTATTGATAACAGTGGGTTTGGGTGGGTTCGCAAAACCATGGATGGTTAAAAGTTTAATGTTTTGATAATGCAATGAACAGAGGTGTGTCATTTGTGCTTTGATTCGATTTTTGTTATTTACAAGCGGCTAATGAGAGTTATATGTATACTTACATTCTTTGTATGGTGCAATGTAATTTTATGCTGACATCAAGAAGTTGGAATCTAAATGTTTGGTTCCTACATAACAAAGTCAAAGGACAGACCATTTAGTCAGCAAGGACCTTTGTTGGTATTTTGTTTTCTAGTTGCTTGAACCAAAGAAAATAATACTGAATATTGGAGTCCTCAATATGCCAGGATACTAAAAACATTTTACTTGACCTTCACACTCATCCTGCGAAGTGAGTAGAAATTGCACTGATTTTCAGTGAGCCTAGAACTAGTAGAAGCTGGCATTCTGTCGCAGTTAGTGTACCCTGCCAAATCAGTAAAACTGAAAGTTGGTAAAAGTTTAGATATAATAACAAGCCGAGTCCAGTGACACGCATATCATGTTTAAATAGAGTTTTTTTACCATTCTCAAATCACCAACACAAGTACATTTATAACATTCTTGTGTATGAGATATGCCTAAAATAGGTTTATAGCTCATTATTGCTTCTTACCAAAGTTACTTGGTGTTATGGTGGGTGTCTGCGTGGGAAAAGGCCATGAAAAGTGAAGTATCTTTGATCATTACTCACATAATATTCCACTTCCAGAATGTAAGATGTTGTCGATGTCTTTTAAAATTGGAATTCTTTACCAAGATTTTGAATTAATTCAAATGCACTGCAGTGTATTCATTTTATCTGGACACTTGATAGATTGATCAGTCATTTGTTATATAATTTTGGCCGGCCATTTTCCGTCAAAACTCATTTATTGGACCCATGAAAAGAAATATGCTATGTGTATATACTGGCCTTTCCCTTGGCATCCATCGATCACACTTTGCTTCTCGTATGAACATTCTTTGATCACTGGGCTTATTGATGTCATTTTATCATAAGAAATTTCACTATAAGTTCTGTAATAAGTAAAAATAGACCATTAAATTTATTGTAGCCAGAATACTTGAAAGCAAAGCAGGAATTACATCCTTATATATACTGGGCCAGCCATTACATCTTTAAGAATTTTTTTTAACTGCGTCACATTAGTTTATTTTTATAGTTCTTTGTTTACTTGTACATATGTATTCAAATACAAGCCTTTTACACAAAAACTTATTTTGATCCTGTAAAGTTTCTGTTCAAAGACGTAGAATTTACATATGATTGGCTGAATTCCTTGTATCGTGCATCAGAACACAAACCTAATCAACCTGTGTTTCTGTATAGAGGTCCAACTTTGAGGCAAACATTGAAATGAAACCCGTGTCATTTTGCTTGCCATTAGAACATTAACAATGTAATTGATTTTATGCAATCTTGCATTTTGGTAGAGAAGGTTCGGTAGCTTTGCACAGGACATGCCTTATCAAGAAACATTTGAACTGTACTGTTTGAGAAGATGTTTACAAATGTGCATTGTCATAATTACTTGTGTCCTTTTCAGCAAAAGTACTGTGAATTTCTCATTTTATGTGAAATGTGCCAGCAAAACTATTTTGAAATTCTTGTTGTCATATACTTCAGTAAAGTACAAACATCTAGTCATTGTAATTTTAGATATTTATATTGCATGCATCTTTCATAGGATGTTTTCATTGTTTGGTATTGATGAACTTAGTTTGTTCTGATTACGATTGTGAGAGAAACTAGCATACTTATATCTGTAATTGATTTGGATCATTAATAGACAGTCCCTTCTACTGTCTATGGTTCATCCCAGCTGTCCATATGCATTCAGAGGCTGAAAAAGATGTTAAAGTGTGATTGAGTTCCGTGACCAATCAATGTGACAAATGCACTAACTTGAATGTTTATATATAAAACATGAAACTTTATTACTTGTATTGTACCACACGTATTGATCAATATGTATACTTCATATGACAAAATATAATACAGTCCTTTGAGATAAGTTTGCTCTGAGAAAGTACCACAGTTCTCAGTCTTAGCAATATCTGATTTGATTTTCATTTTATATGTAGATTTGTACATGTTGGACAGCTTTTCACTTAATACATACTGAGTTTTAATATAGAAAAGTAGTCAGAAAAAGTGTATGTTGTATTTACAGAAATTTGAGCAGAATACACTTTGTAATGGATTTTCTATGATAATGGTTAGAAATTTTCTTGTAAAGTGTGACCTTGAACCAGAAGTTCAAAGACTGTGATTGGCAATGCTCATACTCAAATGATTTTCCAAAAAATGTTGTGTTGTGGCTTGATGAGTTCTGTTGCTTTTTGTAATGGGATGATGTAAGGCCTTGGTGAGAAAATACTGGGTACTTCTCATCACAAGAGACGGAAACAATCACTGAACATGATGTCACCTTTGAACTGCAACTGATGAAAGGTCATGATACGTTAGTGCAAGTTCTGCCATGGAAGTACACTTTTGATTGTCTTTGCCAAAATGAATGATAAAATGTGTTAAATTTATATGTGAGAGTGCAGTGTAAATGTGGAAAGTACATGTATTTTAAACTGACAGCCTGCATTGTGGTAAACACAGTTTATAAGAAAGGGATATTAAAGGAAAATATCTTTCTGACCACTTGATATGAATTCCTAGTTTTTGGCGGAACTCAAATACATATCAAATGTTTAATGTAATTCTTAATAGATAAGCTGTATTTCCACTTTGATTTAGTTTGATTTAGTTCTGTTTTCACTGCATTATTGAAATATCCAGCTGAAAATATGTGTATGGTGATCTGACTGTAGTATATTAGTGTGCAAGTAAACTCACAATGAGAATAATAGAAACTTTCACTGAAGAAAACTGAAATGCTTGTCTCATTTGATTCTTACATGACTATTAACTGGCTTTCTTTTGTTGAACAGTAATTAACAATATTGTAGTTGGTTCGTACGTTAAATGTATTGACATTTCTTGATTGTAAATGGGACCATTTTGAAAATTTTGTGTTGTCATGCTGTATTGCTCTTGGTATTCATTCAAATCGTTTTAACTTTATTCAAATCATTCTCAATGTATCTCTATTCAAGATTTCACAAATTTTACCAGTTTTGCAATGTTCCTAAACTTTCTTAGTTTTTTGCACAGCAGTTGATGTTGGCAATGAACAATACATGTGAATTTATTGAGCTGAGTAAGAATTATGCTTTCTGAATGATTCCTTTTCAGTGATTAATGTGTTTGTAATCTATGTTGATTACAAGTAACATGTTGTAAATAAAATATATTTATAATGTGTGAACAGAGATTTTTTGGTCAGTTATTGTAACATCTGTGAAATTGCATGAAAACACGGGCATTTATACATACCTGTGAATGTTAGTGATGATCATGGTCTTGCTGTGGGTGGAGAACACCAACAAATGATATAGAGAATTATAGTTATATTACTGCTGTCACAGAATGTATACAAGGGACATTGAGCAACATAACAAAAGCGCTGATCATCATTGCAAATTTAAATAGCAAATGGTAAGGCTATAATTGATAAGAGAATTGAATAATCATGATTTTTACCATCCTATCAATGATGTTAAATGGGAAGTTAGAGCACCATAATAGGGGATTACTGATGATGCAGCCGTTTGCATACACTGGGCGGGAGTCTTTGAATTCTCATAGCACCGCTTTGACCATATGATAAATTTGAATAATGATAATGGGCACTTACGTGACATATGCGAAAAGGGGTTGAATGGTTGTACAGGGAACATATTTTGAAACATGCGTTCTCCGACAATAACCAGAACATTTTTTAGTTTATTTCCAACTCAAGTTTAGTCACTATATATTCACAGACATCGTATGCAAGATTCAATGACAAAATTACGGGATTCTACGACCAAACATGACACATCCGATCAGTAGCATGGCTTTTTGACATTTGCATAGATTTACTATAATCCGGCATTTATAGAGGAAGTTTCTGTTTAAGAGTTGAAAATTTTATTGGTCCATATGAAGACTTTAGATTAGGAGTCACACCTATAAAGTATAAAAACTCTCTCCCCCCAATACCATGAAGAAAACAAAATTTTCTTTTCCCAAAGATTATGCGCATGTACAATAAAAGTATGTCAGTCATCATATTGTAAATGTCTAAAATCATACACTGCAGATGCAACAAAAAGACTAGGTCTACATCAAAGTTATGCTGATGGAGTACAAGCAGCTTTTCATTGAGAACATAGCTGATCCATTTCAAAGGATGTACACCAACGCACCATGTTACTTGTAACTTCTTCAAAATTGCTCTCAGTGGAAGATGCGATGTGGATTAGTATTCAATTATTCAAATTATATTAATAAGCATTGTTTCTGTATTGAAAGTTTATGCTAATGATTCCTAAATTTATCACTGTGGAATATTCATCTACCTCACATCTTGCATTGCATCTAAAACTGAAGACGTGCTATTTTCTTTCAGAGTTTCACGGCAAAAAAACACAAACATTTCACATGTTATATAAATTCAGATTTATTGACTTAACAGTTGCAGTCACAATTCAAGATAAAAGTTACAAAAATGTCAACTCTTTAAAAAACTCTGTTTTGTGAGAAACATAAAAAATATTGCAAAAAGCGCAAAATTTCATTAATCTCACAGTCAATTTACATATAAAACATTCATAAGGTGATTTATAAATTCATCATGTTTTTTGCTTTTGGTTTTATCCACTGTACAAATGCTGTTGAAGATCCAACAAATTTACAATCTGTTGTGTAAACACATATCCATGTTATTTCATTGAACTGGCCTTATCAGTGATCATAAATTTTAAGGAGTAGGCAATATTTAGAATTTGCACATGCAATCAATGTTAGAATGGAACACATGTCAGCTATTCCACGGCTCAGTTTTACATTCCCAGTAAGACTTGGTCCAAGTCTGTGAATAAACACTAATTTAGTGAATGCAATCTAGCAGAGTATTATTGCAACTGTTTTTTCCTGACTTTGCTAGTTGAGTTATCGCTAGATTCTTGGAGAAACTTATTGCCGATTACGTTCACTTCACATAATGTGCAAATCCACTACTAAAGAGTTCACCTCAGACAAATATCAGCAAATGATCGTATTGTGGAATACAAAGTAATATCAACACATGAAAACCTAGCCGGAGTGAATTTATTTTATACAATCACCGACTTGAACCAAGTCTAATAATTGAATGCTTGTCTGTTTTCAAATGAAGTGCGCCCCCAACGGCCAATATTGGTGTGATGAAGCAGCAGATTAAAGCTACAGGTACCCCTTAACAGTGATGTCAAACACTGGATAAGTAGATGGAAGGAATCATAATGCTCTGTGACAAGCAAAGTTTGAGTTTTTTGTCAGAATTTTCAAAGTGTGCATTTGTTTACAATGAACTCTTCAACTGCAATAGAAGGTTTTATTGTTATGGGAAATATTTCAGATAAACCAGTCTGTCCATGCACAGTTGAGGAATGCAGTGCATTCGTAACATTATTTTTCCACAAAAGGGTTCATAGTAACTCTGTTTTGCATGGACATAAACACAGACATCGTTTCTATCCGACATGAACTGAACTCAGTGGAGAGAATGTGGATAAACCAGGTTTGCTTGATAGAAGGATTCTGGGGTTGGGTATTAAACTTACATGTGGAAGTGTTTTTGGTATATTTTGGAATGTGACTCAGATATATTGTCAAAAACCTGCACTGTTTGTTTTAAATGCAGTCTATCATTCAAAACTAAACATTATTGCAACAAATATGTACAGCAACAGAGTTGATTGGGCAATGGATCTCCAAATTCACAATTTTTGCTGAAGCACAGAGTAATCTTGAGTAATAATATAAGTTTTGCACAAATATAACTTTTAAAAGTCTGAATAATAGACTGGGTAGATGGACAGCGATATTTTTTCTGAAAAACAAAATAGCTGGTGATCTGTAGCATTCACTTGGAGTATACAATTATTATTATGGAAAAGAAATTAATAAATATTCACACCACTGAATCAACTATGTGTAGAAAAGTATTGA
The DNA here is from genome assembly GCF_041260155.1 of Ptychodera flava. NCBI lineage: Eukaryota > Metazoa > Hemichordata > Enteropneusta > Ptychoderidae > Ptychodera > Ptychodera flava. The sequence continues at coordinate 36,189,818 of NC_091941.1, read as the reverse complement.
CATATTCTAAAAATATAATATCTTTCAGTTGTTGCATATTGTACTAGCATTCATATAAAGTACACTTGGAGCAAGAGTCTTAGTTGCAAAGGAAGACTAGGAGGAACTCATTCCTTTTTAAAAACTGAACAATTTGATTTATGAACATTAATTTTGAGTTGAGACATTAATTGTTCTAACCTGTCGTTTCAATGCTAAGGCCAACACCGACAGAAAATTTACCAAAATGACAATAAATCATAAACTTAGTTCTGACTATTGTGAACAGTATACTAGTAACCTAACATCAAGGCTGATGGAGTAAATGTGATAGTGTTATGGTAGAAAAAGCCCTGTCCTACAGGGTATTCCTTGCATTTCAATAATCATTATGGTACACATGCACATGCAACATGAAAATTGGGCAAAAAAATTAAAAGAACTATATACAAAAAAATCTGAAAAATAAAATTGTCACAATTTCCAAAGATTTTTCTACTTTTTCAGCACACTGTCAAAATTCAGCCTTCCTTTCCCTTGAGCCAAGTCCCTGCCTGATTCATTGTTGTGATCCCATTACTCAATACAGTTTGATGAAACCATTGACTCTAGCTACTGTCTATGATGAAACCAAGCACTTGGCATAACCAGGTTTACCTAATTTTTTGTGTTTTTACCTAGGTATGTATGACATCATCTCATTAACGTCAGATCAAGTTGTCCCAAGTTCATGTCTTTTCATGTGAGCAATGAAAAGTTGAACAGAGACGGTATTACAAAGGTGTAGAAGGCTGGAAAAAAAGGCAGCAAACTCCTCAATGATATGAAATATGCACCAAAATACATCTATGTGTCATTATCAATCATAGCAGGAGCTTAAGTGTACTCAATATCTACATGGCAATGTATAAAAATAATTAAGACAGCACCAACTCCAAAATTTCAACAACAAAAAAACACTACGGCACCCATTGCACAAGACATTGTTTTCTTTCAGCTGATATGTGGAACATAATACTCTATTACATGAACTCTGTCTGGTTCACACATTGCATCAAATTGAGAAAGACATCATCAATTGCTCTGTCCCAACTCATTCTAAATCCTATCCTATAACCCATTTTCCATCAGTAACATGACTTTGAACTTCACAAGAACCTTTCTCCTGCATTCAGAATCGGGAAGACGAACGATTAAAGAAGAGCTTGAGAATCAAATAAAAATTTCAGATAACATTCAAGGAGGTCATGTATTACAACACTTTTGTTGAGGGAAAACTGCTGACATTTCACAAATGGCAGTGAAGATCTAAATATGAAATATCTATCCCCTCTAGTTTTGAATAAGTTTTTCTGAGCATTGATCACTCATAAATCTAAAATAATGCCGGAAATAAAACAGACATGAGGCAGATCAAACATGGCTTCAGATTTCTCATATATCAAAATTATTTCATACTACCTTTTGTAGACCTAAAACTTCAAATTCTATTCATTGGCAGAAATATTCCCTTTGGATGTAGGGTTATAAGTTTCATGTGCGCACATCACAGTTTTGGGCATTTTAATTGTATTGCTAAATGCATCTCACTGTTCCCTATACACAATAGATCAAACATAAATTGTGGACAGAATTTTAGCTTGGAACGCCTGTTGCATAGGATTCAAATACTCAAATCTTCATTGGCTCTGAATTTGTACAGTCAACACTCTTTGGCTTGAGCTATCCAACGATCACTGCTGTAGCAATCTAAAGAATCAAGGGTATCAACACTCTGTACAACTGTTTCCACTGGACGACTTCCTTGGTTCACTATGTTGCACTATATCAACTTCCCGGGGAGTTGACGAAGTCTCCTCCTTTGGTGTGAGGGGCTCCACCTCGGTTGGCTCCTCACTGTCACTGCCGCTTTCAACCCTGTTTGAATACGCAGTATCTGTACTAAATTGTCTATCAAGCAAACTGTCTCTTGTGTTCTCGTAGAATACTTCATCCGGATCAGTCTCCAGTTTTTCATGGATCTCTTCCAGCTTTTTGGCAAGATAGGAGAACTTGGGCCTCTCCTCTGGTTTTAGAAGCCAACAGCTCAGCATGATATCATACCTAAAGACAAAAATACATATTTGGCAATTGTCATGGGTTCAATATGCAGGTGGTGAATGGTATGCAGATAATGCAATGATCCATCGGGTCAAATCAATATGGAAAACAGAAATAACTTTATATAATACTGCTTGGTATGAATAAACTAAGTAGAGAGCTTTGGAAGGTTTAATTTCAATGGACCTGGCCATTACAAGACTAATCTTGCAGAGGTTTTGAATAACATTGATAACTGCTTTCCATCTCTTCTGTGCCATTCATGGCTCATTTGGTATGTCATCAAAATGCAGATTTGAAATCTGATGAGTGAAGCTAATTTTACGGATTTCTTCCACTAGAAAGCCATTTTTCAACAGAAATCAACTTTTGAAAATCCCACTGAGGCATCTACTGATTTAACCTATGCTGTAGCTGCTATATGAAGTCAAAGATTGCTTGATTTGTGACACAGTGGGAGTGTAAAATGTGAATATGTACAATGAATGGGGAATAAGACACATACATGTAAGTCATTGTCTGCTCAAGTAAAATGTGAATCTATAGCCAATACAGGAAAATATTGATCTACTAAAGGGCAGATATAGTCAGGGCAATACTTTTGCTGTTTTCTCAGTTGAATTCATACAAATCAGTATTTCAGAATACGGCAGCATCTTATAGCCTTACAGCCCGTATTTGTGAAAAGTTAGGACAGTATATAAACTTTAACAACATTTTGAATTTGAATTTCAATCAAAATGTTTGAAGTGTTTTACTGAGATGTACTGAGATGACGATACACTTACAGTTCATTGGGACACTGCCTTGGTTGTTTTAGTCTTCTTCCTCTTTGCAGAAATTCATGGATGTCATGGTTGTGAATTCCACGATACGGTGTCTTGCCACGGGTAAATATCTCCCACATGACGACACCAAATGACCACTGTCATGACAGAAAAGGAGTTCATCATTATGTGGACTGAATATCACAAAGTTGATGACTTTTCCTCAATCACAACTGAATATCGTAACCTCATCTGAACACTGTAACTATTGCCACATTGCGCTTTAAGGGAAATGTGGCAATAGTTATTCGTTCTAGTGTTACACTATAGTGTTGTCCTCATGGTGGCGCTGTTCAAAATGTTGGGTACTGTCCTGAGCATCAGAAGTCTTGGCCAACACTGGACTTTGGCATCACAAAATTTAATGTAAAATATTTCCATTATCACAATGTAAACAAGTCTGAACATGTCTTTCACATACATTTATTGTGGTAGGAGGCTCAGAGGCAGGGGCAAAGCATACGTGCTTGCACAAATTCCAGCTCAACATTTGAAACACTTACCACATCTGTGCTTGTTGTGTAGATGTTTTCTCCGAGACTTTCTAGAGCCATCCATTTCACGGGCACTCTTGCTACATGCCCCATTCGGTAATAATTACCCTCATTGTACAACTTCCTCGTCAATCCAAAGTCAGCTATCTTTGCGACTAAATTTTCATCAAGCCTGCAAAATTTACAGACAAAAATTAACACATTGAATCGTAAAGCTTCTAAAATTCATTGTCCAGGATATAAAATCCAAGTAATTAATGATAAAATAACTGACTGGAGGAATATAATGGGATTAGTTTGTAAATTATCATTGCTAGCTCTTGGTCAAGTAAGGAAAACTTCACTATTATGGCCAGTAAACAGATTTTGCTGCATCTTTGGGCTTTGTTGATGGTACTGAGCTGCAGTACCTTTGTGATACGTCTCACAGAGAAGTGTAAACATCTACTAGTTTGTGTTTGACTATAAAAAGAAATATATAAATGTGGAGTGAAACAAACTAAGTTCAGGAGCTGTATACATCGGTTAATAGAAAATATGTACACTATTCACCAACAAGCTGTACTTTTCAAAAGGTGAACTTTGTTTCCACATTCTTTTTGGCTAAAAACAAAGTTTTTGATCTACAAAACAAATTTCCACAAAACTATCACAGCTTTTCTCTGTGTCAGAAGTTTTTAGGCAACTTTCCAAATGTAGAAGTTACTGATATACCAACACTGCCCCCCCCCCCCCCCCCCCCCCGAATGTGAGGGTGTATGAGACCTAACAAATTCTTGTCTCAAGAGGGCAGACATCACTGAGGGTCAAACGGTCAGAGAGATAAAGTGTCCGGTTGGAATTCCGGTTCACTGACTACATGATCTTGTCCCTTTTATACATGCTGTCTGTGCATAGGAACGAAGAATATTAATATTGAAGAAAATGTTCATGATTCATACAAACTTTAAACAAGAAAGAGAATAAAAAAGAACACAAAAATTCCTGTAAACCTGAACAAACAGTCTCACAAAAAGTTTTGTGGTAATAGTTGTAAATTGTTCAGCAACCCTGCTCAAATAATAGGTTACTTACATACAATTTCTTGCAGCTAGATCCCTATGTACATAATCTTTATCAGAAAGATATTCCATTCCCTTTGCTATTTGCACCATGAATGAGACAAGTCGGTGAACTGGTAAATACTGCAAAGTCCAGACAAAACGAAAGACAAACACAGAGTCAGGTTAATTATTATGTGAATGCCCATCAATTGTGAATAGCTGGACGTGACAGCCTGACAACGGTGAGAAATATAGCAAGTGTTCCACTGATGGTCAAATAAAATGATATCTACAACAGAGTTCACAGCATGCAGAAAACTGACAGAATTCAGTTTCTCTTGAAACCAAGGACGTAAAGGCAGAGCCAAGGTGATTTATGAGGCATTCAATCTACTCTAGTATCTCTAGAGACTTTGACAGTAGAATGGCTACTGTGTTCATTTTCATATTAGTTGCATTAGTAAATTGCAATGACTACTGGCTTTTCCGTCCTCAATAATCTGCTACTTCAATTTCCTGCCCGGAAAAATCTCTCATCAGGCTATGACATTTATCATCCCCAATAGTTCCTGGGAGATCAAATCTTTTTTGACTTGAAAAACTTTTGCTGATCTAGCACTGTGACCTAATCTCTATATTTACTGGTATATCATTGAAGAACAAGATGAAATGGTGTATATTTGCGGAGGGCTAAAAAGTTTGCCTTGTAAATGGTGCATACACAACATTAGTCTGTCAACACTGGAAGGTAGTTCAGAATGTCCTGTGAGATGATTAAAATTCTGAAAGTGAAACCTCTTTCTTTCTCAGGAAAAGAGAGTGGGCGGATTTTCACAGTTAAGATGATACATTTGCAGACCATCTTGTTTGACAAAAACAATTCACAGAACCTAAATGTTCAAAAAATGCTAATATATCCAAAGAAATTACAATAAACTGACAGAGGCTGCAACAACTGTACAGTACTTGATAGTTGAAGCTGTCAACAATGAATAATGTGTGAAATTTATTCTACTAGTCGTTGTATATAGTAGTTGATCAGTATTTACTATGCCTCTACTGTTCAACTGTCTGACTAGTTAATATGACCTTGAGAAATATTTTCAGCATTTGACCTTTGACCTGACAATTGAGGTGGTTTTCTTCAGGGTTTAACTAACATTGGTTTGTGCAGCCTCTAATCAGGAAAGCAAGAAATATCCTTGCCATCCATACCCCTTAAAAATTTTTCCAGTACATGTGCATAATTTTAAAACTTTTTTAACTGATATAATCATGCACAAACAGACCTTAATAAACATATTAGCAATGGAATAATGAAATATGATTTTCATATTTTGATTTTCTCCTGTTGATCTTTATGTGCTTTGTCAAAAAATATACTGAAATGAATTAATGAATAGATGTAGTCCCTCCTTTCCAACAGTTGGTGTTTTACTTTACTCATAGGGCAAAAAGACTTTAAAAAATGCCCTCATTATTTTTTTTGGAAAAAATGGATTACAGCAATTACAAAATTTTGGGTTTTCATTGAAAATAGTTGCCTAGAGAAGTTCTTTTCCCTAACATTCAGGCCTAAACTAGTTTTCTCCAAATCCTTGTTGAATTTAAAGAACACAGATTGGCTTGTTATGATGACCAGAAGTAACTTTTTGACCCTTTCATGTGATGCAATGTGTTGCCATATGGCTGCCGTGACCAGAAACATCAGCTGACAGCATTGTAAGAACTCTTTGCACAGGAAACTGTACAGGAAATCCAAACTCATCAACACATTGTACACGTTATCCATTAAACAGGCTTCACTGAGGGATAGGACCTTGACATTTGACCTATTATATCCGATTAGGGCAGCGATGCAAACAGTTTGTACAAACATTGCACCTCTTGTCATCTCATACCAAAGGAAACAGGTAGTCACACCAGATATTTAGGTTACGCAGGAACACTCTTTGTACATACAAACACAGTATTGATATCATTTATGGCAGTTCGGTTTTCAAATCTGTATTTTGTTTCCCTGTTTTTTTTAATTAATAGTCATATAAATGGCTAGGCAATTTATCAAATAAATGGCTAGGCAATTTATCAAATGTACAAGATAAACTTTGGAACATCTACATCTACAGAAACAGGGTTGGCCAAATTACATGTAGATCAAGTAAATGCCGGTTAGATTTAATATTATTTTTCTGGCCAATATTCAACTCTCCTCCACGATCTCATACCTACATCCTTGGACACTTGCTAGAACACATCATGCAAACAAAGATAGAGTCATTTATTCATCAAGTCGTGAACTCTGACCTGTGCACATATCTCGTTTTCTTTCCATGGCTTACACAACAAATTTAACATGACTTTTTCCTTTCCAGATGAATAGAAATTAACAATGGTTTTCTTTACCTGAGGTGTTCCAGACAGCCTGTTGTTGAGTAAGTAACTATGCACATCTCCATTTTCCATGTAAGGTAAAATTACCATGGGTTTTACACAAGGAGTTTCTGACGTCAGATCCTGTTCAAGGCAGATTCCTGTAACATTCCGTAGAACATCGATGTCAACAAACTTTGGGCAATGATGGTGATAATGATGACAACAATGACAATGACAATTAATTTATTTCCATTTAACAGCAGTCATGCATGTTACAATGTTTTACAGGAAATTGTAATTTCACTCGAGGTCTTTTTTTGGCCCTGTTAACAACATTACATTTCAAACTTATTTTTATAAGTATAGTAAACTTGGCTTGATCAGGTGGGTTGATTTCATATTGATGTCTTTAATGAAGAATTAAAGTTACAATTTCTTCCAGAGAGTAATGTTCACACACAATTGTCTGACTTTAAAAATGTGTCATTTTCAATGAAGGTACACAGTATTGCAATATACTTCATTTCAAAACAGCCGCCCTTGCAAGTGTTACATACAGTGAGGGTAAGATGGGTAAAATGTCACAAACTGCCACTATCTGTACACATGTCAGGGATTTTGAGGTCATCGTCAGGGTAATGGAGGTCATCATACTGAGAGACCAGATGGAACAGATGTCCAAGGTCACAGAGATAAATAAAAACCAATGTTGTGGTAAACTACTTCATTCATTCATAAAAAATATGTTAATGAGAAATCGTTAGCAATATACTCTAATTCAAGGTCACAGATGACTAATCTCTCAAGCATATGATGCTCTGTTTTGTATTTTTGAAAATTTCTCTGGCTGGAAATGAGGCTTGTTGTCATAACACTTGTACATTAACATCATGTTCTCATACCTATTAATTTCATAACATTTGGATGGTCGAAATCTTTCATTGTCATGCCTTCCTTTATGAAAGCCAGTAATTCTTCCCTTGTAGGTGATGCTGAAAGAAAAATCAAAATATGAATGATTTTCAAATGACACTAGCAGAGGGGTGTACATTGCAATGTTTGGAGTATGAAATTTGCCATTGAAACTAAGCATCACTATGGGGGAGACTACTGGAAGTAGCAAGTACCAGCAAACATGATGGGCAGAAGTGATAGAATCTTATCTCACTATAATTGGAAGCATATTTACTTCTCCGTACAGTTTTACAACTATATTGATCAAAATTGATTGAAATTTGTCATCATACAAGTGTGTTTCTGTCAATAATGTATATCAAATTTTTTCCGTGCAAGACAGGGAAACCTGGAACACAACGATATATCCATGTATCCATTTAACTTTGCTGCCCATAAAAATGAGATGAAATTCAGTCTTTTTTAACAGTAGGTGTCTTTTACACACAATGTTTTTACACAACAGCAGATGTACAGAATATTTTAGGAAGACTTACTTTTCATAGTTTTTACAGCAACTTTAGCTTCTGAGTCATTGGGACGTGTTAATTTTCCTTGCCTTACCATACCAAATTCACCTAGTGATCAAATGGATAAGGGTAAGTCACATAGTTTGAATCATTGGTAATTTATCCGCACATATTCATGCAAATTCAATATTTTTTCTCACTTCTCACTTACTTGTACAAATTCAAAGTAACAGTTAGAGATAGTTTAGGACACCTATCCTTACCTTCTCCGATGGTCACACCAAGGTACAGCCATTGAGTGGGTAGTAACGCCTCTGTTAGTTTGGTATTTAGTTCCTCTCCCATATCAAGTGATTTCACTGGCAAAGAAATGATCGGTAGTATAAACATTACCTTTTTTCAGTTCCATGCAAATTGTTTCTCGTCAGAAGAACAAAACATTTCCAATTCATTCTCAAAATGCTACATATCAATGATAAAAGACATCCTTAATGTGACTCTTTTTGAAATACATCTGAGGTGAGATCAGAATACTCTTCTGGGAAAGATGTTTGGACTTCTAATGATCTTATTATTCATAACTGGTCTGCATCTTTAGCGACTCATTTTGTAATGTCGAGAAAATCGGGTTTTCACTGGTCTGTTTCTGTGGAAACAGAAATTTCGCTCTTTGACACTGGCAGAGATAACGGGCAGTCACTTTGAATTTCAAGTAAAGATAATTTGAGGTAGTGCGCCTTTCTGTTACAAAAACTTGCCATGCCAGGCGACCCTTGATTTTATTCTGGATTATGAAGGACACCATTTTAAAAGTGTGATTAGCAATCTCTTAGGCAAAGTTGAAAAACATATACTTTTGGAAGTGTATATATCAAAGAATTTTCAACGACTTTGAAAGGATTTCATGGACTCATTTCTGGTTTTTACTCTTGATACTTTGGGAGAATATGGACAAGCAAATCAGGTTATTGGTCTCCCCATTGTTATATTAATAGCTTCCGGACAGACCTGATGAAAAAATTGACAGAGTTTGGTGTTTGTGTATTACTTTTTATTTATGATTACATTTTATTCATTGCAACATAAAAGACAATCAAATCATCTTTGTTAGGGACAAACTCTGAAAGAAGGCTATTAATACATAAATATTACTTCATATAGAAGAAATATTTGAATGATTCTGATTAGGAAAACAAACCTAAAATTCACAAAATAATTATTACTTACATACTCCATTTACCACTTTATTTTTGCTGGGCTTATAAATTGTTTGCGCTCGTCCTCTTATTGGTTTCCATGACAATGGATTGATGAAGGAATAGCGTTTACTGACCCTGAAAGACAGGGATATAGACTTTCAAGATCTCAAATCATTTTCATGAGTATAAAACCAACATGCATACATCCATCTCTCTCTCTCTCTCTCTCTCTCTCTCTCTCTCTCTCTCTCTCGATCTCTCTCGATCTCTCTCTCTCTCGATCTCTCTCGATCTCTCTCGATCTCGATCTCTCTCGATATCTCTCTCTCTCGATATCTCTCTCTTGATCAATTGATAAATGACAGTCGGATAGTGTTCTACTTACATTCCAGCCTCTAGATTGTCATTGCGTTCCTTTTTTTGCCTCCTTATCCGACAAGCACACACAGCAACTACCATGACAACGACAACGATCACAGCCGCTACTGCTGCTACCAGTATGATGTACCATTCTATGCTGCCTTGTGGCTGACTCACTCCCAACTCTTTTGTGGTGAAAACAGAAAATTATTGAGAGTTTCTAAACCTTGGCTGGAATTGATATACCGGTATTGACACTTACATTCTCCACACTTTCTTGTTGGAATCCAGATGCAGAATTTCTGAATTATATGCTTTCAAAATGTCTGTTCCAATGGGAGAAACAAATTTCAGTATGTTCTACACAAAATAGCTGATTGAATATGCTAATCATACAAGAAGGTAAAAGTAACTTTACTCTTTCATTGAAACAAAGTAATTAATACAGCAATCAAAGAGATCCACTCCAAGTTATAAGTGACATTTTTGAGAAATCTTGTGTGTTTGTTGAATTCGCTTTGTTTCCTTTGTTCTTTACTATCATTAACAGATCGTGAAGTTCACAAAATGTAAAATGACGTAAGTATTTGTTAAAACCCTTTTTTTAATGGTTATTTTGTTATTATAAGTGGATGCAATGTCCATGCTAACAAAAAATGAAAATATCAGTGTGGGCTGTGTACAAAGTGACATTAGTATTATCAACAGAATTAAACTGCTGAATTGCCAAAAACCTCCATGGAATATTGGAGGATGACTCAGCAGAATGTATGAATTTATAGATGTGTATGAATAATTGTGACAGTATGAGCTGCCCGACATTCTCAGGCAACATCTATGTCCGATAAATGTCCAAGCTTTGGACACATCTGGTCATTTTGAATGACCTGTCCAAGCTTTGGGAAAATGGCCATGACATCGGACAAAACACCCAAACTTTTGAACCGCCCAGAGATGCAATGTAAAATGGTTGCGAGAGACTAATGCATCACTGAACATATTTATATGAATCTATCTACAACCTATTTATATGACTCTATCTACAACCTATTTAAAGAAATGGCTTAATACCGGTCAATCCAGATTGAATAATGATCCAAAAATGAAAGTTTAAAATGTCTGTTCTATGGTTGTAGTTAAGGGACACAGATTAAGCTTAAATGAAAGGTTTATGTAAGTAATATGGCAATATTATTGACTTGGATTACAAGAAAGGCATGATAACACTATATTTACAAGTATTTTTGCAAACTTTTAAAGTACAAAGTGCCTCACTCTACCAATCAATGAATGGAATTAACAACTTTAACAGAGTATTTATCGATGAATAAATGGATGAAACCTGTCTCACGCGAGATAGCAGTTGGTGATTTCATCTAACATCTGAAGAATTTCTCAGAAAATGACAGCAAGCCGGTTTTTTCATTTTATCACATGCATACCTGGGTATGGCAAATATGAAGCCGTCGATGAAACTTTTTCTTCTTTATCAGCTTTTCATGAAAGAAATCAGTTCATGTATGTTTAAGAAGTGACAGCAGAGATAACAAAGATTGGAAGGAAAAGCCGCCAGTTGGCAGTATTAAGATGGGATGATTATAGAATAAAGAGACACACATTTATTAGCTGTACAAACATACTAATTCATGGGGAAAACTGGATTGGGCATTCCTGGTTAACTGGTTAGAACACTCAATATGACAGTATAGATACTGTGACAACTATAAACATCAGTCAGCCATATTGGATTAGGTGGTGTAACAAAACAAACTGGTGCATGTGTTGGTTAATCAACCTGTTTACTATTGCAAATACATTTTATGGATGTATGAACCACAGGTCAAACTATTGACAAAATGGTGAACCCTGGGTATTTAAGTTACTCAAAACATCATCTAGATAGCTAAATACTACAGAGTATGGGTGTAGGTATTGTGAATAAAATAAACAAATTAAAATGGATTTTCCAAGACCCAAGTCACATGAAGCAATGACACATTGCACACAAAAACTCGCAAACAATGTTGATTTAAACATATCTCTGTAAACCAGTGACCTTCTGAATAGAAGTTAGTGACAAGTTGTTGTCTTGGTTACCTGTAACTGGTGGGTATAATGTTGGAGGAAGTGCTACTCTACGTTCTTTCAATATTTCATATCCGACGATGAACGGCTCAGTTCTGACACCATCTCCACTCTCTGTGTATCCGTATACTTCTACTGTGTAGTTGACAGACTGATCGATGGAAAGCAGCTCAGCTGTGGTAGTGTTTGAATCACTGTATAGAGTTGTCTGGTGGAGGAATTGCAAACGTTGACAGTTATACTGTGCCAATGCAGTTGATGATATCATGATGAGATGGAAGAGCAATACCTCTGCTAGCATACATATGGTTGCATTCACCAGTCTGCTACAGTGTGGTGTAATGCATATTTTGTGGAATGAGTTTTGAGTTAAATGCTGACCAATGTACATGTACATAATAACAGCTCACATTTTCTCTTCTCAAAGTCAAATCTTTTGTGTTTTTGGTATGTATCATTTCACATAATGTAAACTTCAAGATATGCACCATTCTGAAAACTCATCAATTTTTTTCTAGAATATTAAATGTCAATCTTTAACTGTGAGGAGATAGCCAAACAAACCCAACCAACCTCTTCACTGTTTTCCATGTCAATGTACCAGACTTTGTATCCTGACAATATTCCATTGATGTCCTCCAATCGAATTGGTTCCCAAGATATTCTTATTGTATCATTGCCAACCAGATACACATCTATGATCTGTGGTGCCTTGCTTGGTACTGTACAAAAAGAAAGGAAAACATTTGTCAAAATGACACTGCTTACTTTAAAAAGTCTGAATGTGGTAGTTTGCCTTATGCACAACATCGGAATTTAAAATTTGATATTTTCAATGTTGTTACTTACAGACAAGGGCAGACATGAAGCAGGAATTATAGTGTTTGATGAAGTTAGTGGCTAGTTAGGATTTGAGATATGGATCCCTCGTAGTATCCCATTTCAATATTTTGATAATTTTGACTAATTCCTTCAACAGTACCTCTATACATGCAATGGAATTAAAACTTTTTAATTTCAAAAAGTCAAAATATTTTTCTGAATATAAAAAAATATACATGAAAATCCCTCTTGACACCATATACTTACCTCCCATGAGAGTCTGAGCATTAGCAGCCTCTGACCAAGTTGATGGGCCCATCTCATTGGAACAGGAAACTCGGATCCAGTATAGTGTGATGGCTTTCAGGTCATAAAGCATATGTTCAGTGAGGGAATCAGATTCAACTTTGATCCAGTGTTCCACCGAGCCATTGTTGTAATTGCTATCCTCAACAAACTGTAAAATGAACATTGGATATATTGTTGGCATGACAACTTGAAAAATTTACAAGACAAGAAGACATCTTGCAGCTCAATAAAAATAAATTCAAACATGAATACAATACTTGGCTATTTAACAAATACTTAACATAACATAAATAAATAACAGATACATGTATTATTACAGTGTCCACTGTATTCTCACTTTCAACTGAAGAATCAAATGCAACCAAATTAATGACTTCTTAACCCTTTGAACTCGCTCGGACAGAAATGTCCCATGACGTCATAGAGTACCAGGGGGTCAGGGTGCAAAGGGTTAATAAAATTTGGAAAAAGCCTGTAGATGCACAGCGTGTGGTACACTCTGGTAGTGATAACTGTAGCCTTACAGGTACTATGAAAGTTACCATCAAATCTAGCACAGAACAAGGCACAGTCACAAACTACATATATTTTGGTATGAATCAAATTTTGATACTAGTGAAAAGGTATACATGTGTTGTTCCTATAGTGACAAGACTGACAGAGAAGTCTTTCATGATATGTTGAATCATTATACTGGACCACTGGCTATTTCATCTTCAGCTTCACAAGAGGCAATTATATTACTTTTTCTCAGAATATGATTGCAACCTCACCTGTACAGAACAAGACTGATACGGTGAATAACCGTCGAACCCACGATGCCATGATATGTTGACACTGTGAGGGCCTGTTTCCAAAACTGTTACATTCAAAGGTTGCTCTGGCTTCTCTGGAAAGGACAAAATTGCAAAGTTGGAGAATGACTGTTGTACAAACAACAAGCAAAAACAAATCACACAATTATCTTTATTATATGCAATAAATGTCACGGTTGCAGGTTTGAGTCATGAAATTGAAAACTGATAGTATAAGACAATTATGGAACACAATATACAGCAAAATGAGATACACATATGTAAAGAGAGATCTAAGTACAAACCTTTATAAACCTGAAGGAATATTGTATTTACCTGGATGCTATATTTATAAGCAATATATAAATTGGCAAGCCATGTGCAGAAGGGATCATATATTCTTATAGCCACTGACAGCTTTTTGTGATTTGTGGTACAAAGGTAACGTGTGAGTTGTGAGTATGTAGTCAATGTATTGGTTTAGAAACTGACAGTGGGAAATAATGAAAACATTTCAATACAAACTGTGTACAGTTATTGTAATGAAAATATTTCTGCAAAACAAAACAATTGTGAAAAGTATGGAAGAGCACTGCTTAAAAACACTGAGGAGAAGGGCATATGTGAGTACACTAGTTTGAAGCAAATGTATCAATTGGTAAGCGCATTAAAGTGACTGAAACACAGATTAGTGTAGTATCAATATGTCAGTTTTGCTACAGATGATCCTCTATACACTGTACAGACGCTATACTAAACACAGACACACGTGACATAGAAATATTTGCAAAAGCACTTGTCCAATAACCCTGATACAGTATTTACTCAGAGTAAACAAGCTAGGTATCTCATATTGAAAACTATGGCAATACCTTGCTTCACACTTGAAAGATGTCACATTCTAACATTTCTGAGTTCTATCTGTTGATCTCAAAGCTAACTGACAGCAAAATACAAAAGAGGACTGCATAAAAATGATTTTGCAATAATCTTTTTGATAGAAATGGCAATTATTTAAAAAGCCCTAATTACAAATATCTGTGATTGCATCAGTTATTTTACAAATCATATTGCAGTCAATAATGCACATGGTGTTAGCACTTGGGACATATTCGTCTGTTACTGACTCCTGAATTTCAAATGACAAAGACTTGTAAAATACTTAAATTATACACCAAACCATTCCTCGGGAAGTCACTCATGGCCAAGAGAGGTGACACCAATTTTGTTGATATGATTGATGATTGACTTGAAAAACATAAATTTTATGAGTTACTAAATTTGGAAATGACCTGGTACCTACAAAATTTACAACATTGGATTATTGAAACTGATCTCACCATTTTACCTCTAAACTACATTTGAGGAAATGGTCACAAAGGTAAAGAATTGTGGTTTTATTTTTATATTCAATAATATTTATAATAACGCATTTTTTATGAGACAAGATCAAAGATTATAGAATGTAAACAATACCCTGATTTCGATGATTCTTTGAGTCAAGTCTGAAACATCAAAGTAAATCTTTGCAGAAGAAATGTCAGTGGTTGCATATAAAGTCACTCAACTTTCTTAACAGAGTCTCTCTATAAATATTGCTGGATGAACCTAGAAAACTATTATTTTGCTTTTTGAAGTAATGAACTGCTTCAAATTTGCTGAAATATAGTAACTAAGTTGCCCCATCATAAAGGATTACTAAAAAGTACTTTCAGTACAATATATAGGGTTATGGTATTCAAGATAAGAGAGTTGTGAAAAGCTATGGCCATGAAATATACATACTTTTCTGAGTACTCTACCCTTTATATATTAACAGTAAATGTAATTCTTATTTAATAATCTGAACTTTGCAAGTGTGTTTCTTTTCTCAAAGATTGATAACTTTTCTTTGGCTTATTTCAGACTCTTGTTTTAAGTCTTGATTTAAAATTTGAGTTTCATACAGTCACCCACTTTTTAAGATATCTAACTCTACTTTATCACAGATAATTACATCAGCTATCTCATTATCTTCAACACAGTAAATTACTCCTCACACTATGACCTCCTGATCCATGAGTATGTGCTTCATAACTATGATCATCAACTAAGATATTCTTAGATAAATTCTTTCAGAACATATTTAGACCGAGGGCAACCTTGGAAGAAATAGCTATTAAGATGATCATGAAATGAAATACCCGTGAACTAAAATTTGAGTTCATGAGTATTTTTTCTTCACACTTGGGTGTAAGTCTGTTTTTTTTAAATACTGTAACTTTTCCTTATGGACAATGTTACTGACGTTTGATGTCAATTTCTTTAGGAAAAGCAAAATGTAAAGCAAAAATACAGCTTAAAATTAAAGAACAGGAAGTTTTGTAAAAAATGAAATGATTGTGTACACGATGCATGAAGTGAAGTTGACCTACCTTTGATATTAATCAATGCTGTTTGGGAATATGTTTCTCCGTCTTCATTTGTAGCACGGCACATAAACGTTGACCGTAAAGTAATGCCTGGAATGCAGAATAAAAGATACAGTGTTAAGATTACAACATAACTACATGAAGGACAGAAACAAAAGTCTTCACAGAGATGGCCAATTTCCTTTTATGACAAATAAGAGCTCACTCTGTTGTTCATCAATGACAGAACTTGCCGAGTTTTTCAATGAAGGGATTAATTCACAAACAGCACTCATCTTCAGACAATGACAATGGCTGAAATGTACTCATTATTTCAACTGAGACTCTGTAGCAACCAACACTCTCATACAAATACAAGCAACCTGCGATGTAAACCCACATTGTATCTTTTCAATGACATATGCTAATTATACCAATAATATGAATTGTCAAAAAACTTTTTTTCATAAGTTCACCTATGGATTTACATCCGTACAATAAAATTGCTTGTTTGCAAATTAGCGTGGTTCTTATTGCCACTGATTTCAGAAAATTTGCAAAATTTGTAAAAAATGAAACCATACGTAATTGTGATCTTGAATGATTAGTAAAAATAACGAACCTAAAACCTAAACATATGATCAGCTTGAGAGGCCAATATAACAGACTTCGTTCGATACCACTTCTTTTTGTGATATTTGATAAAGTACATAAAAGACAACATTTTGCGTCATCATTATGAAGACAGACAGGAGATGATACCATGAACATACCTCTGTTCTGAAGAATTGCTGGATTGCCTGGCTGAGCTTCTTCCAAAACATGGCCTGGAACATCAGGTATTGCAATACCATTCTGGTACCAGGTGATTGTCACAGGATAGGACGGCCCTTCTGCATTACACGTCAGGGTAAAGGGTTTATTTGAACTAACATTCAAATTGCTTGGATATAAGGTGAACGCTGGGGGTCCTACAAGACACAAGAGATGTACAAGAAAATAATACACCTTGTGGAGAAATCATGTTGATCTACAGCCATTTGAATGGCAGACAAATCAAATTCATATCTCTTGACTGGACTGATGAAGAGCTTTTATTTCCATTGTGAAATGATATATACAATATGGAACTGAACATAGGGATGAAAGTGAATGTAAAAATATTTCACTAAAACAAATGACTTTGAAAGCACTTATAGACTAAGTTTTTAATCTAAAAATGTTCACAAAGTGTATCTATGTTTGTTTGCATTACTGTATTTGAAGTTGTGCTTGTAGGGTGAGAAAATCATTCCCACGTGCAACCTGTGCAGCCAGGCCTTGTGTTTGAAATGTTGCCGCAAGAATAAACAAATGTTAACACTTGACAAAGCCAAGAAGTATTTTATGTAGGCTTTCTCAAGTATTGACTATTTGTATTATGATTTCTTATCATAGAGTATCTCAGTATCTGTCACATCTCATTCCTACTGGTAAGCTCATCACAGACAGCTTTGTTGGACAGTCATCCTTTCAACTCTGACCTCACTTCTATTTAAATGCAGGACCTACAAGATGTGAATACTCCCACTGGTATTCAAGGACACAAATGCTTCTTTTGATGGTACATGTGACTTATAATAGGTTGTAGTATATGAGTAGGAAGGCCTATTTTAACAGAGTGCCTTTTTTGATTTGTAATTCATGGAAATCAAAATCTGAAGTTTTCTCAGAAACTTTGGACACTCAGATGAGCTGTAACACATCCAGGAAACTGTGAAAAGAAAACAACTTCAAACTTTACAGTGAGTCAGTTCAAACAGTTAGTAGGAAGAACTTCTTGTACCAGAATCCTCAAGCCATTCTTACGAAAGGGTTGTATACAATTTGGCACAGCACTGACAAGAGAAAATATCAGTCCAGAAGAGAGGGACTAGTGTTCAGAAAGTGTCTGTAAAATTATGGCTGTACCTGCAGCATTGTACAGAGACTAAACCTTAACATTAAAATGGACAGACTATTGGAAATATACGTGACATTAGCTGTTATAAAAAAATTAAAAAAAGCGGGCCCTTACATTTTGTATTGAAATATGGCATTCACAAGATCAAATATCAACATATTATGTGATTTGTAGGTGTTTCACACCACCATGTAACCTACAGAATTGCTGAAAAATCTTGTAAAATTGTGGACAAATATTTTAAGAACATGTCAAAAGTTACAACAGTATCATTTCTAGAACTTCAAATGAATTCATATCGGGTTAATGGATTTCTAACACAGCCTGTCTCAGGTACGCCAATAAATCAATACAAGGTGTCAAGTTTTAGCCACAATTGTACATGTTACTGCTTGATTTCAAGTGAATCGTGAACACTGCCAGGCTTATGCTCACTCATGTGGCAAGAATGACCTACAACACTTGCTTTAAAATACAGCATCAAATTCCTTCAAGCCAAACTCAAACACTGTCTCAATGAAAGTGCTGCACCACTGAATCTTGTCAAAATTTTCCACACATGGGCTGTGGGAGAATCAAACAAAGCTGCCATGGTTGATATGTTCTCAGAAGAACTTGTCTAAAGTGAAAACTGTTTGCGATGGAAGATTGACAGCTGATAAAGGCAGTTCTTTGTTGACATGCCATAATGCTTCAGTTCATTGGAGGGTGGAATGCTAATGTGTACTGAACACACAAGACTACACAAAAATGAGGGAAAAAAAGCAAGGGAAGATAAGTCACTGAAGAATGCCTAAACACACTGTCATCACTTTCCCACAGACAATGATTGACCTTTATGAACTCTTTGAAACTACTAACTCCTCAAAAAGCTTTTATCAGTGATATGCTTTCTCTTTCATATTCAGAATCTCTTGAGAATGTTAAGTTCATGTTTCTACGATAATCTGTCTGCCAATGTAGTCTGCCTGGTGAGATATGGCATGAGCAAGGTTAAAGGTTGTAGGTTCTGATGGAGAATTGAATCAAACTGAACGACTCTCCCCAGTGTCGATAATTGAAAGCGTTTGTCACTGCTTAGATGGCATACCTATAGACCATGGATAATGACTTCGGGATTCAATCCTACACCTTCAAATCTACAGTATTGTTGTTATTATCATTATGTTGTTGTTGATGTTATTTTTTAGAGTAAATCTTATTCATTTCAACTTTTCAATTAGTTTTGTTGATTTCTAGTCACCATATAGGAGAACACATCACACACCACATCATTCTGGCAAGCCAGAGCATTTTCACTCCAAAAATTTTTGAAGTTAAACACACACACTCAAAAATCAAGGTAGCAGAACATGTGTTACAGTAGCTGTCGCTGTAAAGAGGCCTGTGACTTACAACGTATTATGCGCTATGGCTTTACAGTTTGGAAGAGGTTTACGATCTCCTTTGTTGGGCAGCTACATGTACAATTGTATACCCGTATCACTCTTCCACCCACATGAAACTTTGCCTCTACTAGGAAACCAAAAGTACAGCTTCAAAGGAATGCCATGGCTTTCCCTGTTAGTAATTTCTCCTTGAATCTTGAAGTCACTCTTTTCCCAGAGAGCACTGTCTCATGTGTCATATTTCACTTGTCATTGGATTTTAAAGAAATTTCACTATGAAAACTTCAGGTATTGAAATAAATTGCTATCCCGGTATCCGTTAACCTGCTCTCTCACAAGATTTATCTCGTAACTGCATCGACAAACACTTTGAAAAAGTGTCTCTTTATTTCAAATTTTAAGAGACTGCTCGAAGACTGATGTGATGTATTAGTGTACTCACACTTGATGCAGTCAGACACACCCTCTGATATCCAATGTTCTTTTTCTTTAATGGCACAGGTCAAGCATTGGTGTTTTTAACCAGAAAGTCTTAAAGATCCGGCACACCGACGTGTACTCTGACCCAAATCAACAAATTACATTTTAATCACATTGGCTGTCAATGTACACCAGCACATACCAAGCATACGTGTATTTCACAGATGTTACCATCACAACACCTCTTCCTCTGTATTACCTTCTACCCGTGACCACAACGGGCAAAAGTAAACAAAATGATGTTGATGTTTGTTCCACAACTTTATCTGTTTACGCTAAATCTGCATCACCAGTTAGTAATAATTATCAAATACTGGGGTGGTGGTGTATTTATTCCTTCATCACTAACTTTCTTTGGATTCCACTGGGCAAAAGAAATGAAGTTGAAATTTCCATCTGTACCTCATCCTTATACAAACAAATGGAGACAACTATCTCAGGCTGTTTAGGAAAGTATGTGAGTTGTAATAAATATTTACATTTCTTATCGAATAGACAGCATTTGATTGAAAACTCAAAAGATATAATGTCTATGTGAGAACAATGATGCAAAAATTAGATCAAAAAATGATAAAGAAGAAATTAGCTGATGTATCATATCTACTCTGAGCTGTTTGGAAATAAAGTTCTGCCAAATAAGTTGATCAGTGTTTAAATGCTCATAGTAAAGTAACAGATTAGTCTATGACCTACCCCTTGGTTTAAATTCAAAATTATGTAGTTTTGAGTTTAAAACAAGAACTGTGCTACGACCCATTTCACCATTGAAGTTTACTTCTGCTCCATCACGACCAGTGTGTGAAATTAACTTGAAATGCATGCTGGTCCGAAGGACCAATAGCAAACGGAATCTGCTGGTCCTTCTAGATGTATGTTGGTCCCACAAAAAAACTTAACAAAAACCCATTCAAAATATACTTTCAATTGAAAGTAGCTGATAACATGGTACATTATCAATCTCTCCTACTGTGGTGTTGTTATATAATATTGATACAAATAAATGAACAAATATGTATTTTAAAATTTAATTTTTTTTTGCTCAATAATATATGCCATGACTGGAGGTAGGTATCACCCAGAACCAGATCTCTATGGGAAAAGGTTTGATAGTTCATTTCAAAATTAACATGGGGGAAAAGTCTTTTAGTTTTCATTCCAAATTAATATGAGAAAAATTCTTTCAGTCCTCATTTCCAATTAACAAGGGAAAAGTCTGAGTTTTCATTTCAAAAAAACATGGGGGAAAAGTCTTTCAGTTTTCATTTCAAATTAATATGAGAAAAATTCTTTCTGTCCTCATTTCCATTAACAAGGGAAAGAGTCTCAGTTTTCATTTCAAATAAAGTCTTTCAGTTTTCATCTCGTAAGCTTATCTCTTCTACATGGGAACAAGTCTCCAGTTTTCATTTACACCATCAACTATTTCAAACAGATCATGGGCATCATCATCCTCAGAGCAGCTAGAGTCTCCAACTCAAAGTTAGATTCATAGTCTGATTATTCTATATCAGTGTCCAGATCAGCACACTCAGTAGCAACTGCATTTGTAGCATCTGCCTCCTTTTGCACGGTTCCAATTCATGAGTTAGATGTAGATGCAGTGACTGTCACAGCATCTGTCAGCAACTACTTTTTTGACGTCGAGTGAAGCCATCCAGACAAAGTCTTTTGATGGACGGTTTATTCATACATATGCCATGGGCATTACGGAGCAGATACTGAGATATCAGAGTTTTGTGGAGACCGCACTGTTCAGTTTTGCAGTGTTACCTCAGCTGTGGCGCATTGCGGTTCTAAGTGTGTTCCACGGTGATTTTATGAACCCCTGACTGACTGTGTGAGGCTAAATTCGAGTATCTAAAGTTGTTTGTGCCAACCACAAACGGACCCTTAGAATAAGTTGAGAAAGCAGACTTACAAGATATGCGGCTACCTTATGGGCAAAGAGATCGCTGTATACTCGTCGGCATGGCATGCAGTACATACATCTTTGACTTATCAAATAACAACCATTCGCGGAACTCATTCTGAGCATTCATTCATTCATTCATTTATTCTATATGGAACTCTGCATGCATGCTGAAAAAGATCGCGGTTTTCGTCTTCCTTGATCAGGCAAAAAAATGAAATAAATTGTGCTGTTCCGATAACACGGTTGGCAGGGATTTTTTTCCATAATATTTTTATTTTAAAATATGCACTTTTCAGGGGTTCGGGGCGATCAAACACTGGCCACAACATTTCCAGAAAAAAACGTATCATACATATGAAAGGAATAAAAGCATAAGAGACATCCTCGTTCAAGCAAAACTCAAATGCTAGGTAACGAACACTTATTTTACGGGTTTTTTTTCTTTCTTTTTTTATTTCCGTGTTTACGTAGCTCTAAAAAGTTTAGGGTCAGCAGGCAAAAAAATAGGGTAGGTCGGGTTACCGGAACAGCACAGTTTTTTCTTTGGCCTCATATTCCCTTCGTGTCTGTTGCTTCTCCTTGTCGTTTGTTTTTGTATTCTTCTTGGAGAGCTCACACCCGTCAAAAAAGCCACATATTGGTAGGGCGATCCGCAACAGCGTAGTCAGGTCGCGCATGTGTGACAGCAGACTTGCAAGACCTATGACCTTTCTAACAAACTTTGTGAGTATCAAGAATTGTGATTGGTCAAAATAATAGCCTGCCCGTGAAATCGGCCATTGCGTGCGTTGTTTCAAAATGTTTCGGCTGTCGCGGCTTTCTTTCTCTGTCTGAAGAGTTGGTGATTCGTTTCGTACTGCAGTAGCAAAACTGCAAGCGGGGATCGAAATGACAAATATTTGGTTACATAGCCAAAAAAAAATCGGTTTTCAAAATTTATTGCGTGAATTTTGCGCTGGTCCGAAGGACCAGTGGTCTGGAAAAACTGCTGGTCCGTCGGGGATTCTGTTGGTCTCGGACCAGCGGACCAGCGTTAATTTCGCACGCTGATCACGACTCATCTACATGACCTGAGGCCCAGACCTGAGGCCGGGGTGCATATTCCATTTCATTCACATTGTGATATCCTGAAAACCAGGCTTTGCATGTGAACTGAAGTTTGTTTGTACATGCAGATCAGTTCAAAGAGTTCTTTGATGTGGTGAAAAAAACACGCAGATAAAATTTCATGATAAGAGTGTTAAAGTTCCCCGGTGTTTTGTCTTTGTCTGAAGAATCCTGCAGTTAGTCAGATCTCCCTCCTTGAAATGATCACAGCTTGTGGATGATAGTGACTCACACTGTATGGAAGATATTCACTTTTCTGGAACTAGTGGAAGCCTTTATCTATATGATATCTATGTGATTTATTAAAGGCTCTGAAAACTGAATACATATGTACAGACACCAGATAGTTCTGCTATTTTAAGTAATTTGTCTCAAATTTTTGCAGGCCTTCTTTTCACAGCAAAGCACTCTCAGGACATCACTAGGACTACAACAATTCAGTCGTTAAAGATGCACCATTAGTAGTGATCATTTTTCTTGGAGAAAATTCTTCAAGTCTTGGAATGTGATTCTTAGGATACAGAAAATATAGGCATTTGATTCTCACAATGTCTAGACTAGATTACAAATTATACAAAACTCTGGGATTAACTAATACATGTAACTGCTATTTGTCATACTGGGGTAATATTATACATTGCGAATATGGCTGATATTATTTATTGTAGTTTCATTTCATGTGAAGAGTTTTCTACACTCTGCCAGTGAGCTGTATCTTGTCTGATTGTCAGTTGTACATGTAAGAACTCTGCCCTCTATTACAAGATGTACAATGTAACATGTAAATATCTTGGTGGCCATTGTTTTGGTACACAAGTAGGTCACTGACATACACGTATTTCCATATATGACCCTCCTTTAGGGCATGGGCAGACCTCACACGACCAATAATTTGATATCTTTTGAATAAAAATAAAGGACTTCCTGCATAAAAAAAATAACCACAAAATGATTTCAAACAATAGTGTCCTACTTCTGTGGTCATTGTTGGACAGCTCTTGTGCAGTGAAATAATAGGAAATGTGGATAGTTTGATAACACTGTACAAGTATATGGTTGAAAAATGTTATTAACTTAAAGGTACCTGTTAAAAGAGTTCACCTTGCAAGTTAATTTATTAGCATACAATGGCAAAAACTAGATTGGGAACCACAGGAAAGAATTATAGTGACATTCTGTAACAATTGATCACTGGGTTCATTTGATAGTTAGAAACAAAAACAATAGTGTTTACAAAACTTTGGGAAACGATTGACTGAGACAGATGCTATCATTCAGAATGGAACACAAGTTGATAGTCTCTGGTCATCTTACTGTATTACACTACATTAGAACAAAATTTAAAAGGACATCATGAACCATACAAGTTATGATAATATTTTCAATATTTTTGTTTCATTTTCTTCTTCTCTCCAAAGTATGTTCAAATACAAAGTACTTAGCCTGGCAAGGACAATGCACTTTACACAATACGCGATGGTTACTGACAGATGACTTCTAATCCAGACTGAAAGTCAGCTGTAAACAATGACATTGGACATTACAGTAACATATTGTACAGACTGCATTGATCACAGCTTGAACACATATGCACTTCACCATGATCTTTGGAGAAAAAATGAGAAATTGTTGATGGAGCAAAAATACTGGAAAATAGGGCAAAGTCACGGCTTACAATATGTAACTTACTTCACTTTACCTAATGAAATGTCTCACCCTAAGTAGGGTGGACAATGGTTACACATAATATAGAGGCAATAAGGTCGACATCAATGTAGTACAAATTATAATATGGTACAGGAGAAAAGAAGTTGATGTTAACTCTCACATAAATGTGGCGGAGACTTGGAGATGGAAAGGAAAGATGATAAAGTAGAAACTTCATTACATAATAACAAAATGCTGAAGTATCAGGGACTGTAAGAGTTAGTGCAGGTTAAGCCAGGGTGGCAAGTCTGGGATCTGTAACACATGCTCAGCCTCTCGTTGAGTTTTCAGTATTACCCGGTGAGGAGGGCAATTTTGTAAACTGCAGCAAACAGAACAGAACTGAGATGCATCCTGTTCTGCAGTCAGACTTTTACAATAAGTCACTTCAATTACCAATCCACCCCCATACCCTGGTAAATAGGTTCACACTTGTCATTGATAACAATGGGTTTGGGCCAAACCATGGTGGTGAAAGGGTATAAGCCCTGGAAGCTCAGGCAGGTTCTGATTGATGATGATCAGATCCTGGATCAGATAACCTTTCAACTTGTTGACCTGACCTTGAGATTTCAACACAACCACCTCCACAATACATAATTCTGTGTGTCCATGCATGATTAGGCTGCTAAGATATTCAAACAGGTAGCTTAGTGTATCATTTCGCATCACAAAATTTTCACACAAAACACCTGAAGCTTTTTAAAACACAACAGCATAACCAGTTTGAAAACCTACCCCGCCTACCAACACAGTGTCTGTAATGTTGACAGAATGACTTCCCACTCCTGATTGCTACTGAGACTTGTCTTTGGTTATTAAACAAACTTTTATAAAAAGGTGCTGGTTGTCAATGAAGATGTGTGCCACCTGAATCACATGCAATATGCATACTGTGGTGTCATAGCAACATTTCATTTATTAAAGGCGATATTCAGTCAAATGCCTAGACAGGTGTTTTCTTATATATTCACAATGAGATTGAGTCACTGTTCAGTCCAACAGACTGATGTAAACAGCTAATAATGCACAAGTCCGAACAAAAGAACAGTCTTCACACAACGGCCACCTGTCTTTTTCGTGTTTTCAAACATAACCACAAAAACAATTGGAAGAGCTTTTGGACTCCTCAATAGAAAGATGAACTTTGATTTCACTGAATTTCTAATAAAAAATTGATTGTTGCCACACTGATTCAAACCACAGATGGGCGTGAGTAACAGCATTGTTTGTAAACAGAAATGCTGGCACATGCGCACCAGATACGGTCTTGAAGTGCTTTTGTCAGATGTCCAGACATGATAAATTTAGAACACCAGGGTAATACTTAAGCTCTCGGATAAGACATCCACATCAATTGGTACTGGGAAGGTCACTCTAAAGAATGGAAGAAAGAAACGATTGTGCCCCTGAAGGCAAAGAAAATTCACTGTGGTATCAAGTAAATGTAATTTACCAGCGTTCGAAGACTAATCAAAGTTTGAAATCAAAGTTTGAAAACACTCGAGATGTGTACGCACAATTTTCAACTGCTTACACATGATCTATAAATTGTCATCACTGCCATTTGACAGTGGGAGCATGTACGGTACAAGTCCAATGCAGATAAAACTATATGTACTATCTTGATTTCAGGACACTAGTGTCTGTCCCTCCGATTTTTAAAGCCATATCTGGGGATCTTGGCGATGAAACTCACTTTTGTTGTAGTTAGGGCTCTAGACAATCGTACTCAACACAGAAAAAGTTATAAATCAAATCTCAGACCAATGATAAAATCTAGATTGTCATAAGAGTCATACAGAGAAATGGTAAACAAATTTATACTTGGAATAGGTCGATGACCCGTAAACAGTTTGAGAATGAGCAGCCTGAATATTTTGATTCTTTGTGTTTGTTCTTTAGCCTACAGCCTCAGAGTGTATGTCTATAATATACTGCATTCATCGTGTTATCTTATGACCCCCGGGATGAACAGATTACACAAGGCTACAGAAGCCAAAACTGCAGACAGTTGGATACGTAAACTTATTCAAAGTTTGTGATTCAAGGCTCTAGAATACAAAGTTCAACGACCCACAGTCAAATCTGCATTCTTGAAATATAAATGTGACAATGTTGAGGATGTTGAGCTGTTCTGTTGTAACTTGCACATGACAATGCAAATATCACACAGCGGTACAATAGCACAGTGATGCAAAATGGATAATATTTAAGTCATTTGCATATCAGTTCCATATCAGTTCCAGACTCATTCCAATGGAATCTATCTGATTAGCATATTCCAATACGTAAGCATTTAGAAAGACCTGTGAACGGTCCCTCCACAATTTGCTGGAGGGACTGTGACCTGTGTTGTAAAATGAAACAGGGCCAATAGGTTACCCATTCTACAACAATCTTTTAAAACTTTCATAAACACTTTGATTACATTTAAAGAACTTGAATGGCAAACAGGTCGACAGGACAGCAACTTTGTAAACTTTTAAAAAGTTTTACAGAAAATATTGAGGTTGCAAATATGAAAATTTGACAATGAAATTAGAAACCTACCAATGACAGTGAGATTGGCTTCTTGAGACAACAGTTCTCCGTAACTGCTAATAGCTTTACATTGATACGAACCAACATCAGCTCTCTGTACTGAATGTATCCTGGACAGTAAAAAGACAGAAAAATAAACAAATTAACTGCTGTGAAGAGAGACCTCAAGGCTGTCGAGTGATCAACAAATGTATTCTGATTTCGATTGTAAGCACAATTTAAAGTGGTTTGATTTCAGTACTAATATTTCTAAATAATCCCGTCTGACTTTGGAAGTTTGATGTCAAGCTTAATTACTGTGTATACATTGCTGGATACATGTTCACTTTTTTCTTTGAACAACTTTACATATCACTCAAATTTTGTCAGGAAAAATGGCGTCTTTTAACACTTTTCACTGAGAGGATAAATTTCATGACTCAGTGACTGTCTTGTACACAGTTGATAAAATATCTAGTGAGGATCAATGACAAGAATGAATTGTTGTAGATGTGTTCCACTATGAAATCATGGTATGAAGTGATCAAGTTTCTATCAACTGTATATATTCTAACTATGGTGACCTGGTACTGGTGGGTGTGTGCATATCTTAGTGTAAACTGATATGACATTCCCCCACCTGACATTCCCCTATCATATCAAGACTACTGACTGATAATCAGAGCACTGTTAGTGCCTATGTTGTCCCTTTACCATAGAAACAAAAGATGAAGTATATACACCACTTTCAAAGTCTCTCTGCAAGGCAACACACATATGATGGTTTATACATGTCCATGATACTTACACAGTGCTTGTCAAGCGATATTTGGATCCTATTGTCACTTTGTCTGATGATAAATTATTACCAAAGTTTGATAAGTCACAGACAGTTGAGAAGGGAAATAAGTGTAGTGGGAAACTCTTAAATAACTACACTGCCATGCAATTTTTGTCTTCTATTCATTCTCATCCCACTTTCTGTTGAAATCATTACAAATTGATCTAGCTTACAGTCAGTTTGAGACTTTACAGAGAATTACATAATAGAAAGAAAAAGCAGGCAGGTATTTGGACGTTGTTCTGTGTTGTTTTTGCCTTGCTTCTCATCACCTGACAACACATTCACAACACCTTGCACAAAGATAAACACTGCCCGGGGTTGCTCAAAAAGGGTGGCAATGTTTGGCCTTCGTCCAGGTATCACAATGGTGTCTTGATTTCCATACTGACAGAAGCACAGACTCAACAACTTTCTCAAGTTAGACGTTATAATACCAATGAAGGACGACATTTTTGTATCAGCACTTTGTAGAGGAGCTCTGATGCTTATAGTATGTTTCTGTTCAGTTTTGCATCGATGTAATGCCTATACAAACGAAAGGAATTTTCTTGTTCTGTCATGGTGACAGAACCTTCAAATAAAGTTAACTTTTTTGCAATGAGATAAAAATATAAAATATCGAAATATCTCCTTTAAAATTGCACTACAAAACAAGTCTTCAAAAATGACAACTTTACCAACATCTGGATAAATTTAAAAGCACTTTCTTCTAGCCATAACAATTAAGTCATCCTTACAATAAACCCAGACAAGGCGTAAACCTGCAACGCCTACACTTTTAGCTGCTAATAGCACATGCAGCCCCAATAATTGTTTTCCTGCAAAATTTGGTCTAAAGTACCCGCTGCTTCACAGTACTTGCAAGTACATGTTATATTTCCTAAGAAACCTGTTGTTAACAAGAAGGTGGGTGGCGTGGCAAGAATATATAATGGCAACAGGAAATGGTACTTGTGACAACAGAGAGAATGTCACTGCATGGTATTATTATATGAGTATGATTTATAACAGCCAGGGTAGTAAATTAGGTTTTTATGATTTTTTTTGTTGTACTGTTACAATTATACTTCTAGTTATTATTTAACATGATTTTTTTATGACAAATCCCTACTAAAAGACCTGCTACAATTGCCCAAACCATTTGAGGTTACACTTTGTGCTTTGCATATGAGCAGAAAAGCAAGAAAACGAAACAATTTAACCATTCTGTTTACAAAATGTTGTACGTGAAATGTGGATTACCATAAATAATAATTCTTCATGTGAGTTATGCGCTGAGTTGTGCGTTAGGCGCCTAAAAGCTTAAACAGTTGTCTTGATATACATCTAAGATGAATGTTTCACAGATACCACACCTAGGGACAGAGCAATGTGCAGGTACATTCAGACAGATGCTGGCTGGTAGAAAAGCAACAAGTACCTTAGTGACCCTATAATTACAGTTCTACTGCTTTCTTTGTTATGATGAATGCTAATTACATACAATATGTCATAAAAAGATCTATAATGGGCAAATCTTGGGGCTGGAGGTCAGGAACCACAAACTTTTCATTATACAAGTGGATTTGCCCGGTAACTGGTTTACAAAACACTTGAAAAGTGTTAACAGACAAAAAAAGAAAAAGAAAATGTCCGGTTCATGAACACAAGATTCATCCTTGAAGTTACACAATGTACAGGTTACTTTGATGATTTTTATGTCAGTAATTTTGACTCAAGACTTTCAGTTTCATCCTCATTTCCTGATACACAGGTCAACCCACCTGATGGAAACTAAAAGCAGTTCTGGTGGTGACAGTGTGAAGAAATGTTCCTTTGAAAGAATACAGCAGGGGACTTTGATTGATGGAAACTAATGCAATGAATATTTCCAGAAAATTATCAATAAATTATATATTCAACAACAAGCCCTCTACAATATTTTTGATTTTTACCCCCCCAGGAAACTTAGGTTAGAATGCAAGCTTACTGAGATAAAATGAATACTCTCTAACATGTATTTTAAAATGGAATGTTCTGACGTTACTTGATACAGTATCATTCCAGTTAAGAATGTACAACCCCTGTTCCCTTCAAAAGACACAACATATGGAATACGATAGCATGGAAAGGGACCTTGACCCTGATGGATTAACCATTCACTGACACCCTGGATAAGTATCCGTGTGGAATTCCATATGAGCCGATAGAAGGATATGAGCTGTGAGGAGATAATACAGAAATAGACTAATGCAAGTCAAGTAACTGTATACCAGATCTTGGATGATTTATTTCTGCTGGTGCACGGATGACTGCTCACAATTTTTTCATCTCTTGCTGTTCCAAGATGTTCTGCAGATATCAATGTTATATCGACACTTGTAAATTTGTATCATTACAGAGGTCAAAGAGAAATTTTAGGTAATTCACAGGTTTTAATCATGACAGTTGTGTATTTTGGATATTAATTTGAGATTTTGAAAGATTTATAGTCTACTAGTATTTTATAGTAAACCCTGTCACAAAGAGCATTTCATTCATACTGTACACATGATCAACTCTTCATCAAGATAAATATTTTCATTTTCTCAGGGAAGGGAATGTTTTACAGAATGTCTAAATTGAGTTTATTTTGGCCTGATAGCTGCTAACAAGAATATTGAAATCTTCACTTTCTCTTGATGTAGAGCTTTTATTTAACGAAACACAAGGGTAGATCATGGAAGAATCTTATGAGTATTTTCACAATCACCATCATATTCAGGTTGTCTAAATTATAAAATTGCCGCCAGTGAGTTAAAAGTGGAATAGTTACAAAGTTCTTATTGTTTGTTTTGCATTAAATAATTTCTGCTTCATTCTGTTTTGCTTTTTTGAAGCCATCAACAAAATTTGCTAACAATAGATTTATAAGGCAGCTGCAGAGTCTTTAAAATATAAAGAAATGGGGACATGCTTGTGATGACGTAATGGGGCCAACTTACAGACAAGGAATCAACATTTACTAATAAATTTGTATCGATCAATCCCTGAGAATCTGAGATTAAAACTTTTTTCCAGTAACAAGAGAATAACGGAATGTGTACGCTTTTTATATTTACTTAAGATCATAAAACAGTAAACACTTTTATTGCCAAATCGACCAATCGAAAACATTCTCCCTTAAAATCCCATTTGTTTTAATTAATGGATCTTCGTGGAAAAGTAATATAGTAATAGGCTAACTAAAGTACAGCGGCATAAAACCAAAGTACAGTACTTACTGTATATGAATAAGTTTACCTAATGCTTGCATAGGGTAGATAAGAAAAGGCTGTGCATGTATTTACATGAATAGAAACTCATTGAATAGAAGTACATCTATTATTGTATCACATAGTTCATTTTAAACTTTCTCTCCAACAATGCAGTACAAACCGTTGAATAATCTCTAACATGTATGGAATGTTACTACAATAATCTGTAATATCAATTCTGTCTCTGGATTACGTGTGTTAACTGTCATTCGCATTCCTGAAAGAATTCACTGAAAATTATTTTAAAGAATTTATTCAACCTTTTACTCTCAACTAGTCTACACATGTTCACTGAAGGTAAAAGGTTGAACAAGACAAAATTGACAGGGAAAGACACTTCTAGCTCCCTTTTGACAGTACATTAATTCTTTAATTACCGAAAGAAATGTAAAAACCTTTGTACTGTTATCGTCGAAAAACCACGCGCCTCTTTACGGCAAGAGTTTAGCGCTACCAGTAATAGATTGACTTTTAGTAAATTGATGCTTGCATAGGTCCGCGCAGCAGAAATCATGTCTGGCTCACAAGAATGTTGTATTGTGTGAAAAGTTTAGCATGCCATACACATAAGATGTAACATGACTCATACAGATCCAATCTTGTCAATCCTATCAACGTCAAGCTGTGATTAATTTATCCCAAAACTATACACCCTCCACGATCAATTTACGACTACACTTGATAACTTGAACTGTCCTTAAATGTGGTACATGACAAAGACATCATGTAAAATAATTTTCCCCAGTACAGAACAGATGAAACAGTCAGTTACCATGACAGTACATTTTTAAAGATAATTTTATATCGATAGAACTGTGTCATACAACACTTGGATGAAAGCCTGAATTTTGAATTTCATCAATGATCACTAAACATGCCAACACAGCATCTGACTAATTTACAACACATGCCACGTCAAAAAGTAAACATACGACTTGGAATATACACACATCTGAAATCCAGCAAAACTGCCATTGCCCTGAAGTCATTTATAAGAAGAGAAGATCGTTGGTGGTAAAAGTCAAAAGGTTATCATCAGTCGTATGGCGAAAGTAACTAACTAGCTAGTGATCAGATATTTCTTGATTTATATATATTCGAGAACCTCTTTGCAACTGATGTGCCATGACTAAATAGCGTAACAATACTCTAACCAGTGTATATGTGTACTTCGGATATTGTCTGCATAATACCATTGTTTACACGTCACACCTAACAACACATCATCTGCAATCAATAATTACTGTATCTTATCTGCAAGACACCTCCATCAGTGCAACAGAAATGACAAAATAATCTATTTTGAATGACGATAGTTGTCAGATACTGAGTTAAAATACAAGGAGGGCCAATATTGCATGATCTTCCGGCATTACAGTGACAGCTTAGGGGGCCCACCATGGTATGGTTTCTTGCGAGAGACATACCACTGAGCAGGGCCTAGTAACTTTGTTTAAACATGTTAAATGTGCAATCTTTCCAAATATATTAAACCTTGCAGTTCTATCTTGTCTTTGGAAGAACAGGTTTTACATACAATGACAAAATGACATCTTTTAGCCATGTGTTGGCCATAAAAAATTTTTGAAGATGACAGGAAAATTTACATAATGGAAACTGATTGCCATCCATTGGTACCAAAAACAAAGCTTTTCAGAAACAAACTGGTGAAAGAAACTGATTATGTGGTAAAAGTTTTCATGGCGATAAAATGACATAAAGAAGCTATGCCCTTGCATTTGTGAAGCACTCCATCAAATAGTACTGGTGTTATGAAAAGATTTGTACCAGCTGATGTGTTTGCAGTCCAAAAAAAAATTAGGTGGATGGATAAAAAGGTATAAAGCAGGACGATAATACAAATAAAGTTTGAAAGACAAGAAATCAGTTCATGTTGTACCAGCACCACAACCCTCCACTGAATATCAATTCTCTCACAGAGGTCGCAGACATCATCAATCTCATTTACTGTAAAACACACACAGCACCAGTTTGTAGGCTGACTACATTGTTTACATTAAGCAGCCTTTAGCACATAACTTTTGATGATGAAGAGGACAAAACATGAGTTGAGTTGAAAAAGGAAATGAGTGTTTTTATTGCCAAAACCTCTGTTCCTCACAGAAGGACATGAAACCCATATTATGAGGAATACAACCTTTCTCACCTTGCAAGCACCATCAAGAAGTTATTCTGATCTTACTTTAATTGTGATGAAAAAAAACTTTGATGCAATGAAGATGACAGTGCGCACCATTTTATTTTTATGACTGTGGGAAACAAAAGCCCTATAACTTAGAAGGTAACTGAAATGAATTTTGACTGGTACTTTGACATCAGCAAGACAGTATTGTTATCAAATTGAAAAAAATAACACTGCTTCAAGGCTGCCTCTTTAACTATTCAGTTTTATAGTGCACCATAAGTTGTCTCAGTGATTCTATTTTATTTTAAAGGGAATGCAATGGACTGACTTTATTTCTCAAGTCTCTCTTGTAAAATTCTCGCAATAGCATTCTCTCAATAAGTCTGGTGCCAAGAAACAGCTGTGGTTATTACACAGAGAAAGCTTGTCTATAATCTGATAAAATAATTCTATAGGGTATTTTGAATTTTGAGATAAGAGGCCATCTTTTGAAGTTGATCATACTGTGTTTCAAATGTGAGAGAAAATCAGAATAACACTTGGTGTCATTTTATTCTTCAATGCCTTCTACACTTGCTGTTAAGACTAGCGATATCTTTTCAAGAATTTTTTGAGGGAAAGTCTGAGACAGAAATGCTGGTCACATGAAACAATTTGAACACATGTCTGATTTTACATGTCATAGTCATACATGCATCTGTATGGTTTATGAGGTGGGGGGTGCTCTCAAAATGGATATATATAGATACTAGACTGATATGTCTGTGGATCTGAGATGGTCGCTTTGACTGTGGCTTGCATGGAATGAAAGTTTAGTCATAAATCTGAGTCAATGAACATAACAGCTGGGTTTTGTCTTGGATGGGTAGCTTATCATATGCCAGACAGATAGGAAATTATTGGTAAAATGGCAAATGGAAAATAGAAATTAATAAACAAGTTTTGTGGATGAACAAAATCCACATATTTTAGACATCATTTTTCAAGGGACTTTAAACCCCCAGGTTGACTTAAACCAAAAATCTAGCAACATATTACATAATGATTGCAATTTCAAAAGAAGACAAAAGACAGAAACGCCTCATAATCTTCTTACATGTAACACCCTAGTTAATCCAGATCTCAGGCCTTTTCAAGCTGGGCTTTAACTGTACCTTATCCATTTTAGGAAAACTTATGCATGAAAAACCCAGAAAACCCCATTGTATCGGAGATGGCAGCGATCACAAATTCTACCGTATGGCGAACAGTTGTGTGGCCACTCTGTCAACACATTTTCAAAATCACGTACCATTTTTAGTCTGTGTAGGACAACTACAAAACAGGTATCATTTTAAAGCCCTGACATCGCTCTTCCTTCTTGCAAAACGCCATATGCCTACCTTCACAAATAACCTTTATAACAGTATTTCTAATAGAGATGACGAACATCAACAAAATGATTCTCGGTACTTGAGCGAAATCGATAAACTGGGGTAGAAAAGAATCGTCAATATTTCGAATATTTCTTCACTCATTTGACCTTCTGCAGAACACGTGGATTATGTTGACAGTCGAAATTTGTCGAAATTCACAAGACAGAGGCTTAATAAGCGGCCAAAAACTGCCGATCACACTTGATGGGTAATTTGTGACCCAGCGTAACCTGTACTTTATTAATGATGTAATGTGGTCGATGATTGGCTAAAAGCTGGAATATATTATCATAATGAGTCGCCAATTTTGGAAATGACCCAGACTGGTGATGGCTTCACTATTACGCTCTTGATCAAACTACAATGGAAAATACATATAACGTTAACAAAAACTCAAACCCATCTTTTTGCATCAAACCATGTCAACAATTGAATTTAAAATTTGCTACATCATACCATTATGATAATCAGATATCACAATACCAGTTGCCTGGCTTTTCTGTAGATGAGGAGATAGTTAATGTTCAATTACAAGGGTTCTCTATTGACGATGACAGAAGTTCCCCGTGGTAGAGCTACATAGTCAAATCATAGGACAACAGCCATGGAACGTGTGCAACAGCCATGGAATGTGCACATGTAGTTATCAAGTTTTTACTCATATGGTCTTTCGAAAACTTAGCTGATCTTAATGAAGCTTGTGACACATTGAGATATACATGAAGATACTAGTACAATTTTCATTTGTGTGAATGAGACAATTACTATATGAGAGTATCTTTACAGAACACCAATGAGATGGAGAAAAGTGTGGTAGCTCAGGTTTATAGGAAACAGTATGGGGATGACTTGGGAACTAGTTACATTTCTATCCAAATGTGATTGCCTTGTGGTACTTAAAGGGCAAACTAAAATGATATAGCAACTATTTCACCAGCTCTATCTTTGACCAAAACACCCACTATATAGCATTATCTCAGCACTGTTACTCTTTGTTCATAAAACCTTACCTGAGTGAACTGTGTGCTGACAAGTCTCTAGGTGCATCTGCATCTCCTTTCGTATATCTTTGACGGTCGCCAGTGTCTAGCTGTTTTCCATTCTTTAACCAAATGATACTTGGTGTAACATTACCTCTAGCCCCACACTGGAAGATCACAGGATTGTCTTGTCTTGCTGACCTCGACGTTGGAGAATATATAAAGCTTAGTTCTGCCAAAAACAAAAGGTAAAATGAACAAAATTATTAAATTTAAAGATTTGCACCTTCAAGTATGAAATTGTCTGTACTGTTTATCATATCTCAATTTCATGGATCGCAATAACAGCAAGGTTCAGGGAAAAGGTGTTTTCCTGACAGTCTCCCTCCAACTTAAAAATATCCTAAAAGTATCTGAAAACATGAGATGCACAACAGTTCTTGTCATACCAGAACAGAAAAATAGAACAGGTTTATGTGAAATTCTTATGATAAATCAGCTATCTAAATTTGGTGTAAATTTCAAAAGGTATAAAATTGATATCTTCTGTATTGTATCCATGGAAACCATAGATGCTGATTGTTTCCAGCAAGGAAGTCATCAGACTGATCAACACACCACTGAAATCCTGTGATATATACAGTATTTTGATGCATGTATTATGTAAAAGGTGTGAAATACCTTGGAAGTCTGGACAAACATTACTATCATTTCATCTACAAATTTCTATCAGAGCTTTCCTTCACTGGAGATTACTAGTTAAACAGGAAGTTACAAGACCGTGGGCGCATGATAGGGGATAACTGATGACGCAGTCATTTGCATACACTGGGCGGGAGTTTTTGAATATTCTCATAGCATCACTCTGACCGTATGATAAATTTGAATAATAATGATGGGCACTTTCGTGACATATGCAAAGAGGGATCAAATGGTCGTACGGAGAACACATTTTGAAAATATGAGTTCTCCACCAAAAAACAGAACGTTTTTTCAGTATATTTTCGACTCAAGTTTAGTCACTATATTCACAGACATCATATGCAAGATTCAATGACAATGAATGCCTGAAACATGGCAAAATTATGGGATTCTGGGACTAAACATGGCATGTCCCATCATGTAGTGTGGCTTTTATACATTTGCATAGATTTAAGATAATCCAGCTAAGAGGAAGTTCCTGTTTCAAGAAGGATAACTCGCTCTTTCCAAACACTGTAGTACTGTCCATGCTCTTGGCATGGTATCTTTATTTTCATGGATGAAACAGAAAAAAAATTTCAAAAGAATTCTATTCCTCTTCTCATGGAGGTCAAATTATTGTCCCCTTGTTATGACATTATTGTGAAAAGATATGTTTACTAGAAAGTATTATTGTGCTTGTTCCTCCGGTTTAAAGCAGTGAACTCCCAACATGCGATATCAGTATATGACTAAGAAGTAAATAAGTGGTTGGAAAGATCCACAATATACGTTACAAGTGCCTTTGAGTAAAACATTACGATAGGTGATTTCTAAAATTTAATGTAATCATAAGCAGACTCTAGCAGGGTCAAATTTGTTGCCACATATTATTTATCTTGGCCGATAAAACATACATGTATAAAGTGATACCATTATTCTCTACGGACAAATTTATCCATAATTCTTGATTTGCTAGGTGAACAAAGCATTTTCAAAACTTTTCTTTATTTGTATAAAAAGGCTGCTAATCCACAAATTACTTCTTGCATTTGGATCATGGCCTGGCCGTTCTTTATTCTTTCAAATAAAAAGTGTGTTACATGAGATGCATGAATAATTCTTAATTATGATGGTAGCAATCTCCACTGTACTTGTGCGTCTTAACAAAGATTTGGTTTCTATAATTTCTATGTAGTTTTGGTATCATGCCCTAAAACTTTTGAGGTATGATGACAAAACCACAGAGAGAGGCTTTGAACAAGATAGTGTTATGTAAACTTCATCTTGATACTGCCTGACATTAACATTTTCCTCAAGATCTTTCTTTGCATTGGTATTATTGCTAAATACTTCAGTTGACCTGCAGGTGAGCATCAATTTCCTAGCTCCCCTGTACATGTTACACACATTTCCATTGCCTGTCCACCGGTTCTGTCAAAGTGAGTAAAATTCCAAAATTAAAATGCACATCTGTAACACTGAAGTCATCATACATTCATTTCTTTCTTCTCTCACTGTAACAGGCGACACCATTTTTTTTGCGAGAAGCCATTGGTTTCTTACTTTTGTAGTCAATTTTAAAGGAAACCTAATACCAGTTTTTTTAAGTAAATTAAACCTTTCATTTGACACTCAAACTCATTACAGCCAATGTAAATGAAGGCACTTTAAAGGTGATACCCAGCTATGGACAACAGGATGGATGAAGTCCGTAGAAACCTGCAGGATAATTTCCATGGCATCTGTTGGGTCAAATATAGACCCTTGGGAGAGACTCTCTCCAGTGTCTATGGGTCAAGTTTAAGTTCAGGGCTGTACTCTATGAAGTGGAACGAACACTGCCTCGCTAAGAATGAGAGACCTTTATCATTCTACCTCTATTGTCAAAAAATAAACAAATCAGTGACTTTTCATTGAAAAAGAGTTTTATAACTGCCTTTTCTTGCACTTCAGGTCTCTGGAATGGTAAATGAGAAACCCAGCATGTATTATGTACATGACCACAGAGAGGCCTCTGATATTCATACTGAACCTTGTATTGCACGGCAAGTTATCCACGGAGTCAAAGTGATCTATCTTCGAAAATCAATCATGATTAAGCCTGCTGGATACACAGATATTTTTTCATACTTAGCTGTACAATTAACAACAGCCAACCATATGGGGTCAACATCTGGTGGGTTTATATTTGTTAGTGCCAAATAACATTATTAATGCAGTGTGAGACAATTTGACATTAACTTAATGAACGACTGTTACTTTATTTCAGCTCCTTTCTGAAATAAATACACATTACGCTAGCCACAGTCTTTGTAAAGACAAGTAGAAAGAAGTGTGTTTCCGAGTGTTAAGTAAATGATTTGTGTTCAAGAATCGTACAAATAAAATATATATGAGAAGTGTGTCACAGACACCTAAATGTGAGATAACTATACATACGTACAACTAGAGTCAGAGCAGCTACAAAGTAACTCCTTTATTAACATTTTGTATCGTACATGTGGAAAGTTTTGTGTGACAGTCTTAAAAATATCACAACATCAATTTATTTACCCCTATCGTTGAATATGGGTCATCTATTCATACAGTAAAAGTTTTCTTTATATTGAAATTTTGCATGAGTCACAACCACACAAATGGAATTTTCCATGGAGGATACGAGTAAAATATTTGGACTGCAGCCTGGCAGTACAGGCACTGCAGTCTCAGTATTTCAAACACCTACAATAACTTTATTTCTGTTGAACAGCTGTTACAATTTTCAGTTCTGTCATCTACAATCATTGGTTGTTACTGTTCATCTGTCAAAATTTAACATGGTTGTGAATGCTTACCAGGATCCCATGTTTTTCAAGCCTCATAAATATTACCAATATAAATTTTGAAGCTGATATGTCAACATTTATTAGATGAAAATCCTATTGACATGGTGTCAACATGTCTATTGCCATAGGATCAATGTTGTTAATCATTACTCATTACTGACACAAAAGGATATACAGCTTCATGATAAGGAAAGATATAAAACTTTACTTCTAAAGTGTGTCGTATCAATTTCAGCAAATAAAATGAGTGTCGACTGGTCCAAGGGTTAAAGAGACTATGGCAGCAATCAATCATGGCCAGTTTTCTGTCATGGAAACAATATTATGCCTGGGGATGCTCTTTCAAAGTGATTTGATCCTTGACAGAATTTTCAGGCAGAATAAAATAATACTCGTGATGGAAGGTGCATGGTTATTGTTTGTTGAGTGACTTGAACCATGGAAGGAAGAAAGATCTTCCTTTCTATTGCCTATATGGTCATGGTCATGCGATACAGCTAAGATGGCAGGTACATTGATCATTATTGTTGGCAAGTTGCCATAGTCTGGCCTTCATGTATTTGTTTATCAACAAACAATTTCTAGGTCTCAAACCAAGTTCTTTCTTACAATAAATGAAAACTGAGATGATTCTTGTACACTTTTTTGGTGGAAAAACTCTATATGAAAGAATCATTCAATGGCAAGTAGGTGAGACAGTGAACTTTCTTCAAATGGAAGATATACATGTAAAAGCACTCAGTGGTTGTATGACTTCAATGGCACGTAAATTTCCAACATATGTACTGATTGTACCTTTCCTAGGTGTACAGTGTAAAAGTGCGCCCAGTTGACTGTAATCATCACAAGCTCCATAACCCTTCAACTGCTCATAGCTACTCTAAAATCTGTCTGATAACTAAGGAGCTCCCCCAAAGTTCTACAGAAAAGACAGTCAAACTCACTTCAGATCTATGGAC
This sequence comes from Ptychodera flava, assembly GCF_041260155.1. Taxonomy (NCBI): domain Eukaryota; kingdom Metazoa; phylum Hemichordata; class Enteropneusta; family Ptychoderidae; genus Ptychodera; species Ptychodera flava. Next base: position 36,149,429 of record NC_091941.1, on the reverse strand, counting down.
TCCCACTCCCAGCCCAGGCCGGTACTCGAATGGAAACGTACACATTTTACGAAAATAAAACTCTCGTACAATCATACCCATGTTGAGATTGTAACAGAACTACTGAGATCTATGATGCATTGAAATGAAAGTTAGATACCATCACTGATATTATTTCTTTGTACACACACACACACATATTGTACACACACACACACATACACACAATATGTGTGTGTGTGTGTGTGTGTGTGTGTGTGTGTGTTGTATATATATATATATATATATATATATATAATATCAAAATATATATTATATAGTAGATGAAATATTATATATGTATGTATATATATATATCAAAATATATATTATATATGTAGATGAAATATTATATATGTATATATATATATATATATATATATATATATATATATATATATAAATATAAATATAAATATATATATATATATATAAATCATAATTTTAACAGTGATTGTCTATATCCTGACAAATTTTTGGTAAGAGGATGATTCAACCTTTACTATTGGCACTGAAATGTAGCCAACGACAGGTGTCAATGATGAGAAAATTCGAAGGAAAGCTACTTAGATTTACTCGAGAGACTAACTTGAGTAGCACATGGTTCCCGCATGCCGCATCGCTCCGCGCCGGGTTGCCGTTGACCTTTCTTCTCAGCGTTCCTGCCGTGGGAGTGGCACTGTATACAGTGTATATACTCGTACGTCTTATGAAAACACGAGGTAGCAATAGTGTTGTCAAAGCCATACAAATGCCGCTACAACTATCGTAAGCATTGCCGACAAATTTGAGAGAGAGCTTACATGGGATTGAATGGAATTGACACGTAACTGAAGAAAAAAAGTAGAAGGATAGAACCGGCCCTTGAACAGTCGCTTCTCAAGTTCTCGCTCTACCTGTATGGCATTGCGTGACTCGCTGTCCGGTGTCGTCCGTCTGTTTTAAAATTTCATGAATGTTGAACCATGGACGTAAAGCCGACATTTGTTAAACAATGACAAAGATAAACGCCACTTACCAGAGACAGCTAGACCAAAAGAAAGCAGTACCGGTATCGAACAGAGTACAAGTTTGTTCATATCGGAAGAGGTCACTCCGCAAACTCTAACACAGCGAACGCACACTTCTTCTGGTCACAATCCTGAGCGTTGGAAAGTTAGGATACCGCAGAAAACAAAATAACAACGTCCGATATTGATTTGTTGTACATGGACAGTACCTGTCTTCGATCGGTAGGGAATATGACGCAAACGCTGTTTACGAATGTCCGGCTCCTACATCGCCGACCAAAGTATACACAATCCGAGCGCGTCTCCGGTCCCGGCCTGCGCCAACCAAATATTTGACTGTCAGTGGGCAGGGCACCCAGCATGGGATCAGGCTGGCAAGCAGGTTTCTCGTCTGTTGCTATTCAATTGTTATGGTAATACCCATACTTCACTGTTATAAGAATGGACTTTGTTCTTTCAACAGGTAGGGGGCGGGTCTTGGGTCTCCGAAAGTAAATAAAACATCCAACTGGCGCGAAACATACAACACATCTATTCAGGGTTTTATGTGATTTGCATAATTTATTCAATAAAGTTTTACAGATCGCCGCTCTTCACAGTGACCACAAGAGGGCATCACAGTCAGCGCCAGGCCTGGCTGGGCCGTGAGCAAAGATGGCTATACACTTTCATATACATACTGTTATATGAGAATGAATCAAGTCTATTGGAAAATAGTAAATATTTCAAAATTTGCTGTCATTTGTTTCTATTGAAATGCAGAAAATGTACTCTGTCGATAACGATTCAAATATCTTTTCACTATAAAAAATCATCACACACAACTACATCCAATAGATTTTGGAAGAATGATGTTAAATTGGAAACAAAAATTTGCATATAAAATAGAAGCTTTCAAAAAATTTAATCCTTGCTCCTTTAACACGACTTTAAATTGAAGCATATTCTACTCCAAAAATTACCAATGTAAACAGGAATTCTTAATGACAACTTTGTAACTTAGAGGAACAAAATTACTGTTGTAGGCAAAGCAAGGTTTATGTTGTGAGGTAATATCTGTCGAAAATAAGGGAAAGAATCTATAGAGCAAAATATGTCACAAAAATTTGCAGCCTCACTGTATTTTGTGGATCAGTAAAACAGTCACACATGCAGACTCTGAATTCCAGTGGCATTGGTTCCCTACAAGGTAATTTGATGACACTTTTGAGTGACTGTGAAATATTGCATAACCTTATGCTGATAATTACTAGTACTACAAGCCAATGGTACATTCTACACAATACATTGAGTGTTGTTCAATTCAATTTGCAAACAGCTCTCATTCATCTAAAGCTTCTGTACAGCCAAAATGCTGCTGGGGCCACCATCCTGAAACCAGTGTGTGTGCAGGATAGATCTTGGTACACACTGTAAAATTGGTCCATTCTTTTTTACATTGTAATTGAAGTTTTTTCATGAAACAAAACCTCAGAGGCATACATGAGTACCAGCAGTATAAGAAGTCATGGGAACATAGGTGAACATAACAAGGTAAATCAATTTATATTCAAGAATATTGAATAACTAAGAAAAATGAACATGACCTGATAAAGAATAAATACTATAACTGCAATTGAACAGAGCACCAGGTGAAGCCTGACCTTCTTCAAATCTTACCTTGCTTGAAACTTCAGCTGCAAAATCATCAACTATGTTTTCCATCTTACAGGCAAAGTTCCATGTACCGGTATTCAGCGCTGAAGAAGTCTATTATCCACAGTGCCACAGTGAGAGTGGGGGACTGTAACTCCTCAAAAACCGCAGGGGGATTTTGAAATCAATGTCTTCCATTGCAGGAGGTTGTAGGGTTTGGTATTGTTCCATTGCGTGTGTAATCCCCCTTCTATCTTTATTCATTGATATTTGAGGCATGGTTTGCCAAAATGCAGAAAGCCTAGATAAAGTACTGTGAACATAAATGACATTTCATCTCATAATATGCAAAATTGAGGGCTGGCCTTAATCACATCAAGGAAGAGTGAATTTCTTGTCTTCCAAATTCTGTATCTCATGTAGCAAGTGATTCTATAATTCAGTGTTACAGTGTTTTCATTAATTCCTGCCATCATTATTTTTTATTGTATCTCTGTCATATCATTTAGAGTTTTATTGTATCTCTGTCATATCATTCCAGAGTTTTATTTCAAAAAGACACATATCAAATCTGTCAACATTACCATAAAGTCTGTCCATGGGTTTCATTGTAGCTCCAAATATGCCATTGTCATTACTCAACTTCAAAAGTTTTAAGACGTGCTTCCTGACAATAGTTCTCAGTGGAATATCTTCCTAAAATACTGGTGTTCATTGACCATGTTACCTACAATTCTTTTGGAATTAAAGTGACTATATAAACAAGTTTCATACTTTCCATAAAACCCAATTACTTGATCTTTGTCAGTTTGACCATTTTCACAGCTGCTCCTCTACCAACACAAACATATAGTGCCCTCTACAGCTAGATTAGCACTAACTGGATGACTGTGTCATCAAAATCCACAGTTGGCATGATGCCGGTGTTTCTGATTAAATAAAGAAACCAAGCATATTTCTTGTGAAATTTTCAGAGTCAGGTCAAGGTTTAATAGTTCTTTGTTCTTTGTAATGTGTTCCTCTGAAGATGATACATGAATTACAATCACAAACTTTGATGGACACTTCACAGTCAAATGTCCAGTTCCCATTTAACCTTGTATCTTCATTTAGTTGACATTTCTATAGCCATTTCAAAGTTGGCAACAAACAGCAGATTGCATTTATGAGCAAGAGGACAAAGTTTAGCTGAAGCACAAAATGATTTGCACACAGTACCCTCTCATGATTCATGATGTAAAATGCTTGAAGAAGAACAAATGTTTCTGAAAGCATATTTTGTAAATTTTTTTTCATTCATTGCTGTCAAAAAAAAATTAAAGTCTGTCTTACTTTTAATTATTTACAACATAAATTATATTTCATCAAACAAATCTTTCAGTTTAGCAGAATTAAACAATTTGTGTAACTTTTTAAGCCCTGTCAGGGATGTGAATTCCCTAGCATTTACAGATAGAAAAATGCAAGAAACTAATGTTCTAATAATTCACCGTGTCTGAAGTAAAAGATTGCCTTACAAAATCTTCAAGATAAAAATGTCTTCCAAAGAAATACAATACAAAAATAAAGAAAAAGTCCAAATGGCAATTTGATTGCACACTAGGACCCACTAGCTGAGAATCTTTTATCCATAAATTACCATGACAACACCTAATGGTTGCAGGAACCACAACTGTATAACAAGAGAAGGTTATCGTGATAGCATTATTAGCACATGGAGTTCAGGCTCCTGAAAAACCATGATTTTCAAACCTATGATCCAACAGACGTTAGTTTGACCTATCTAATAATGAATTGCCTTTCAATACATTCCAGTCTTTTCTTTTGGCAAACTTAGAAAATTACTCATCTCTCTCAGTGAAAATGATGGTGAAAAATGGACAAAGGTCCAGCATGAAGAAATCTTTGATGGCCTGGGAGATGTGTATCCTTAATCTGATTTCTCTACTTAAGCTAACTTTACAAACTTAAACCTTTGGGTTCAATGGAAAACAGAAGGCCGCCACGAATCGCCTATGGAATATGGCCTTAGATCAAGAAAAACACACTATTGCACTTTCACATGGCACTATGAATGTCATGGCAAAGATAGTAGTCTATAGCTTTTACATTTCTTATTTAACATGAACAGTTTCAACATTATAATACACTCTACAATTACCTACAATAGAAATTATACACAGAACAAATATTTTATCAACTTTGGTTATTGTGTTATGAACATTTGAGAGATCACTGATTTACAATGAATAATACTCACAGATTACCATTAAAGTGGCATTCTCTTTTTGTAACTTTTTTACATATCTTATTTTAAAGATCTTATTTGAATGCAAATGGTCAATATTTGACCTTGCAATCATGCCTTGAGAAAGTGAAATCAAAAAACAGCAAGAGTCTACCAAACACAATCCTCCAAGCCTGACATAGAATGACTGTATCCAGGTTCAGCTGGAATGCTATAAGGTTTGTTATCATGCTGACTGACACTCTCCTACGGAGTATATGGGAAGCAAGGTACACAATGGTTAGACTGATGAAATTTGTTAATTCTTAGAGTCTATTGATGAACTGCTGGCAATTTCTCTGTACCATGTAAAATTGTCATGCTTCAATGAGAGCTTTCTTGCATTAGCAGATTGTTAGAGTTGCTTGAAGAGTGCCCCGACCATCACAATATCTCATCAACAGTCAATGTCTGATGATTGCCTCTTTCACTCTCACACCCAAATTTCCGTCCTAGAATAAAAAATTCTTCTATGACTTAACTTCAAGAATTGTTTGGCTGAATTTGCAAAAATTTATGCATCATATGGTCAAAAGGTCTTCCCTTTTCCAAAGTACAAAGAGCATTATCAATAGATTACAGTACAAGGACTGACTGACATACAAAACACTGCAGCACATCTTGATTTTCTTCACAAAACTGACTCATATTTCACTTCTTTTGTGGTGGGCAGAGAACTTTATCACGACCCTGGGATCACGAGTCACATGTTTGTGTCTCAGCTGGTGGATATGGTCTTGTCTCATGCTGATCATACTTGTCATGGCCGAAACTGAAAACAAAACTAGATATTTCAGAGTAGGAAATCATTCCTCTTCTTGACTGTCTGACATTGTTGCATTTTTTCCCGCTCATTATTATGCAACACAACTGCCAAAAAAATTTGTGACATTACACTGTTGTTTTTAAATGACAACTTGTCAGGTTCATGTTTGGCTAGTTCAAAATGGACAATTTTACTATTACTTGTAAAATGCACATTATCTGTACAGAAACCTGCACTGGATCATCCCAATTCCCCTCTCTTCATGTCCTACTTTGCCATAGAAAACAAATGGGGTTTTACAAATACATGTATTTTGTGGTGACAGGTTAAAGATAAGAACATAAAGTATTTGTCATAGATGGTGATATGAACAGGCAGGTAGCACCGGATAACACAAATCTTTTGATCAAAGTTGACAATATCAAAAGATAAAATTTGCAATGTTTTGTGAAGTTAAGGTGTTGGGTCCTTTCTTTTAAAACTCATACTTTACCATATCCTGAGAAAAATGTGGACATCGGTATAGCAAGAAAGCTAGAGAGGCTCTCCCTTACCTATAACATCTTTTACAGAAGAGATCTCTTTCACATCCGTAGCATCTCAAAACTGCATCATTATTGCAAATGGAGCACCATGGTAACTCATCAGGATCCACAGGATATTGCTGTCAAAGATATCATTGAGATCTTTCAGAATATTAAAACACACGAATCTTCATTGCCCATACCAATTATGTGAAGACCTCCCTATGCTTCATGTTAAAAGTTGAAAATACATTTTGGTCACACACTATATTACTTGCAACTTAGTGAGACACTATTTTTCATAAAATATTACAATGCCTCCATTACAAATACAAAAAACACACTCTGAGATCAATTTGCTGATAGTTTTCATGTATGGCTGTGGTAGACATCTGCTAAAATGCTGAAGGGTTACAGATTTGATTTTGCATACCTCTTGTATGGAACTAGCACGTCTGACTGCCCTTTCCAGAAGGTCACCATAACCTTGTGATTTCACCCTTTCATCAAGTGCATCCTCTGCCAATATCTGAAGCCAGTGACAAAAGGGTAGAATGAACCAATAACAAATCAAAGACAAGGCAAACAATGAACTGGATGACTTTCAAAATGGAGGGTATGATATCTCACCATAAGATGGCACTGTTGCATTCTTTTATTCATTTTACAAGTAATATTGATGAGTCACCCCATTTTCAAAGAATGAGTAAATGCAACACCTGACCTGGTCACTGATATGTATACAAAGCCCGGTGTTCATTGAAGTGTTCCAAAACAAGAGGGAGGAGAGGGGTGGAACCTCTAAATGACATTGTCATTTGGGGTTGGGAGCAGAAATCACATCAGGTAAGGGTAAGGTCCAAATTACATTGACCACATAAACGTTAAAATTGACCCACTGAATGTTAATTAAGTAAAAGTCAACAGCATGTCCTCGCAGCAAAGTGGTTCAAATAGCACAGCTTGAAAAATCTCATTTTAAGGGCACAAGAGACTCTACAATGCAACATACAAAATGGTTTTACATGCAGCATTCTGTTTAACAACACAATCAGCTGTAATTGTTAAATGAGACATACCAAGGTATACCATGGGTATCTCGAGCAGATCAAATTGAAAATGTTGTTAGGAAATTGAAGAAACACCATATACAAGGCAGTTTACCCAAGTATTGAATAAAATTGGCGAAATTTGGGATTTTGATTTCTTTGTCAGATTTACTGAAATGGCACGTTTCAAAACTGTGCTGTACATAATTATAACTACTCATAACATCATTGCAGATCACAGCAAATTTCCGCACTCTCATAATTGGTACAAACAATTGTATTTTTGTCTTCATTGATAAGTCGATAAACTACAACTTCAAAAGGTGTGACTTACAGATCTTATAAGTCTCCTGTTTGCAGCTTCTTCTTCACTGATTTGACCATCCTCAACATTAGAGGCAGCAGATGCTCCAACTGTTTCACCTGAGGTACCAAAATATGCCACGAAGTAATCTTGTGAATATACCCTTTCAACCCATGGTTTGGCCTAAAGCCATTATTATAAATGGCGATTGAGAACATTTGCAGGGAACTGGGGGTGAACAGCTTAAATTTGATATGGGACTAAATTTATTTATCAACATAACTAGATACCAGAATCTCTAAATTGTTTAGCTACGGCACAAGTGAAACCCCATTATGAATCATTCCAGAAAGTCATAAGTGTGAACAGTAAAGTTTCAATCTAAATATTTGATATTTCAAAATAAACTGTTTGACAATAGCAAAATATCTACTTCATGATAGATATCACGACATTTGATAACACTGTCAATCAGTATAAATGCTTTGCCATCAGCCATATCGAAAAAGGCCTTGTACAGGTATGTCCATGAGAGAGCAGAGTGATTGATACATTGAGTGATAATCACCTGGTCCTGTCTCTGTATCTTGTTTTATATCACTCTGACTATTTCGTCTCAGCCTGGCAAGTCTTTCCTCCACTTCCTGTTCAATGGCCTTCTGCCCTTCCTCTGTCTTTATCTCTTGCTTGGCTTCCTCTATGAGTTTCCTGATATCTTCCTCCGTGACCTTTTTCCCGTCCTCTCCCGATCCAGCTACCTGTGCTGCTTGACTGACTGGGACCTCTTCACCTGATGCAGATTTGGAATTGATTACTGTGTTATGCAGTTCATCCTTTTGAAGGGAATCCTCAATTTCTGAAAGACAATCAGAACTCACGATTTGTGAGGCTGTTGCAAACATTTATTTTGTCAGTTATACAGTTATACAGAGGATCGATATTCTGTGTGCAGTTCACAAACATACTTAAGTATCCACATTGCAACATTGAAACAGGCTACTAGCCCATTCCTATGTAGGGATGGTAAAATCACTTGGAAGTTGCGTTGGCTGACTTCATTGAACAACAGTACTTCACATCTATAGTTCAGTTTCTTAATTTTAGAGCAAGCTGGTACTGTTAAAAATGTTTGTCTCAGTCTAAATAGTTTCTCCAAAATTTTGTTTAGATATTTATCAAGTAATGTGTATCACTTAAGCTTCTGCATGACCTGTTATAATTTAGAACTGTAGTTTAGGGTACCTGGAGAATAGATCATTTACATCTCAATTCATCTTGTGTTTTTAGTTGTCAGCAGTATCCTTTAGTCTCGACCTGTACCTTCACTTGTATGATGGCTACTTTTAACTGTGGGCTTAACCCTTTCAGTACCCCCAACCATGGTTTGGCTACAACACAATATTTTCAATTGTGGATCTGTATACAGGAGAGTGGAGAGAACAGTTTAAGATTCCCCCTCCCCTTTGGGAGATGATCAAAGCAGGTGAACACACAACATTATTAGCAGACGTGATTACATCATGGTTAAATGTCTAGTTCGCAATAAAGTTAAAATGTACTTCAAATGTCACACTAACTGTATCTGTATTTTAACCTGACGTCGTTTCCTTACTCCATGGTGTAAGATTGTCTGTTGTGACAAAATCAAACTTTATGCTGTTCTTATCCAAAAACAAATCACAGACCTTCCAACTGCTAGTCACTGTGAGTCTTCCTAATACCGGTATACATTCATCATGTGCTTTTCCAATTATGATGTCACTGCTTAACGGTATGACACACTTCTGGTATTCCAGCTGGTTGACCTATTTCACCCCATATTGCCTATATATAGGTCCTTCATTCCGATTGAAAACATTGGGATTACCATTATTTGGCAATCAAAGGGGTAAACCTTACAAGGGAGATAAAGATTCAATGAGAGATACATGTATTGGAATCACTTTTTTCAAAGACTCCCTCCATCAAATCCATACCTTCCTGCTGGTTGCCATGTATCTTAGCATCTAAGGCGACTTCCTCAGCAATCTCAGAGAACAGTTCCTCATACTGGTCAGCAAAGGATTTTTGGACTGGTGGCTGGTAAACCTACAAAAAAATGTGAATGATCAGTAAATCACTACACACACACTGTACAATGTAATTCAAAATTGTGTCATGGAATACACATAAAAACTTAGTAATACTGTGTTGTCAATTAGAATGCACATGGATTTCATAGGCACTCACTGAACATAACAAAAATAATACGGTTGAAAATTGGGGCTTGTTACTCTTTGAAGTTCTTCTCATGATTTATTCAAAATGCCTCATTGATTACTCTGTGAAACTTACTTCTCATTATTAAGGTTTTTACCAGTTTTGAGCAATGCAGTGTCTTCACTACGTTATAACTTTGGATCAATGGGAGCCCACAAGGGATTATCTTGCACTCTTGCAGCCATTTTCCATGTAAATTTTATGATGAAACACATAAATACCTTGCCTATGCCTAATTTAATTAAATACTGTTTCCAAATGTATTGGAGCTACTTAAAATACAGCCTTGGTGGCCGTGGCATATTCTCAAAGACAAGGTTAAGATTGAAAAGCACAGTCAATATAGTGCACAAATTGTATACTGCACATATGTTAGGCAACGACTGACCAAATTCAAGAAATCATGAACTAAATTGTTGCTGAGAAGATAGACATGTACAGGCATTTACAAAGACAAATGGTTCCTTGATTAATAGAAATTTTGATGCAAATGTATTGATGTTTTCCTTGAGCTTCTGCAACTGAGGACTCAGACTAAACATGTAATGACCTGAGTTGTAAGTCATTGAATACAACTTTTTACAGGCATAGATAGTAGCTGCAAGTGATGCAAGCTGCACATCACTTCTTGTATTTCACTTACTGGCTTAGTTGGTTGTTTCATAACCTCGGGATCCAAATCTTTCAGCTTTGCTAACCTCTCTTCCATTTCCTCAACACTTGGTATAGGTCCTGTTGAGAACGCCAGAATGTCACAATGTCATTCAAATAGTGTAAACAGTGCAAAATGTGATCAAAAGAAATGAAATGAAATTTGATGCACTGAGCCAGAACTTTCAGGAAAATGACATTTAAATCTAAAACTGCCACTAGATTCAGTTATTATCTCTTTATGACTAAGATAAAGATTGCAAACAAACTCTTCACAACAGAAATGTTGAAATTTGCTGGCTGGACAAAATAATTGGTAATGAAATGAGCCAAAACACTTCAAGACAAGAAAGCAATCTTCCTGGATGAGCTTTGTCACTGTAGTATAAGGCATTTTAGAGTTAGCACCATTGTATAGCATAAACATTACACAAACCTTGAAAAGAATACTGTAGATACATTGAGATGCAGACACATCATATGAACTTGGATTACTATTCATTGTGGAAGTAATGACATCTAAATTTACTATCAAAGCTACGGCTGTGATGAAATTGACTGTATTACTATCAGAAGTCTTCATGTAATTTTAGGAACTGGATCTTAATACCAGTCCTTGGTACATTTGAAAACATATAGAACATTCTTATTACACCGATAATGGTGAAAATAAAGAAAAATATTATCTTGCCTCTTTCTTTAATTCTTTCTTCTTTTAATTTTTCCAACCTCTGCGCAATCTCTTTATCCTTTGGTGAAAGCCCTTTACACTTTTTGGGCCTACTCTTTGGAACATGGGCATCTCTCTGGCTGACAGCATTTCCACTGGCTTCCAGAGCTGCCTGCTTTTCAAGTCTCCTGTACATGCATAATACATGATAACAACAGTGAAGTTCTCAATAGATTTTCATCAATGTTACTCAGCAAAAATGGCACTCTTATCATTTCAACAATGGTCTCTCTGACCGTATTTGGACAGGAAGAGTTTTCATTCAATTTGTACAGAAAACGCTTTCTGTAGATGATGTAGATGCTTCACAAATCACTGCTACCAATATTTCAATCACTGTTGGTACATTAACGTACAATCAGCACATGAAGACACTGTCAATGTCTGCGACTTCCTTACCCTACAATATACATATACATATTAATTGTGTACGTATGTGTTAAAGACATATTACACGTAATGAAGCTCCATTGTATTGTGGCTGTGTTTGTTTAAATTAATTGTCTCTTTGCGAGAAAAAAACTGATTTGCCTGAAGTGAAGAAAAAAATTTATTTTGAAGGAACACTTAGAGGAAAAACTGCTGTTATAATTGTGAAAAAACTGCTTTTAGACCAAACATCGACCTTTCCTCCCTCCCTATATCCACGGCTACCCGTGCTTTATCAAAAGGTTTAGCACTTAATCCCCTTTCTCCATGGTTTGTCTATAGAGCCTGGCAGAAAGAGGATTAAAAGAGGATTAATATGTGTAAGTGATGTAGTGCTTATATGTACATTTTAAGTTTATCACTTTGCTGATAAAAGCTCAGAGCACTATTTAGTGCAGGATGAAACAAAGGCAATATTATGAATGGTGAGCAGAAGTAGACTGACATACAATAGTCAGTTAAAGTGTTTACAGAAGTGGGCTGGGACTGAATCTAATAGCTTCCTCAATACTGTTGTACATACAGCATGAGCTCAAGACTGTGAAAATTCCTTCATTTCATACATGTGGCATTTCTTCTAGCCCTGTTTCCACATTTCGTCATACAGTGAGCAAGTGTGGCCATTGAAAACAGTAGAGCTGCCATGAAATTTGGGAGCAACAGAATTTACTTTTCACACATTACAATCACATATTACAACAGATTCACTCAAAAAACCCACTCTGTAAATCTGAAAAGGTTCTTTTAATGTCACATTTACAGCTAAAAAATCAATCTTACTTCTTGAAATTGGCAGGCGGTGAATATTTTGCAGCATTCTCTACATTCTGTTTTGAACTTTTTGGATTTGTCAGCTGATCATAGCACTTCGTACACACATTCTGTGGAGCTGTACCAAGCTTTGGAACCACTGCCTGCTTGGAACGACACTTTTTGCACACTGAGTGACCACAGTTTGCACAGCCATACTGAAACAAAGACAGATATGAATATGGTTGTCTTTATCTGTAGAAACTATGTCACAATTTCATTGTTTCAATGTGTACTAACAATTTTTGTCTTACTTTAGGTTGCATTGTACCGTAGACACACACCTGAACTAAACGTAATATCAGTATACTAATTTATAGTGTAAAGTATAAAATATCTGCACAAACAAAAATACTGATCTGAGAGTGAGAATGTGCTTGCCATTCAAAAGAGACTGTGCAGCATGCATAAGCTCTACACTACAAGCACCTCTCTCACAAACACATGTCCATTCAAAATTGAAAATGCCCTAATACAACATATTACCATAATATTGATGGCAGAACTGAAGATGATAAGCGGGCACATAAAACAGTTTGTATTGATCGACTAACAATCTTGAAGTCATTAAGGTCATCGCGATAATTGTTGGTACACCCAAACCCCAATAGGGAAACCGCAGGGAATATCCCTATATCGCAAATTAATTAGCCAACAGTATTGCTACTACTAGTGCATCAGATCATCTTGCAGTTTGTTTATCGAAAACACTGCAGGGTGGCGTATGCGGTGTCCCCTAGACAAAACACTATAGCAGAGGCCGTTCATTTAGCGTGAACGATGGTACAATAAAGGATTAACTTGTACAAGTAAAGTTACATTGCTTTTGCTGTGGTAAATTCCATTGCCTAGGGAACATGTTGAAGCAACCAAATTCGACAGACTTTCCCTGAAGAAAAGGTGCAGGAGAGAAAACGGTAGGTACTGTCATGAAGGTATAATGCTATCGTTTTGACTTTGTTTCGTTGTACAGGCGTTGTCATCATAAATGCCGTCATTACCACTGTCTCACAAAAACTGTAATTTGCGTCCGGCATTGAGGTGAAATCCGTATTTTTAACTGTTATTTTTATAAAGTGATCGGTTTACGTCGAGGTTTACAATGTGCGTAGTTTTTCTATATGATGTACAACATGAACCTTATCACGTTTTCACCCATCGCGCGATATGTCATCTTACCTCAAGCATGTACTTCGACAATTTTCCATCAAACGGACGGCTTCCTTGAGTGAAATTCAAAGTCTCTAAATTTATAATCTCGTTTCGAAGAAAACCGATTTGCCGACCGCTTTAAAGTGGATGCGTATTCTTAGAGTGACAGTGAGAATAGACAGTTGTGTAAATAACCCGTATTTATCGGCCGTGCACCGATGTAGTTTCTAAAAAGTTACTACTTGTAAAACTTCCAGGCTTCGAGGTTCTGTTATCCGACATGTCGTAGCGAAATTCTGTGAGAACTACAAGTAATACAGACAAAGTTTGGGTTTCTGACGGTTTCCGTGTATGAGCTGATTATCAAGTTGAAATTACTGTGTGGATAGTCGTTGCTGCTGGTCCGCGGCGTGGCGGGAATTTGTCACGTACAAACATTCTTCAACTGTCAGCCATAACCTCTACAGTTTTCATCGACGGCTTTCGTGGTTTTGAAGAAGACCTTTTTCTCGGATATATTTCTGACAACCTCGGCTTAGAGGCAAAGTCGCTGTCGTCTCGTACACCCTGTACGAGTCTCGGCCTTGACATGACACAAGCAGACATACTTCACTGTTCAGTCACATTTATTTGGGTGCGTCATACGGATAATATCATTATTCATAGGGGGTATCAGACTAAAGTGGGCACATAGTAGTGTTTTCTCAAATAATGTAAAACGGAAAAGGACAGTCATATCATCAATTTCAAAGAATGCTGAAATGCCATAGTTTTTAATCGTTAATCGATGGCAAAATTTGTATTTTGACCTCAACGTATCCAATCGAGAAAGTAAACTTGGCATGACCCAAAGTTTGAAAATGTCTTGTCTTGTCTCCCGCGGCCTGGCATGGCCGGCCCGGAGGCAGTGACGTTTCGTACTTCGAATTCTGAGAGCTATCAAATCGTCACGATCAGCGGACACGAAATTACTATTTTCAAATTGCCATCACTGAAAAAATACAGAGAAATGAGAAAACACGGTGAGAAAAAAGGCATTTCATCGATGCTGTTGATAACCTTCCTTTCGCTTCTAATCTACCAAATGCAAAACGGGTAACCTTTTCAAACCACTCGTGACTCAGAACCCAACTCATTCCAACTGGCCCGAATTCAATTTGTTGGGAAGGCAACGATAGCTTTTCCTGCAAACGTAGACAGACCTGCAGTGTGCACTGAAAGGAATACTTGGCGACATCTTTTCGAAACTCTGAAAGTATAGCTAAAGAAGGAGTCATCTCTCAGTCAGTACGGCCGAGGCAAACCTTAGCGTTCACACCGACTATGGGGACAGAGCATTTTCAAACGAAACGGAAATGTCAAGGAAAGGCGATGACTTATTTTCTAAAGTTGAAGAAAATGCTTAAAATTTGGCTGTGTTAGTCAATCAATCGAAATATTTTTGTTCCAATAAAATCATACAGTCTCGATTCTACCCTCTGCTGGACTAAATCGACAACGGAGGGTGCATAGGTATGCGGTAGAACAAACAAACAACGGGCGAATTGGTTTCGGGCATTCGTGCAAAACGGTCAAGAAAACTTCAGGAAATCAATGAAATTTACTGCAGACGTGGTGATACATATAGGCAAAGGCAATTTACTAATAACTTCATAGAAAGTCAATGCTTTACTTCAGTAATTTATCGGTCATGCAAAATGAACAGCCTCTACTTTATGAGACACCCAACGGTGTTTTGATAAACAGACTGAAAGATGATCTGCCAAACTTCATGCACATAGCGATAGTGGTGCCAGCTAATCTCTTTGCCATGTAGGTAATTCCCAGCGGTTTCCCTAAGTATATTGGGGCTTGGGTGTACCAACAATTATCGCGATGGCAGTAAGGTAATGGAGAGCACATACTTCAAGGCCCCTACATCATAGTCAACTCAACCCAAAGTCAACTTGACCCAAAACCCATGACAACTCAATGAGTCTACTTCAGTATTTTACAGTTATTGGAATCTGAGGTAATTTTAGTTCTTTTGATAAATGGTCTTACATGAAATTTTTTAGTTATGAGTCTTTGCCTTCCATACAATTACAATCATTCCTAGTTACAGTAGTATTGTTGACCTTTCTGTTCTGCAAAACTGTTTGCACTGTGTAGCCAAAAGTAGGCCTGTAAGTAACGTCTACTGGTTCATTAGTTTACAATGTTACAGAGAATGAACATGAAGACACTGCAACATGAATATATTTGCATATGTGTGTAACATTGACTCGTGGGTTGAGAATATTTGTACATAACTTTGATATTTAAAAAGAGAGGTCATCAGAATTCTGCTCAAAGGTTGCCAGAGACCGCGACGACTGATGTAAACACTGTATCTAGGGTACATTGGCGATTGATGAAAGTGAAAACATGTTTGTTAATGATGAGTATCGTAAAATTTAAATGTTGCAGCTATGTTGACGTGATGCATCTGGATATCATGCATCAAATACATTGTTTGTAAACAAGAAAGTCACACATGTGCAGTTCCGATGGCCCCCTTCTCTAAGAATGTTCAAGGCACTCAGGTATCATATTTTAGGGTTGGGTTGTCTGGAGTTTGGGGTTTAACTGACCAGGGATGTGTGGTTGAATTGACTTGAATTGGAGTCAACTTGCCAGAAACTTTATATCCCATAGAAAAAAGTACACCTTCAGCATTGTAAATGTAGTATTACAGAATCAGTTTGCCTATTTTAAGGCAAACTATCAAACCAAGCACAAGGAAATGTATTAAAGTTCTTTAATGCAAAATCTGCTTTCACAACCAAAAAAATCACCAACAATTATTCGTTTTCCTTAGGCTGTATTCATAAACACCTTGGTGGTGGTGGTGGGGGTGGGGGAGGGGAGAGATAATCCAAAACAGTTCACAGATTTTTTCAGATACCCCTAACAAAATAACAATGCATTCAAATCCCCTTTTCTGACTTGCTATAATTTTGATATCCCCCTCTCAAAGGGATGGGACAGAAATTATAGGTGCGCCGCAAATGTTTTGTGCAAGCATTTATGAAGGGGCATATTTCGTGCATGCCTTTTGGGGAGGTCACCATTCTTTGCACAACTATTAACAGACAAAATGTGGCCTTTCTAGTGCTTCGTCAAAAAATATCAAATCTTGATACACTGGAGTTTATTCAGCAAACTGTTAATATTTTTCCCATAAAAAAAAATCTGTATCTGTACATTGATATATGTTTGATAATTCATTTCAGGGCTCAAAATTAACTTTTTTCCCTGGTAGTCCACTTGGGCTACCATTTTCTTGGTAGCCCACTGACAATGGCTGGTAGCCCATGCATATTTTAGTTCAGGGATATCTTTTTCGTTAACAGACAAGAAAATGCTATTTTTCAAGATTCTACCCATGAAGTGAATTTTCTAGTCGTTTGATGTGAATACTTGCAAACCTTTAAAACTAAAGGAAATAATGGACGATAGTGATACTCAAAAGTTTGGTGACCTACTTACAACCCGTTCATTCTCAGATTTGTATGCAACTTTTGACAGTCGTCATGACAACAATACGACCTTTTCAGCACTGAGACATACTGTAGCAGGCTAAAAATAGACCATGGCCTTTTCTGCAGGAGCAGACATATGGCCTGTTCAGATTGACGAAGTTGCGTCGGCCTAGGCCAACGTAAAAAACCAATGTGGACACGCTGAGTCGGCCCTGGGCCGACACAGTTTGGTCCCGGTGAGAAGGGGGGGGTTCAGGGCCGACTCAGGGCCGACTCAAAATTTGGTCCGACGCAAATCGCCAGTGTGGACACGTTGCGTCGGCCCTGGTCCCAGTTGACCAGGCCTCTGCCATGGATCGAAGTTGAACTAGTCACCCTATTCGCACAAAACAAACGACGTTTGAAACTAAAGTTTACACCTATCGAAAGTTTTCAATCCAGTCTTTACATTTTAATATCATCCCATGTACGCAGAACTTCCCACCAACCTTTGTTCCGCAAACGAGACCATGTCATTCGATTCCACAGTGCACGTAATAGACTAGAGAGGCATGTCAAAAATGCCGCGCACTGGTTATTTCTCCACCGCGGTCTTATATATACCATATGCTCATCCAAAAATAGTGAAGATCTCTCCGATGATTAAAAGGGTGAGTGGTAGTCATATTGCCCTTCTTGTGCGCAGAAACACAGGAAAATCATGAACAGTAGAAACAGCGTGCCATATTCAAATGCGCCATTTTGAACTTTGACAGGTCAGAGGTCACAAAGGAAGGTAAAGTTACGTCGGCCCTAATTCTGGTACCGGTAAGTGTGGACACGGACCAAATTTAATCCCAAAAGACCAATTACTTTGCGTCGGCCCAAATTTCAGTTGGGTGCCAATGTGAACAAGATAATTATTTCCATGCAATTGTGATTGATACTTTATGATCAAAATGCAACAAAAATAAGTTTTCATTGGCCATCATTTCCTGTGCTTGTCATTCAAGTACATTCAATTACGTCAGTTCAGATATTGAAACTTTCTTGCAAAGTTCCATCGCACGTCCGGTCGTCTTCATAATTTACTTCACAAAGTCACAAATTTCTGTGTCCAGCTTGGGTTTTACTGCATTTAGCTCGTCCCAAAGTGATGACTGAAATTCAGGTCCAAGGCTAGATTTCGTAGTCCATGTGGGCTACCATTTCATGGACTTTGGTAGCCCCAGAGAAAAGTTGGTAGTCTGTGGACGCGGGACTACTGCTAATTTCGAGCCCTGCATTTAAACTTAGGGACATAAGCTGTAATATACTCTGCTTGAAGTGGCAGGTAAAAAGTGCATGTGCATAAAAAAAACTGATTTTTGGATTTCATCGATAATGTTGATTCACTATACACGGCAGTCTATGAGAAAACTATGAACAATTTTTTTCCAATATAAAACTAGCAATATCTGTGTATTTATAGACATTTGATAATTAATATAAATGTACTAGATTAGTATAAGGTGGTTTCAAGTGCACATGTATATAAGAAATTTTATATTGGACTTCACCGAAAATGTTGATTCACTATTAATGGTAGTCTATGACAAAACTGTGAATAATTTTTTTCCAATATAAAACTTGCTGTACTAGTGCATATATAGACGTCGTTGGATAATTGACATAACTGTAATTGCATTATATGTAATTTGATTTTGGAATTTCCCCAAAAATGTTGACTCACTATACATTGGAGTCTATATGAATAGTAATATGCAAAACTACTAAATCCGTGCTTTTATATAAGAGTTTGACAATTGATACAAATGTTCTTGATTCAAATAGGGTGTTTGAAAGTCCAGATGTGGACAACAAATATGATATTGGAATTTCACCCAAGTTATTATTACGCTTCTCATGGTAGTTTACAGGTAAACTATTACAAAATTTGCTATATCTGTAATATGTATATGTATATGTAAGTGTTGTTAAATATTGACTTTTGGGCTGTGATAAGTTTCTTGACAAACAGTAGTGCTCTCTGTACAATTAAAAGCCAAACTATAAATGAAGGTAAACATTACAGCTATATAAGAGAGGTTTGGAAAAATGGAAACAAGATGAGTTCCCTCACTTGTCAGGAAAACTAGACACAATTACTTGTAACATATTTGTACAAAATGGACATTTAGCTGTACCTTTTGGGCTATCAAGTATGCTTTGTGTGTCGACTGCAGTTTCTTGTTTTACTCCCCACCGCATGCTAGAATAACAAAATTCTGTTTGACAAATACTCTGTATATGCATGTGTAAATACCGTAATAATTGTTATTGATGACAAATGAATTTTAGTCCGGACTTTAATTCAATTATAAACAATAACAATGCTGACTGTACACATGTGGCTGTGCTGTACTTTTCATCACCCTTCAAGTGAGTAGAACAAGAATGTAGAACAAGAATACATAAAACAAAATCATCCAAAAATTACTAATCACTAACTTCGGTGATTCGTATTTATCATGTCTTCATTTTACTCACAAAGGTCAATACACAAGTTCTGATACATCTTCGACACCTGACCTAGTGACCTACAACTGCATCATGCATTGTACAGTATACATAGCTGTTTTCCTTTACTTTTAAAGTCAATCGTAACGAAAGTTTGATATGTAAATTGAAATTCCAATACCAAATAACGGATGAATGCCGAAATGTGGCGAATGACAACTATTTTTTAACAAATTGAAAAAATGACATGTGTGTTTGAACGTTCAGAAAAGTTTCTCGACACATGACCGTACAAAATCCCTATCTACAGAGTCTGGCGAGTTGGGCATGTTGATTGAAGATTCACAGACATGTTTCCGAACGCTCACCTCTTTCTTCAGAAAACTAAACTGTGTGGCGCATATGAAGCACTGATTAGCCATGGTCTGGCTACATCAATTCTTGAATTCCCTTCTACTATCACGAGAGTAACTGCAGTAGATCTACATCACGACATGGTGTGTAATGCATTCCGTGAGTCTGAGTCAGTCTTGCGCGCACAGGAAAACCCGGAAATGGCTGCAACCTCGTGCGAAGAAATTTAAATATTAGGTAAACAATCCTGCAAATATAAGCAAAAAAATTGACAAATTTTAGATATTACTATATAAATAAAGAAATTCACATATTTGTGACCACAAAATGATGCTAGTTAATCACAACATTATACATTTCGTATTTTTATATTTAACGTATTCGTACGAGCAAGGCATCTGCAAAGCTTATTGCATCATGGGAGGTAACCAGTATCACACATTCAAATCGAGGCTTCCTTCAGGAGAAAAGCAGAGTATTTCATCGCGTCTCAGAAAAAGGTAAATAATCGACATTTTAGCCTTGTTAGAACCTAAAATTTGTCTTGTTTGTTAGATAAAAACCCCAGTGATATCTTCTCTGTGATGATTTGCCCAGAATTTGTCATCTGTTAGAGTATTTTCACGGGTCGTATGTCGATCAAATTTGTCAGATATGGCTTCGTTTCATACAGTGCGTAGTCAGCGCTAAAATTATGCAGTACATTTGAGGTCATTTTAAAATTAACTATCCTTTTGTTGGCGCACATACCCTTTGTGACGCCGCGCACCATTTTGGTCTGAATTTTTGGTTTCGTAGTCGTGTCTGTCGGTGCGTCTGTCATTAAAGCGATATTTTCACTTCCGCATTTCGAGGATTGGTCTCGCTTGAATTCTATATTTTTACGGGTGTGATTGTTCTGTTGAAACCTTCAAACATTTCCCCCACATCGAAGGCTGATTTTGTCGGGTCTGCGCATCGACAACTCTCCATGTACGTGTAGATTATCTCCATTTTGACCGTTGCAGAGTGTAAGTGCGCTGAGCTTGTTGATGACGGCGGCCATATTGAATTCATGTTTACATGTGTGGTAGCAGTTTGGTGTGCGATTTTCGGACATACGCTCTGTTTTGATGATTACTGTCAGTTAGCAAGAATTTATTGTTTTTACTTTGCAATTTTGAAGCTAACAAAATTTTCAAATTCAATTATTTTTTGACATTTAGTGGATCCCGTCCGTGTATCTTTGATGTCGTATTACCATTACTAAAACTGGCCATAGCATGTAGCACCTCACTCCTCAGTCAGTGCACCACTACAGCATTCAAAACGTTGGGATAGTGTCCTTCCGTAATCTTGAACTTCGGTCTAAAATTCGGATGAAAGTAATTATGTAAAATGCACATAATACAAACTGTATTTTTAAATTTTGTGTGAAGAAGAAATTGTATGTGATGAAATTCATTCATTGGCAAGGTTGTGTAAACGTTCCTTTGGAGGAAACGTGAAGTTCCTTCGTGTAACCATCCCTTACAAGTTTCGGGTGTGTTTTGTTGACAATCAAAATAAATTGAACAGTTTTGTGTTAAACTTACTTATTCTCCTTTTTTGTTTCAGAAGGTAAAAAATGGCTCGTACAAAACAAACTGCTCGTAAATCAACTGGTGGGAAAGCCCCACGTAAGCAGTTGGCGACAAAAGCTGCCCGTAAGAGTGCACCATCAACAGGAGGTGTAAAGAAGCCCCATCGTTACAGGCCTGGTACTGTCGCTTTGAGAGAAATCCGTCGCTACCAAAAGTCAACAGAACTTCTGATCCGTAAATTACCATTTCAGAGGTTGGTCCGTGAAATTGCCCAGGACTTCAAGACAGATCTCCGATTTCAGAGTGCAGCCATCGGAGCTCTCCAAGTAAGTTGTCACCTTATACTGCCATAGTAAAATTAAAAGCATTTCAACTGATTTCTGGTGATAGATTAAAGATTCAATCAATTCATCATTATTCAGTTTCTGCCATTGTTTCTTTATTAGCTAGGTAATATTTTTTCACACTTAATGTTTATTTTGTGAGTATGCCTACCATAGTTTGTGATTTGCAATAATGATCTCAGCATCATGAAATGTCACAAATTAACATTATCATTCACATTGTTAATGGCATAACCCTTTTTGTAGAGATGTAAACGCAAGTTTGAAAGAAAAACTTGTGCAAGCACTGGTTGTCATTATTAGTACAGGCAGAGGTGAGCAAGCATAATTTGCATTGATTGGTTCCTTGACTGGTGTCAAGGTAAAGCCAATTCTGTACTCCCATGGAATGGTTACAACACCCATTCTTTATCGGATCATGTTATTATACCAGTATTTATTGGTATGGTGGCCCAGTAGAATAGCAAATGCACTGGTCTTTAGCCAAAAAATGGGTTTTGTGTCACACTTCAGATAACTCATTTGGTACCTCAGACCATAGACAGTACAGCAGAACAGAGCCTACTGTCTATTCACTGATCAAGGAGTGATATTGGCATAGGTTATATGCAGTAATCATTTTCTAGAATGCAAAATCATGCACTGTGCCTAATGCAGTGTTCTGTATACATATCTCAAAATAAATGCATTGTAATGACAGTGCAAATTAAGACATTATGTGTGATTTCACT
This sequence comes from Ptychodera flava, assembly GCF_041260155.1. NCBI lineage: Eukaryota > Metazoa > Hemichordata > Enteropneusta > Ptychoderidae > Ptychodera > Ptychodera flava. Next base: position 36,126,833 of record NC_091941.1, on the reverse strand, counting down.
TTGAAATATGCACTTGCTTGCAGTTTAATTTTAATCTCCATGGACAAAGTGTGGGAGACTTACAGATTTGGTCATGTCCGTGTGTCAGTTCACGCATATTACTCAGAGATGCCTGGAGCAGTTTCTTTCAAACTTTGTACAAGGATTACTCCCTATATATTCAGAGCCATTACTAAACCATGCCTTGACAGTTGTCTTTTATATGTGGCACAAGGACAACACTCCATGACTAACATAAGCATGTCAAATGTCTTCATGATACAATCCAATATGGCCGCAGGCCAAAAATCATCAAAAGTTAGCATTACAGACCTTTCAGAAGCCTTGTATTCCCTTCAGTGCCCAGTACTTTCAAGTCAAGTCACACTTTACTTTTGTGCACAGTGTTCTCCCCAGGATTTTGAAATAGGGTGGTGGCTAATTTGCATATTGATTTGCATAATATTTACATATAATTTACATATCATTTGCATGATTTTTGCATATGTATCATGGGATCTCTACTTGCAACTGCAACTACACTGAAGACATCTTACTTTTAATACAAGACGCATTTGCTTTACATGATCATTATTTTTATTAACATTCTCAAACAGAGGACATCAAAAACTTAATCATAAATGGTAACAACATATTGGACAGGCAGAATAACACTCCACACACCAGAACCATTTCAGGCCTTCATGTTGAACTTCTGACATGCCCTGCATAGCATTCCTAAAAGAAAGACGAAAAGGTCACTTTGTACCATAACAAAAGTATCTGGGACACTTCGATTTTACCCCGAGTTTTTGCCTCCTATGGTCTGGTTGTGACACGAAAGTTAATGTAATCTTACCAGCCACAAAAAAATGACACCGCGAATATAATTTTGTAGTTGTTATTTCGGTTGATAGTGTGGCAATATTTGCCATAAAACGTAAAACGAAGGAATGCAACGATGATTTACAAAACGTTGTAGCCGTTCGTTCCAGTGAAAATTGTTATTGAAGCCCTACAGCCATAAACGTAAAAAGACACGAAACAAAATGGCCGCCGCCCTGCACGATAGATTCTAGAGAGACATAGCAATTATCAACACTCACAAGTTACGGTGGCATTTGAAACTTAAAAATAACTTTCTAGAATAGGAGACCTACATTTGTTCCCCTGAAAGGATGAGAGATATCAGAAACCACGCCGAACCAAACGATCTCTGCGTTCTCACTTTGAACTGTTAGTTAGTACTCTCCAGTACTCTCCTCCAGTCATACAGTGCTTGGATCGGCACGAGCGCCCTCGAAACACACCGATCAATTTTGACAATACACGACACAAGGTTTTGACGAAAGACATTTATCGAACCGATCTGACATTTAGTTATTAAAATCACGAAAAAAATCTCAAGACAACTAGTCCCATGACAGGAAGAATGAATAAAACTCAAAACACATCTCGAACGATATCACATGATTGACGGATAGTAAACAATAACAAGAAATGGCCCCCATTGAACACGTGCTACGATTGCATTTGGAAGTAAGTGAAATCGCGTTTTCGTACACTTAAATAGGGGGCGATCTCTTATTTTTTAATCATTAGAGTTAAGTTTTGCCCTCAAACTGGTGAACGGGGAGTGAAATTTGCGGGTAATCGGCCGCATGCCGAACACAAAAACTATATGTTTACGTATTTAAATTTTATACGGACCGCGGACGTAGCACAGGCCTGTACAGTAAACGAAAACGGGCGACTGTATTTATTTCACCTACCTTTTTCATCTGGAGTTACAATCAACCATGGAAATAATTTTTTCCATGTCGGGTCAACACCAGTTACTCTTCTCTTGTTCTGTGATGATGGTGAGTTCACGGCCTTTCTCTTTGTTGATTTCATAGCAGGCGTCAGCGATGACAAGATCGGTGAACACATATCAGTTGTGGGGGTCGGAGAACACGTTGCCGTAGGGCTGCTCGGAGATGGGTTGGTCGAACGGCAGAGCCAGGAGTCCATAAACTTGCGCTGAGACATGTTGCATTAACGATTTTCGCTGAGCAAGTGACGAGTTCCTGATTTTTTCTAGCTTTTTAATAGCTCAGAGCGATTGTGTTGCTGACATGTTCACGGCAAAAGTCTTTGAAGTACTTTATCCGTACCCTTACCGCCATCCTTGTCACCCCCCAGGCCAAGTAATCAGCGTTGCCGCTGGCCGCGGTGACAACATCTTTTAATTGAACGTCTTTTATTTACGTCAGTAAACAGTTTACAACATCAAATTGCGTTTATAACACCTTCAAAATTAAGATTCTTTGAAATTGAACTTGACAAAACGAGGTGTAAACGTGATAATTAGGGCCTATAGAACGTAAACAAAAAAGAGGACAATGAACAGGACGTTCAAACAACGAATGTCGGTGAAAATGAAAAGATTTTACAAAGAACAGGGCCGTGATCACAGACTGGCGGGCCAAGTGGTAAGCGTGGCGGCCTTGATAAAAGCGTGGCGGGTGTGGCCGTAAGCGTGGCGGCACCGCCACGCTATTTGTCCGCTGGGGAGAACACTGGTGCATGTAAAACTGAGCTTCCTACATTGCCAGATCAACAATTTGGAAAAATTTACAATATACAGACATATTCCACGTAAAGGAATGTTACATCTGTCTACCCATATCCATCTTTATCACAAACCAACACTCAGACTTAATATACCCACATTGCAACTGTTGATCAGTAACCCAACTTTTTTCAAATTTAACTAATTCAATTCAAGATCAGACATTAACTGCACACACACACATCAATACAACATTTTCTTCACCGTTTTCCAGATATCTGTTGACAATATCACTCAACCATCACATCCGTCAATGGTTTCCAAATTCATTAACCAAGTGGGGACTGTATCATTGATAATGACCTGTTAAAAAGTCAAACAAACTTTGATCATGGAAGAAAAGTTTATGACCAAGAGAGAAACTATGTAATTATATATGGTTGTATCCGATTCATGGCCGATCAGGGTAATTAACATGAACAATGCAGCGTCAGCAAAAGACTGCAATTTTAATACTTTTGTGTGACAAATAGCATGTTGTTCTTTTAGGAAATTAAAAGGCTCCCCTTCAAAACTCTGTAGTGCAAGCTCTTATCATCTTAACATTTCACCTTTATTGAGGGCAAAAGCCTGCTTATAAGTGGCACTCTAGTGTTTCCATTATGTTTTTAGAATAAAGGAATTGCTTTCAAATGTAAAATACAACTGATTGAAAATAATTTGATAATACCATGCTATGGTTGACATAGGTGTTGCTCTATGAAGGTAAATTAAAGAGAAACACTTGTATGGGTGTATTAAATTTTAATGGGGTTTTGTTAGTCACCATTCAACCATGGAAGGGATCAGCAAAAATAGTTAATATGCAAAGTTACACTGACACATGAACTTAATTGACTAAGGTAGCTATCATTCCTGGAATAGTGAGACCACTTCTATAATCCTATTTTTGAAAGGGGTGACACACTTTCTGTTCGGCTTAGCAAGTTGTCTGAATGCACCAACTGTAGAGGAGGGGGGGTAGCTGTAAATGCCTACTAAACTTTACAAAAAGTAACATACCATGTCATAATCTGTAGCTTGTTTAGGTTGACTGGCTAACGACTCAGTTGTCCTATCTGCAAATGTGCCCTCATATAACAATAGGTAAACACTTACAATCATGGTTAAGAATGGAACTAAAACTACATTTCTTTTTGGAAGAGATGTTTAAATGAATGATGTTCAAATCATGAGTTCTTTACAAAAAGGTGTAACATGAAAACATAATCTAATTGTCATCACATCATTTAATTTTTTTTGTATTTTTTGTTTCTTTTTTTCCACAGGAAGCCAGTGAGGCTTATCTTGTTGGACTGTTTGAAGATACCAACTTGTGTGCCATCCATGCAAAGCGTGTGACCATCATGCCAAAGGACATCCAGCTGGCTCGCCGCATCCGTGGTGAACGCGCATAAAATTGTTTTTTAAAAAAGCATTCCATTCAAGTCACATAGATGTTTCATTTTTTTGTTTACCTTTATTGTTTACTTTTCTTTCGTTAGCTGTAGTTTGTACTTTTAAAGTCTCCATTGTTTAATACCTCTTTATAAATTGCACTTTCATATATACTCAGATACAATAGAGGTTTTGTGTTTTCATTTAACAAAATATACTGCCAATGATAATCACAAAATGAACAAATCTGTCCAAGATTTCTTGATAATGCTCTTTGCAGTATTAATACGCTTGCATACAGAATAAAAACCTGCTCTTACTCTCCCAACTGTGATGAACTAGTAATTGTGTATCTAGCCAGTTGAGATGTTGGGACCAAATAATTATTTGTAAATTTCAAATTTAGACAGAAGAGCAATATTTCTTTTACTTATTTTTTTCTTTCATGTTTTGTAAGTCGTAATGAAAAGACCATTGATGACACCTTTCCTAACCTTCCAGCCACATTCTAACATTCCATGAATTCAACCCATGAAGGAACATCAGGGACATAGAAAATAAAATACAGTTCTTATGTATTCTAATCTTAAAATCAGGTACGAATATTCAGAATATGCAGATATGTTAAAGCATGGGCTGTGTTAGTGTTGGACATCAGTGCAGTGATATCTACCTTTCTCAGCAAATCACAATGCTGCATTGTTAATTAAATACTACAAAATTCAGCAATTCTTCCTAGAAATCATGTGAACATGTATATTTTTAAAAGGCAGGGAGGTGGCTACAAATTGTTTTTATTGTAAAACCACTTACACCATATATTTATATTTCTTGTTATCACCAAACAAAAAAACCTGTTTCAAAAAAAAGTATTTGTCTAGAATTCTATTATTCTGTGAATTAGTAGTGAAACTGTGTGATCTACATCAGCAGTATGAGTAGCAACACTGGGAAATATAAGGCAGAGAAATTGTAGCAAAGAGATGTGTGGCCACAGTGATCAAATGATGATTTTATATCTTCTCTGATAGCTGTTTGCAACATCAATCCACATCTTAAATGCTAGGAAAAACAAGCTGTTAAAAAGCACATGGCTTGATGCTTTCCCTGTGTGTAAACTATACTGTCTTCATGTATTTTGTGATAGATACAATTGTTATATATGACTAAAAAAAATCAGGAGATCGTTGCAAGTGAAAATGCATGCATATATGAAGTAGAGTGTAACTGGTGGGGTTGTTATTTGTCGTTGGTGAAATTTTTTGAAATTCATTACCAAAACGTCTTTTGTGTTTTGTTGTAGTTTAATTTCTGCAACCAACCCAACCTCTTTAATTCTTCCTCTCGTGGTGGACTGTGTGGCGAAAAATATATCTCAAGTCCTACCAATTTTACCAGGAATTTTTCTCAGATACTATCTTTTAATGATTGTAAAATTACAGTTTTCATCCTTAACCATTTGGTAATACATCAGACTATGTAGGTTTTGCAAGTGTATGTATATCCATCGTGCTTTCTTTATCAATAAATCTAGCGTGTGAATATAATTCTTGTATTGTCTGTCTTTGTCCAGGCTCTACACAAATCATGCAAAAGTGTGTAGTAATGTACTCCTAGAAGTCTTTGAAAGTTGATCAGTGGTCAAAAACTGTCAAATATTGTAGACAGTGGAATTGCATGGGAGATGTCTTCATATTTGCCTGGAACGCAATCCAAGAGAATGGAGTTTACCTAAAAGTGTTCCTCAAAAACTGCTGAAATATTCTAGCAAACCAAGTTTATAGAGTATGAAAATCTGGCATCACAACTCTGTTCCAACTTTAATCAGAGTCAATTGGTTACAAGCAATTCAATCTCATACTGAAAGCGCCATTGACTTTTAATGTTGATTGTTGCTCTGGCAGATTTGTGTTTAAGACTGAATTTAACCTTTTCACCCCAAATTCCCCGTAAACAGGTCCATACCCACCATTGATAATATTGGTTTAGGGCCAAACCATATGATGAAAGGGTTAAGTCAAAGTATGATTTTAACCATTTATCTGTGATCAGTAATGTTGGATATTGTAGCAGTGGTTTGTACAGTCAGGACTAATACTTTAAATATCTTTGGGGAAAAGTAAAGATTGTTCATTTTTTGTAGAACAAAAAAGTTACAGCTATTTTCTGCCCTTTAGGTTGATGCCCATGGTGTTACGATGTATTTCTGACAATCTGATTCACCCACACTAGACAATTTTTTTTTGTTTGATCAATGCTGATTGCCAAAAAAGATGCTACATTTAATGAATTATCATGCTGTTAAACCATTTACCACTATGGTTTGTAGGCCTATTTGGCCAACACCTATTGTATCAATGGAGAGTGCATACCAGTTTACAGGCATTTGGGGTTGAACAGGTTAAACAGGGTTTTCTTTGTCCTGATTTCAATGAATATTCGTTAATAATTTGGTCCACACCACAGGTAGTCCTATTTATCAGATGTTATGTGATGCTGTTTAATTTTGATGTGGCAAATGCACATCTTAGCACAGTGACTGCTTTGATTCTTGAAGATAAGGCCATACCCTCGGGTGTCTTCCAGATTTATCCATACTGTATGGATACATCTTATGCTGAGATTTTTTTCAGTGCATAATCTGTTTTAAAAAAGGTATCCTCTGTGGGTGTATTAATTAAAGCTGCCATGTGAGAAAACGTAGACGTAAAAATAACATATGAAATAATTGAAATACGTGTATTTTGCTGGCTAATCATAAACGTTAAGAGTTTTGATGAAATAAACGTCGATTTCTCTGATACAAGGGGTGTAGTGTTTACTTTGTAGTAGAATACCAGTTATTCTTCGCGGGATGTCCAGTTGTATGCCCTCCATACGTCATACTTGTACGTCAGATATATGAATTTTGACTCATGAGGGCGCAACACAAGCTTCTAAAGTTGGCGTTTGCCGGCGGTATATTCCTTGAGTGTTCAGCAATGGGCTATAACTCATATGAGAAAGATCACCATGGTAAGATGGAGATAAAAGTTCATCTTCAGAGACTGAATTCAGAATGGCAACAAAACCTAATACTTTGTATATAACAGTCCTGTGTTGGATCAAACCACTTTATACAAGGATAGGCCTACTTCGGCTGAAATAACATGGGTGGAGAGATAATGTAAAATAGCATATAAAATACAATTCGCCCGGTGCGTGGAAATTTACATCAATGTCTTTTGCACTTTCGCATCATTGTTCGTATCAACTACATTCTTTCAACAAGAAACCTAACAAGTGCATCAAATGTCTCTGTTGCCCTGTGTTCTAATATAGCTTGAAGTTCCCTCGATCTCATGTAACGTCCCTTCAACATAGACATTCTCTTCACTGTTTATTATTTTTTCTGAAAAATTACAACGAAAATTTTTAATTGTCACAAGATGTTTCGCGATCAAAGTTCATATATGAAGTATTTTCGACAACTGCTGTGAGTGCCGCTCGCTGCAATGTTATTTTTCACGCCATTTTACACCGACGAATCATAATTTATGATGTCCTTATAAATTAATTAACATACCTGCTGAGAGACTGAGCCTTTTAATATATGAATGGCAGTGGATCGAAGAGTTGACATTAAAGCGCTGTAAAATTTGAAATGCCGGGTTTTGGGTTACCTAAGTCAATTCCTGTCAAATTGTTTTAATCGATGAATGTGCAGGACTGCAATATCTAAATGGAGTGATAAATAAGTCTACATCGTACTACATAGGGTCGAATCAAAAATTGTGTAAAGAACTTGGGAATTTTTACTTTATAATGAATATCGGCTTCGACTCGATGGCATTTAAAATTATTGACTATTATGCTAATTAATATCAAATTGTCATTTTCTGTCAAAGCCAAGGCCGACACTATGTTCACATGCTGGGTTTTACAAACAGTTTCCACTTAGGTTTCGGACATACATCATTGTAAAGCTAGGTTGCCTGACACAAATGATCAGTTTCCATGTTTGCTTTCCAAACTAATGAACAAAACTCAATATGTGCAAAATTAATCACTAGTTTTAATGGACAAGAGATACATAATGACTTCAACTTTTTTCTCAGTGACGAATCAACTCTATCACTGGATGGATCGACTTGTAGTCCTGCATTCCTTGGATGTATTATACTTGTACTCGTCTTCTCGCTTTTTACATCAATGTCATTAGAATGATTTTTTGCTATGCCAAAATGAATGTCTAACGGTATCCTCACATCAATTGTCAGTGACCCACATAGCCTCGCTAGCATGCCCGTTGGTACACATGAACCGAGCATGGGGGTCTTACCAAAGTTAAAGCGTTACAATAACGTCTGACTCTCTTGTTCTATAATTCTGATCGTCGTAGTTAATATGTGGCGGGCACTAATCTGCTTTGTTTTGCTACATGACCATTGCGGTATACATTTCTGAACTTTTTGAATTTAGATGTGCACTGTTCATTTCTGGGGAAACTTGATGCAGGGGCCCATGGCGGTAAAATAAAAATAATGATAAAACATACCAACTATTATAAATCAACATGAATTAACGCAAAAAAGTGACATTAAGTCCGTCATCGATGAAAAACTTTATCTGAGTTTTTGAAATTTTTGCCATTTCCGTATGTTTCATTTACCTGAATAGCGAGTTTCGAAGTACGGTCGCAAATTTTCTGAACACCAAGTGATTACAGTAGGAAAATTTAGATAGTAGAGTGGGCTTAAGTAACTCCAATCTGATCATGCTGATGGCTGACGACATTGTATACCTGAGAAACAAGACTTCACAAAATTTATAAACTCAATTATACTGAGAGTATAAGCTTACTGATGATGATGATGATGACGACGACGACGACGACGTATGTTACATGAAAATGTACATTGTAATTACAGGATAATGCTCACTGCAGTACTAGTGTTCATTGTTATTGTATCAAGTTCATTGGTTGTTATCACATGTTATGTTTTGTAATTTAATTTTTATTGTGTGTTAGTTTGTGTACTACAAGTTGGCCTATACGTTCTCTAATTCTCTTTTCCTCTACAAGGCCCATCCTTTTAATTATCAGTTTTACTAGTTTTATTTTCTTTTTCTTTACCACGCATAGAGTGAACTGATTTAGTCTGCGCATCCTCAGGCCGACATTGCAATGACATATCTGGCGACTGAAATGCCAACACAATTTGCCTGTTTCACTCAAGTCACGTGGCAGAGATAATCAAACTCACACCCCATGGCACAGAGAATCAAGATCACGTCACATGGAAAAGACAATCAGGAGACTTGCGTACAATCTTCAAGCGGAGTTTCGTCCGCGATAAAAAGCGAGATGTAAAGACGCAATGAGAATTTGGAAACCACGTGACCTATGTCGACATGGTAACGCGTCGTCTTCCAGTTCCGATCACAAACACATTCCTGTGATACGCGCAATCTATCATGATCGAAGTCTTATCTCTCTGTTTCTTCACAGCATTTAATTTGCTTGAATCTTGACTCTTCATCATGCTCTTCACTGCGATTACTGTGCTTACTTTGATGTTTCACAAAGTGGCCGAAACCATCAGGGCGCGGTCAGCCCACGCCGAAAACTCGGCGAACACGGCGGACGGGCCTATCGGTGAGTCTTGCAACTTCTTTTAGGTGTAAAAGAACACGGCGCACATTAATCGATTTAGTTTTGTCTTTTGTTCAGTGATATTATAATTTAATGGGTAAACATTACCAATAACGTCGTCATGTATAAAAAGTTACACAATGCATCAGGGATTTAGAATAACGAAAGATTGGTTTATTTAAGAAAAGTTAAGAAACTCAAAAAAGTTCAATATTGCGTGTAGATTGAAATGAATTCCTCGAACTTTGCCTAAGATCAATCGGTTCATTCTGTAAGCTTATATGCTTTAATGTATCTAAGTTTATTTCTGGTATTTTTAAAATCCGTTTGGGGATCTGAACTTTTCGCATGCCCGCCATTAAGGATATTTCTTTCTTCCGGCGTCGATCCATTGCGGGCTAAATTAGTGGGCCGTATGCTGTGGACGCAGGTATCTCAGAAACGCTTCAGTAACTTTTTCTGAAATTTGGTCTAGTGGTCACTTGGGCATGTATCTCAAACGGTCTTTTTAGAATGTGTTATTACACCATCTTTGAATTGTATCTCACTGGCGAAAAGAATCAGTGATATCATGTTCACGTGTGTATAAATTTGAAATTGCGATTGATGATGCCACCGGCAGTCAGTGAGAGCCCGAAATGTCCAGTATACTGCATTTTCAAGAGTGACCGGATGATTTGTTTTTGTTTTCCGTGATCTTCTAAAATAGCTCAACTATAAAATTGTTCGTGTCTGTGTGTGAGTGTTTATGTTTGTTTTCGTATGTATATTCTTATAGATAAAAATTGTTTCTGGTATGTTTGTATGTTTGGATATATCTATGCACAAAGCTCGAGCAGCTGAATAATTTCAATAGGCTCCAATGTATTGCAACCCAAGGAGAAGAAACGATTATAAAACCGAATAAATTAGATAAGCGCAAAAAATTACATTGGCCGAGAAGAGACTGAAAATGAAATGACGTTCATGACTGCAGCCTTACTTGAAAGGAGGTATTTTTTTCAGTGACAGTGATTGATTGACAGAGTCTCAATGATTGTCTATTCAAATAGTAAACATTGTCAAACATTTACCTGTAAATGTTAATGATATTTTCTCTAAACAAACCACATTTCTGAATGTACTTGCTGATAGTTTTCCTTTAAAAAATGGTTATAAACTAGGACTTTTTCAACTTAAATTAGAACCCCTTGTTTTAGTCAACATTGCTTGTAGTCGGGTTACAATTTTGCGCATTCTGAATCTTTGATGTTCGTCTATTTTAGAATCAGAAGAAGATGATCATGAAAATCCAGAAAGGGCTGATGGAAATAATCACGGGCCTCAGGTATGTCATGGCGTGGCTATGGTGTTAAGATACTTTTACAGTTTTACGGCTGATCGTGAAGATGATGATTTCTGGTCCGTTGCCATGTTCATCTACGATCAGCATGGTTTCCAGCCCATCGCCATGCGCATCAGAGTCTGATGTGGTTTCCAGTCCATCAGTATCCTCTTCTACGACTGGCTTGCTGTCTTGGCCATCGCCATGTTCATCTACGACCAGCATGGTTTCTGGTCCATCGCCATGTTCATCTAGAACCAGCGTGGTTTCTGGTCCATCGCCCATGTTCATCTAGAACCAGTGTGGTTTCTGGTCCATCGCCATGTTCATCTAGAACCAGCGTGGTTTCTGGTCCATCGCCATGTTCATCTAGAACCAGCGTGGTTTCTGGTCCATCGCCATGTTCATCTAGAACCAGCGTGGTTTCTGGTCCATCGCCATGTTCATCTAGAACCAGCGTGGTTTCTGGTCCATCGCCATGTTCATCTAGAACCAGCGTGGTTTCTGGTCCATCGCCATGTTCATCTAGAACCAGTGTGGTTTCTGGTCCATCGCCATGTTCATCTAGAACCAGTGTGGTTTCTGGTCCATCGCCATGTTCATCTAGAACCAGCGTGGTTTCTGGTCCATCGCCATGTTCATCTAGAACCAGTGTGGTTTCTGGTCCATCGCCACGTTCATCTAGGACCAGTGTGGTTTCTGGTCCATCGCCACGTTCATCAAGAACCAGCGTGATTTCCGGTCCATCGCCATGTTCATCTAAGATTAGTGTGGTTTCTGGTCCATCGCCACGTTCATCTAGAACAGTGTGGTTTCTGGTCCATCGCCACGTTCATCTAGGACCAGTGTGGTTTCTGGTCCATCGCCACGTTCATCTAGGACAAGCGTGGTTTCTGGTCCATCGCCATGTTCATCTGTATCTGTATCTGCCACCAGCGTTGCTTACGATCCAGCGACAGAATCATCTGCTGCTGCCAGTCCATCGAAAGAGTCACCGAAGTCAACTCAGAATACGACTCCACCTGAATTACCACCTGGTGCAGTGGAAATAAAAGTACCACGACAAGACTTCTCTAGATTCTTGGTTAGCAAAAAGCTTGGTCCGCAGATACCACTTTCAGGACTGGATCCCATCGAACCTGATTACAGTAGCGCCTTTAATGAAGGCGAAAGTCCTGACGAAGGCGCGATTGGTACCTTATTGGACGACGGTGGAAATCCCGAGGAAGGTGCGAGTGGCACCGTTTTTACCAGTGCAGCGGAAGTGGACATTCGCGAATTAGACCTCTGCGCGATGATAAGACAAAATGGGAGGCAGAAGAGCGACGACAAAGCGGAGGGACATGACAGCTGTGCTAGACCAGTGAATACAACACAGAACAGACATGATTTCCTTCGTCCAAATATTTCAGTGCGTTTGGGCCAACAATCGGCACCAACATCTTCTTCATCATCACCATCAATTTTATCCGACTTTCGTCGATACTTCTCATTTGCCGATTATGCCCTGGTAAACCCTACTATCACCGACCGAAGCACTCCAGAGCTGTCTGCTGAATACCAGCCCTCAACTCCAGAACCAGTTCGGGTAACGGACAATCCCGGCAGCAGCATTGACAAAGGGGAGATTATCAACTGCATGACCTTAAATGAACTTCAACTCCAACGAGCCATTGAAGCCTCTTTGTATGAGATGTGAACGTTGTGCGAGCCTTGGTCTGGTTAGATAAGGTAATAGTACTATTCATATGCCAGTACTCAAAGTGTATACTCCGATGAAAGTGTTCACAAATGTATTTTGGTGGAAACAAGATAGTTTTTGACATAACACTAAAGGCCGTACCCTATTCTATAGTCCGCCATCACATAATCTAATGTCTTTATGGTCATTTTTGGTATGTAATATTCAATTCTGACGGGCTTAACATTTCCCTATATGTATGTATGTGTGTGTGTGAGACAGGGACAGACAGACAGACAGACAGACAGACAGACAGACAGGCTAATGATGATGTCCAAGAGAAATATTTTCAAAAATGATTTCGGACGAACGAATTATTTGATTTTCTGACGCAATTTTGATTACTCTGACATTCGTGTGTACTCAATGGAAAATCATATCACAGCAGAGGATCGCTTTTAAAATTCGTATGGTGACGGTACTGTCATATATTGCCAGAGAGCTAAGGAGGTCTGAGAACTTGATTTGGATTGTTTCATTTGGCTTTCAAGGAAACTAGCATGTTCAATATTTATCTGAACATTTTAGTCATAACCTGCAGCTTACTTAATAAAATATGTGACACAGTGTACAGTTTCATTGTCCCTCTGTTCACACATTGGAGCTCTTTAGGCTGCGTTCATAAATAAGGGGGGGGGGGTGGGCAGGAGGAATCGCAATTGAATCTTTTTTTAGATCATCCCTCAACACCCTATAAATTTTTCAAGGCCCCCGTCTATATGATTAAAATTTTCAAGTCTCCCCCCCCCCCATTTATCATACAGCCGCATGTTTATCAGGGATGCACGCAAAGAAAAAATAAACATGTATTGGGGAGTTCTGCTCGTAGATGTTCAACCCTACCTATTATGAGAAGGTTGTGAAAATGTAGAAAATCAAACATGGTGACGCCGTCTGTTTTCTTGAATGTTTGATTATTCTCATATGCCAGAATTTAAAACATCCCGATAACTTTCAAGTCTCCTGCTCTTCCATGTGTTGCTCTCTGGCCTAATCTTGTGTACAAGTATCTTTTAATGTCAAGAGCATGACCGTCATATAATTATAATCCAAACTCTTCTTCAGCTACAAAATAGTCAAAGCTACATTATCTCTGTCACTGCCGGTATGCAATGACAATGACAATACCCGTATGTAGTAGCAAGGCAGTAGCTGTATTAATTGATCTTTTTGACAATATTTTTTTCAGTATATACAACTGCGTTCTTGTTCTACTCCATACAGCGTGTTGAACTGCTTGCCAACACAGCCTGTGTATGTGTACCGTGCATGTGTATCATTGAAAATGACTTTCAGTCTGGACTCTGATTCAATTATCACCTAATATTTATATATGCAGGCTTTTGTCGACAAACTGAATATTGTGTGTTTCAGGATGCTGTGGAGTACAGCAAGAAACTGTATTTGATATATTGCATAGAAATATAGAAAAAATATCAACAGTCGCAGTTTCTGCCCCGATACTGAGCCTAATTGTTTGGGGTTTTTTTACGAAAATTTATACATTTTTAAATTTTGTCCAGACGAAAGTCATAAAATGCGACAAAATGGTTCTAGATCTTATTTAATTATTACTAACATTAGAACAATTGGATGATATTAAAATGTTATTAACCTTTTTCATTGAATTACCCACCAAATTTTGGAATCATACAAAATAAATTAAACAAAAAAAATTCAGGTCCCCCATAGACAGAACATAACTTCCAAGCCCCCACCCCTGTACTATCCCCAAAATTTTCGAATCCCCTCCGAATTCCACCAGCCCCCTCAGTTTTTTTGTTGTGACCGCAGCCTTACAGTGATATTGGTGGTGTGACTGCAGTGCCTCGGCATTCTTCCCTATCAGATGCCTAAATGTTTGGATATCAGGCACATCTGACACACATATAGACCGTGATAGTTGAAAACCTGACATATTGACATGATTTAGGGAGCAGAACAAGAAACTGGACTTTACATAACAACGAAAACGACAAATGAGCCCGTACCTTATGTTAGCGGCACCCTCTATAATACTACACTTAAAGGGGTAACACTTTTGATAGTATTTTCTTATTGTTTTTGTTTAAAATCTACATTATCCCCTTACGTAAGGTATTATAATTTACAAAGTATCAGCCTTGCCAGCACAACCGAATACATACATTATGCGATGGTATTGCTGACCTAAGAATGCTTGCCCTTAGTTCAATCCATTTTGATATTGACCATAACATTGAACATTACAAACTTGCAAACTGTGATGTCACGTTGAAAATTGGGTATATCAACCTGTTGTGGGAGTAGAATAATGCGTATTTCACGAGCAGAAAACAAAGTTCGCCAAATTTTACTGTAAATGGAGTTGTAGTCATTGGATAATATTTTAGATACGTGATATCGGAATAGTGAACAAACTTTAGACACTGGATAAGTTTTTTTAGATATGGATCATTGGAGTAGTGAACAAGTTGTAAACGTCTTACAAAATCATCAAAGTATGATACATTCATCCATTTATTTTGGATCTCAGGTTCTCCATTGGATGGCAGATCAGAGAGTAATTGTCATCTTCTTCATTTTATTTTTCTTATCCTATAGGTAAAAGTTGATGGGGATTTCGTCAATGTGCGACACGAGTGAGCAAAAGTTTAATCATCGGATTTGGTGGACGGACGGCCACGGTACTGAATGAGAGAGCCAGCAACGAATTGACGGTGTCACCTTTTGGCCAGTGATGAATTGTGAACAACGGGAAGCAAGCATTTATCATGGATAGCTGTGCGTCGGATGAACCTTCCCGGTGCTTGTACGCTCAAATCACGCAATTTCACATAATTTCGGTTTCTTTACTCAAGATCGATATATTGCGGTTTTTCTTCGTTTCATAAGCGCAACCCGTGAATCACTGTGTCCGTCTCACCTTATGTTGAGAGAACGTTTCCTCGCTGTGTTGTCATTTATTAATCTGGCAATAAAAATACTGTTTAAACTTCAATTTCGGCTGCTTTTCATAAAGGACCATGTTTAATACTGAAAAAACATCAATGGTGGTACTCTCATAGTAGCACATCATTTGAACATCACGACGTCCCCGATTCTGAGCTATGGGCTCATCTGTTTCTGAACAAATTAAGCCTTGGCATCTCCTATCAACATCATAACTTTCAGAACGTTCCTCTTACTAGTGCTGGATAAGCATTTTATTTGCAATACCGAATTAGACAAAAAGGCATGGAAACTGTATGAAAGGGGTGAAGAACAAGTAAAGAAAAAGGAAAGAATCTTGCCAATTATGCCTTGAAATGTAGCCCGTTGACATATTTTTTTAAATTCCCAATGTAAGTTCGCTTAGTGAGTATTTGGTGAAAGGTTCGAGAATGTGACAATATTACAATTGATTTTCCCGCATATCTACGTGCATTGGGATTGGCTGACACTGAAAGAGCAATTGGCACTCCTCCATCAGTGCCCCCGCCTCGAAATTGAAAGACAAACTTTTGCTCACATTTTTCGTAATGAAACTTTAAACCATTCTCTTTCGAAATCAAGCCTATATCTCACGGGCGGGATACCTTGCAAAATTTGGCCCCGGTATACCAGAGAAACGAATGACCCTATTTTAATATTTGATATTTAAAATAACCATCACAGGATCTAGGACAAAACTAAACTGTTGTGAGTTCACCCTTCATTATCACAGAAACATATATTTTATTTGACTTTAGTTCAATAACATTTTGACAACTAACCGTACCATATTCAGGCTTTGGATCAGAAGCTGGCAGCTGGAGAAATGACACAAGAAGGTCACAGATTTTCCATTCCTGTATATTCTTTGGTCTTCAATCTCTGGCAAACTGAGAACTGCTTTTTCCCCAAAATGTAATGCCATTGTTTGGTTGTTGAATATTGTGGTTTAAACAATGATCATGCAAAAAATGTAATAAAATAACAGTGTTCATTGTCATTTTCAAACAATTTTACCGAGTGCAAACATAGTGAAACACCTGTCAGATTGCAACATTACATTTCTCAAAATTTTTGATGCGAGAGGGAGGACACCCCTTTTCTTGCTCTCCCCTTGGGTGTTCTAACAGATTTACTTGTAAACCAAATCAAAACATCTCTAGCTCTGTGATTGCACCAGGCTGCACCATTCACATGTCAATTTCTCAAATGTTCTACCCAAGAAAAGGAAACCCCTTCTGACTCTTTCCCCCTCGAGCTCTCTCTTGTTCTCCCCATGTACTTTCAAATTCTGTCTTGTCAGATATCCTAGTGAAAAGTCTGTCATGATGCCCATCCAAATTTAATAATACTATATAGTTGGTTACTTGTTATAGCGTGAGCTTTTGCATCTATATTTTGTTGTGACTTTGAATTTCATTTTGATGGTTTCACCTTTGAAAACCGTCATGAGATAACTGATGATAATCTAGCCGGATACACAAGGATTTGAAATGCCTTTACTATTGCTGTATTTGTGTACATTTTACAAATACATGCATTGATATTTAACTTTTCTAAGGGGGTAGTCAAAATTTCTGTGATAGAGAGGGGGTTACTTAATTCATGGGCGGTTACTCGAAATTTCGGAGTTAAACAACAAATTCCTCCGACCCCCTAGGCCGTAAATAATGACGCTTTCTCATTATAGAACACACGCAAACCTCAAACTACACAAATAAAAAAAAATCACAGTGCAGCAAAAGAAGCAACGGGCAACAGCAACCAGAACAAAGGACCAGAATAATTTCAATGAAATATGTTACTAATATTAAGGCCAAACTAAAAAACAAATATCTTCTTCCTGTGAAATCTTCATAGGGTCGCAAGCTTGGCTTTTTAAACTTTAATAGTTTTCTTTTTGGCTAGGCCGAAAGCATTTGTGAAAAATATTCAAACGAGCTGCGGTTTTTTTCTGTAATTTTGAAAATGAATTCTTCATTCAGGTACTTATATAATTTCACTATTTTAGTTTCATATTATCCAACACAGAACTACAGGTGGGTTTAAATTTTAAGGTTTCAGCATAGTTCGATGTACAAGTTAAATAAGTGATTTCAGATTAAGGTTGGAAATTACACCTATTGTCACAGATAGACAGAATCGGGACAGCTGATAACTTGTCCACTTTTCGTTCACATTTCCTCAGTATAAGGATTTAGTTGTTGTCAAAGTCATGTAACCTTATGGCGTGTTGAGTTAAATTGGTTTTGCATGGTTAGGGTGCAATGATCACTAGATTTCTTCTTTCGGAGCAGGATTTCGTTAAAGTGTTTGGTCACGCTACTTGAATTATTGGTAGAACAACATAAAGTTTCGACAAAAAAGGGGTAGAATATTTAAAACACCTCAAATATTAATTCGGCTCAGTTGTTTTGATTTTTTCACCACCCAAAAATCAGAGTCGAACTGCAGTAGCGTGTCTGGCTTACTCTTTGTGAGCTATAATACCTCAAAATATTACGCTTGCTCTGTAACCCAACAACCGGGAAATTAGAAAACGATATGATGGTCAGCCATTGTAACTTTCATAGTTCATTCGGTGGTATTCGTAAACAGTCGGAACACTGTCCGAAGATTGGAACGATGAATGGACTTTTCCTGGAGAATGTTAGTCACGTTCAGTCAGAAGTCATTGAGTGATAAATCACATAGCGGCGATATTCGATGTTTCATACAGTACACATGGTACAAGTGTTCCAATATACCTAACTAAATGCACGTCTATGTTTGATCTAATGTTGTCGGATTTAATTGTTATTGCTTTATCCACATGTGACGGAGAACAGGCTGGCGTCAGAGCGAGCAGCAGTAATCATGTGTGGTCACAAATTTTTTTACAAAGTCTCGGGAATTTTCCTTCAAGTGGAGGAAAACAAATAGGGTCGAAGGGCATAAGTTGAGTCTGATGATAGGAGTAATTGTATCAGAATGGTGCTCACGACGGAGATTTTTATCCTTGTAGAGTTTGTCGTCGTTGTTTTATTTTTGCTGCTTTTTGCTGCTCTGTCCTGCTACTATAGTTTTAATGTTGCTTTACGGCTTGCTCGTCTCTTTGCTTTTCTATTTGTAATTTATGCAAACAAGACTTATTTAGCCTGGACATGCCAGGACCGACAGCATGCCCGTGATTGAAAGGCGTACACAACTTCCCCGTTCACTCCAAGTCATGTGGCACAAGCATGCAGCCTAACGCCACAAGTAGAGAGAATCAAGATCAACGTCACATGGAGGGACTTGCGTACAATCTTCAAGCGGAGTTTCGTCCGCGATAAAAAGCGAGATGTAAAGACGCAATGAGAATTTGGAAACCACGTGACCTATGTCGACATGGTAACGCGTCGTCTTCCAGTTCTGATGACAAACACATTCCTGTGATACGCGCTATCTATTATGGTGCAAGTCTTATCTCTCTGTTTCTTCACAGCATTTAATTTGCTTGAATCTTGACTCTCCATCATGCTCTTCACTGCGATTACTGTGCTTACTTTGATGTTTCACAAAGTGGCCGAAACCATCAGGGCGCGGTCAGCCGAAGCAAAAAATTCTGCGAACACGGCGGACGGGCCTACCGGTGAGTCTTGCAACGTCTTTTCGGTGTAAAAGAACACTGCGTACATAATTCGGGTTTGTCTTTTAATCATTAAAACTGTGTTTTTAGTGGGATGACAGACGATGTCGGCGATACCGTCATGTAGGCCTACATAAAGTTGTAATATATCAGTAAGTAGGCGTTTTAAAACTTGATTATCGAAATGATCAGATTCTTGTTGAAAATGTCGGCAGGCAAACAACATTCCAAACGAATTGTGTTGACACAGAAATGACTTCCCGGGCTTTGCCTCAAATATATCTGCTTGTGAAGACTTAGGATGCTAATATCCATCTAGATTTATTCCAAGATAATTTACATCCAGGCAAACTTTTATTTTTACGCTTACGCACGCGATAAACTCGAACCCTCGTCATTTTTTCCAGCGTCGATCTCGTGACGACTTAACTGAATTATCATGTGTCATTACACCATGTAATACTTTGCTACAGCAAGTCTGTGATATTTAGTATGTAATTACAACAGATGCAGCAAACGGAGCTATTCATCGAAAAAGCTATTCCGTGAGCATTTTTGAGGGCAGGGGAAATTTTAATTTTGCTTGGGCAGGGGACATATTTTAACTGGCAGGGAGCAGATTTAAGTTTTTTGTCGGGCAGGGCATATATCGATTGATTTGCCTTGGGACCGGGATTGGGGAAAAAAAACGAAGAGAGGGGAAGTTACTTGTAAAACGGGGACAAGGGAAGTTGAACCTGTTTACAAAATTAAATATGGGTATGGTGTTTCCTTGGAGGGGGACATCACGGGGCAGGGGAGCTTCATGTCTGCAGGGGAATTATAAAATTTTAAGGAAATTTTTTTCAAGGGCAGGGGAAATCGGCAAGTTTACTTCGCCACAAGGCAGGGGAACTTCAACAATTCACAATGGGGAGGGGAAATAGGCATAAATATGTGGGGAGTGGGTAGAAATGAAGTTTTGAGTGCGTGCGGGTAAGTCGAAAAAGTTTTAGTTGGAGGGCAAATATGCGCTAATTAATTACCCTAGGGGCTAAAAATTAGTCATTTATATTACTTGTCCTGCACAATATATCTTATCATAATACACTGACGGCTCTTAAAGTCACCGATGAAACTCTGAGTATAGGCTTCATAGGACTTCATTCAGTGAGGGTGATTGTGAAAGTTGGCCTGACGGTACATTCTAAGATGATTTTTCGTAAGAGATTTAAGTAACCTGTTGATAAAGTTTATAGTTTGTCTTAACAAAACATCTCTGCATCATTTTTTGCAGGCTAGTTGATTGTATTTTGAGCTGATTAAAAGTAAATTAGAAATCCTTTCTGTACCCAATAATATCCGACCCCTGCCCCTCATCTCTAAAATCCCCGAACCCTATGGCTGTTAAACCCGATCACTTTATTGAAAAAAATGGTTCACTCGCAAGAACGACACCTTTAAAGAATAAGTTTTGAAATACCCCGTTGTCAAAATTAGTTCTTTGCCCGTTGTCTCATTCTCACTCTTTGATATTCATCTGTTCTTTAGATTCAGAAGAAGACGATGAAGATCCAGAAGATGATGAAAATAACGGACCTCAGGTATGCAATGGTGTGGCTATAGTCTTAGGATATTCTTACGGCCAGGCTGATCGTGAAGATGGTGAGCCACCTAGCGATGATTCTGGTCCATTGCCATGTTCATCTACGACCAGCATGGTTTCCAGTCCATCGACATGCGCATCAGAGTCTGACGTGGTTTCCAGTCCATCAGTATCCTCTTCTACGACTGGCTTGCTGTCTTGGCCATCGCCATCTTCATCTGTGTCTAGCTTGGTTTCTGGTCCATCGAAATGTTCATCTATGACCAGCCTGGCTTCTGGTCCATCGCCATCTTCATCTGTGTCCAGTTTGGTTTCTGGTCCATCGAAATGTTCATCTATGACCAGCATGGTTTCTGGTCCGTCGCCATCTTCATCTGTGTCCAGCTTGGTTTCTGGTCCATCGAAATGTTCATCATCTATGACCAGCTTGGTTTCTGGTCCATCGAAATGTTCATCTGCGACTAGTTTTGTTTCTGGTCTATCGCCATGTACCTCCACCACAAGCATGGTTTCTAGTGCATCATCATATTCAGATGCAACGAGCATGGCCTCTGGTTCCTCGCTATACGCATCTGCGACCAGCTTGGTTTTTGGTTCATCATCATATGTATCTGCCACAAGCGTTGCTTACGATCCAGCAACAGAATCATCTGCTGCTGCCGGTCCATCGAAAGAGTCACCGAAGTCAACTCAGAGTACGACTCCACCTGAATTACCACCTGGTGCAGTGGAAATCAAAGTACCACAAAACAACTTCTCCAAGTTCTTGGTTAGTGAAAGGCTTGGTCCGCAGATACCACTTTCAGGACTGGATCCCATCGAACCTGATTACAGTAGCGTGTTTAATGAAGGCGAAAACCCTGATGAAGCCGCTATTGGTATCTTATTGGACGACGGTGGAAATCCCGAGGAAGGTGCGAGTGGCACCGTTCTTACCAGTGGAGCCGGAGGTGCATCTTCTGGTGTTGTCGAAATGGACAGTCGCGAATTAGACCTTTGTGCGATGATAACACAAAATGGAAGTCAGAAAAGCGACAACAAACCGAAGGGAAATGACAGCCGTGCTAGACCAGTGCATAAAATACAGCACGGACTCGATTCCCTTCGTCCAAATTTGTCACTGCGCCTGGGCCAACAATCGAAACCAACACCTTCTGTATCATCACCGTCAGGTTCTCGTCGGTATTTCTCATTTACCGATTCTGGCCAAGTCAACCCTTCCGCCGTCGACCGACGCTCTTCCGAATTGTCTGCTCAAAGCCCAATCTCAACTCCAGAAGCGGCACAGGGAATCGACCACCCCGGCGGTAGCCTTCACAGCAGGGACATTTTCGAAAGCATGACCTTAAATGAACTTCAACTCCAACGAGCCATTGAAGCCTCCTTGTGTGAGATGTAAACCTCGGGCGAGCCTCGCTCTGGTTAGATAAGGTAATAGTACTAATCATGCCAGTACTCAGTGTAAGAGAATTCAAAATGTATATTCCGATAAGAGCGCTTACAAATGTGTTTGGTGGAAGCAAGATTAATTCGATTGTGACAGGTGCCACTTGTTTCCATTTGCTAATGTTTAGAGAGAGAGAGAGAGAGAGAGAGAGAGAGAGAGAGAGAGAGAGAGAGAGAGAGAGAGAGGTGCACACACATATGTGTGTATACACAGACAGACACACAGACACACAGACACACAGACACACACACACACATATATATATATATATATATATATATATATATATATATATATATATATATATATATATATATATATATATATATATATGTAAAGCGACTTAAGCTCTATTTTGCACTATTTTTGTTGTCCGTGAAACGTAGTTTCTTCTTCTGCTCAAGAACCATGCTTGCCAATCTAGCGTTGTTGCCAAGTGAATTTCAGTTCGGACTGAAATTAATTTGACAACAATAACAATAGTGTACACAATGCGTTGTGTTGGTAAGGATCCATTTGCACGTAAAACACAACCACCCTGTCAAAGTTCATACAGATGTCCTTTTAGTTTTAAAACAAATGTATTTAAAATTAATGTCGACCTATTTTTGAAGAAAAGATAAAATGCAGATGAATTTATTGACAAAAGAATCATCGCTAAAGTATGACTTCGAAATAACACGGACAGCAATATCGACCAAGCGATATAGCAATATCCCCTTAACCTACTGATAATGCATACGTATTATGCATTATCGTGGTATGAGATATTATGGTTATATATATATTATATATATATATATATATATATATATATATATATATATATATATATATAATATATATATATATATATATATATATATAACTAGTATATGAATGATCAGCTGCAAGTTTTCGGAAGTAATATTGGCGACAAAATTATGACAGACTGGTCAAAGACTGCGGGGAGTTGAAATTATTATGACACTTATTATAATTTTCGAAATCTTACTTGTTAAACTACATGGTGCTTTCTGTCGGAGTTTTAAGAGTAAGTCCTTTATTGCACACTAGTAACTGCAAGCTCATCACTTTCATCTTTTGAGTGGTTTGGACGCCATTCTTCCGAGTCTATCGCCCTCAATGGTGACAATACCTCTGATTAAAATCTACCTTTCATACTCCACAATAAAGAAGGGAATTTTTTGAATTCGGCTTCTAAGAGTCTCTTGGAAGCTGCTTGAATCGATTTGCGATAGAGTGCCTTCAAAAAAAGTCATCCCTGAAGTACGAGTTGTAGCAACTTTATCAGAAGCGTCTCTGATTTCGTCTGTAAGGTGGCTGTTTGTCATATTAAATGTCAAGGACTTTGTGCGTCATTGATATCTAACGTTCATCGGCCGTTGTCATCTAATTCAGCTTTGTATCAGGTGAAAAAAATGTTGCGGTTGTGTTTCACTTCAAAGTCTCTAAATTGATCTCTTTTTTGTCTGATTTGTCGATGGAGGACTACACAAAATCAAGACTTTTGTATTTTCTTCATAATTGCGATATGATGCTTGTAGGTAGATGTCAATTCTGAAGGAAAATTTCGGGAACAGAAGCATGTACTCCTGGCCTACCTTTTGAAATGAATCAAATTTAAATACACGTACCTTACCCTGTGGTATGTAAGTTGCATGTTTGTCCAGCCTTCATAAAAGTAATTAGCTAAGATTGAAAAACTGCCTTTTACTTTCGACCAGAGTTCCAACAAAATACTTAGAAATATATATGAAGATACGAATGTTCAATCAATGATGGCAGTAATTTATATATTTATAAAGTATTGTAAACATGAGCTCAGTTGTTCATAAGAAAGTAAAATCCCATCTATTTGCTTTGAAATCAAGCATAGTGACACTATTTTTTAGAAACATTCAGGACAATATGGCATTTCTGACCAGATTTTCGGTGAAAGTTGGAAAGAAAATGGTGATCTAATGACTGAATAGCTTCGCAATTCTAAATTGCACTTGGTAGAATATGCTAATACCTCATTACTTATGAGAGGTCGACAACTTTTAAATTAACTTCGATGCAGTGGGTGGCTGTACTTCATCTCATCGTCACTATCTAACGTTCGGCAGCCGTTTTTATCAATTCCGACACCAAGGACTTTGCTTCAGCTGAAGACTCTGTCTCATCTGCAGTGTTAAGGCCCATAAGTTTCTTTATTACTTGCCGAAGACGTATTTCTCTTGTTGACTTTGGTTTCTCTGGTGGCTGTCTCTCGACTTCAATGTCACGACCCTTTGGTTTCTGTGGCGGTTGTCTCTTCACTTCGATGTCAAGGCCCTTTGGTTTCTGTGGTGGTTGTCTCTTATCTTCGATGGCACGACCTTTTGGTTTCTGCGGTGGCTGTCTTGCAACAGCGCCATCAAGGTCCTTCAGTTTCATAGCAACCCGCCGTACAAGTACTTCTCTGATTGACTTTGGTTTCTTTGGTTTCTCAGGTGGCTGCTTTTCCTCTTCAATATCCCGACCCTTCGGTTTCTGAGGCGGTTGTCTCTCAACTTCAACGTCACGACCTTTTGGTTTCTGTGGTGGCTGTCTTGCAAAAGTGCCATCAAGGTCCTTCAGTTTCGTAGCAATCTGTCGTAGAAGCACTTCTCTGATTGACTTTGGTTTCTCAGGTGGCTGTCTTTCCGCTTCTCTGGAATCAAGCAATGGCAGTGATCTGCGTTCAAGCTCCTCTAGCATTGCCTTCAGGACCATTTCGTCATGATCGTATCCTGCACCATCCGCGTATGCAGTCTGAAATGAAAGTGTTGCATAATTGTTAACAATAAGTGCTTGCATGACAAAGTCGCTCGTTTTGGCATTTTTTGTGCAAACATATCTGACAGATACGTGAAACCTGCCACTTCTTTACTTAGCTGTCTTAATATCTATGACGTTGGTGATACGTTTTGATCTCCACTTTTCCGAAAGTTTCGAAATCGAAGATTGAAATTATTACTCCTCCGTTGGAACAAAAGTAATTCACTTTTCTGGGCGAGAATTAAAATCAAAGGTCACCATTTAATATCACTGTGTTTTGTCTCAACAAGGTAAAGTAGCGTTCTGAGAGCTTGACAGTTTCAGTACAAGTTTTGCTGACTTCTAGTTCGCTCATACTAATTTTTTCTTGTAAAATGGCTATTAAACATGAAAGGGTGCTTAAAAATAACTATCATAAATTTCTGTAATTTTCTCCCGGTAATTTTGTGACAAGTGGGTAAGCACAAACAGTAATTCTACTTGTCAAACAGCCATACAATATACTAACTGACGTCTGTCAATGCTTTCTTTTATATATTTAACACATTATATATATATATATATATATATATATATATATATATATATATATATATATATATATATATATATATATATATATATATATATACATATATATACATATATATAGAGAGAGAGAGAGAGAGAGAGAGAGAGAGAGAGAGAGAGAGAGAGAGAGAGAGAGAGAGAGAGAGAGAGAGAATGTCAGAAATGGTTAACGTAAAACTTTATCGAAAGTGTTCCAACGACTATATCCCTTTAATACAACAATTCTGGATAGAGTTCATCGTAGAATGACAGATCAGTGAGTTGTTATCAACTATATTCTGTTCTCTTCGTAGGTAAACTTGGGAATGGTTTCGTCATTGTGTGGCACCAGTGAGCGAAAGTTTGACTATCTGATTTGGTGGACGGATGGACTTGGTGAACGTAAAGATGGTGCTGAATGACAGAGCCAGTGTTGCATTGACGGCGTCATCTATTTGATATCTATACGTCAGTGATGAACTGTGAACCAGCGGAAGTAGACAAAGGCATGTGTGCAAATCCAGTCATGAACTGTCTCGTATTCAGGACATAAACAGTTTTCAGTGAACCCACCCTTCATGTGGGAACAAGACAAAATCGTCGACAATGTCACAAAAAAGGAGAGAAATATAAATTGGAAGTGCATATGACAGTAAAACGAAGGTGGAAAATCTCTCTTCGGTGAAAAGTGAGATGAAAAACTCACATCTCCGAGAAGACACCGCAAGGAATGCCTTGGTACGTGCACTGCGTGTATTGGCAGAGGAAATGTGTTGTGTACAGAGTAAATGGACGTGATATCGTCGTGGGATGACTGTGAATGGTGTTTGTACCCTCAAAGACAAGCAACTGTACATGGTTTCGCTTTGGTTCATCAAAATTATTATTTTTTGCTATTCATAATCCGCAACTAGTGATTCACTAGCACTGTATCCGTAGCACCAATTTGAGAGACTGTTTCCTCACTGTGTGGTCAGCAGTTAATGACTAATAAAACGAAATGAAATGAAATCTCTGCATTTCATGAAGGGTCATGACTAACACTGAAACAGAATTTACCGTTATGGACAAATCACGGGGACATTTACCGCATATTTTATCAGCAGGTAAAAGAAGTGTACATCGATATAAAGGTACACCCAGACATTAAACAACAATAAGAAGGCCAAGTCATCGCTATGCATGTTTATAATGCATGGTGTGAAAGGCAAACAGTTACAACAGTTCAGCTTGGTACTTTAAGACAGATGAACACATTTCTCAAATACATTAATGCGAAATCGTTCAAGATACATGCACAGCCAAACTCAATAATTATTTAGCATTTATCCTTTACCGGGGTTTTCTAATGACGTGTAAACTTGCAAACTTGCTATGTCCGCAAATGACAGGGTGTTCTATATATTTCGGAAGTGCGAACGCTTCCCTGTAGCTTTTGCCAATAGCACCCGTTGTTTCCTACTTACATGTATTTTGTACACTAGTTCCCGCTGTAAAAACATTCCGTCATGAGCATTTGCCCTTTTCGGTTCAATGGTGTCTTCCTGCTGATGCCCTTGAACCAATACTTTATCCCCCCCTGACTTGCAATAATTATCGGTCACAGCAAGAAATGTTTTATACTAAACTCATTCAGTCCCACAATGTCCAGCTTGATTTATGGAAGTGTAATGGGTGTAACCCAGGGTGAAATCCTTTGTGAGACTTTCTAAACCCTGTCTTCAGAAACATTTTTGTTTTTTGTCCTTAAGAAGCTTATTTATTGCACTCTTTTATTAAGGACATGCCGCTGCCTTCTCCCTCACACTAGCGACGGAAATGCAGATACTAGCAACCCTCTCTAAAAATACGGCTTCTGTATTCGCCAATGAACGATAATTGTCTTCCCCGTGGTTACCATGGAGAAACCGCAAACGTCACAAATCCTCTGAACGTGTTGGGGAAGGCAAACATCCGGTCGCCTCTACAATCCTTACCTTGTTCATTGTCAATCGTTTAACTCCTTTTACTTAGAGTTATATTAATAAACCGGGCGAAACAGGTGGCTTTAACCCTTTCACCCCAGTTCCCTGTATACAGGTCCAACTTTACCATAGAAAACAATGGATTTGGGACAAACCATGGTGGTGAAAGGGTTAATAGTGAACTAATCACACGATTTGTCGAGACATGTCTTTCTTTATAAAAATTCTGAAGCATTTTGTTTTCCGACAGTTGGGGCCGGACAAAACTCCACGCTGAACCTTTTACACGTAATACCAAAACCTTTTTCCTACCTGGCATAGCCCATTATATTTGATATGTTTGAAGGTAGCTCCAACATTAAACCACTAGTTCATTCACTGGTCATAAAAAAGTGGCATTTAGCCCAACGACACGTCGCGTCAGAGTCACACGGATGCGACACACGTAGGATGTGTTTATCAACTCAGTAAGAATCGGCCCATAAATTTATGTTCCTAATATAATACTAATCGAAATACGAAACCAGACCAACCAAACCGTAGGTGTAATTTGTTTCTGGTCACGCTGCCAAAGATTAATGGATGAGCCAATGCAGGTCGATGCACTGTCGTTCACTAATTACATATATGCGCTAACTACTGCTTTGTAAACCACATCGTTCTTCTGGAAATTGTATCTGAAGACTTACCTGTATCTTGCTCAGCCCGCATTAGTTGTTATGGTTCATGGAATTAATCTTTTCACCATCATGGTTTGGCCCTAACCCCTTGTTACTAACAATATTCCCTTTTTTACAGGGAAAATGGTGAACAGGTTAAACCAGGAAATTCAAAAGTATTTTATCCTACACTGGACTACCCCGGTTGTGAATTTTTCATAAATTAATGACTGACTGTATTTGCGACATTGAAATTAATATCGCTACCTCATGCTGTCCCGTGGACTGTATAGTATCGGCGCCACTATTTTTTCATAAATTTTATAGTAGCTCGAATAAACAAGTCTTTATAATATTAAACTAAATACTGTGTTGAAAAGAATAATTGTAATATCGGGCATGGCGTGCACGATAAAAAGGTAATTCATCGTTTATGTTTGACGCCAAACAGCCTGTTTTCAATGTCTTCACACACGGAATTCATTTTCGATCGCATTTGAACTCACAACGTACGGTACCTAGTCACCCAGCGAAGAAATCGCAGTCAAAACCGCTCGACCAAATCACCAGGGAGGGAGGGAGGGAGAGAGGGGGGGGGGGATGAGAATATGAATGTAAGGTGAGACAAACGAGTCACAAAAGTCCACCTTGACATTTATAGTTGCCACCATGTACTGGCACCCTCCAAAGGCTTGATATAACACAGAGAGCCTGTCAATGTAGATGTTTGCGTTTCTCAACCTACATGGAATGGCAGCATATGTTCAAGCTCTAGGCCATTGCAACATTTAAACAACAAATAACAGGAACAAATGGTAAACCAGCCGAGAGAAAGGTAATCGCAACTTTCATGACAATGGTTTCGTCAGGGCATATACTTTTTACAAAATACCGACTGTTTATATATGGAATGGTCTCTTGTGAAAGCACTGTACCGTTATGTATACATATACATGAATTCACCTGTCGGTAAATCAAACACGTACCAACAGACGGTTGTGACCGTATGGGGACTTGGCAAACTACAAACAGGAAAACAGTGGCCACGTTATTTTTCAGAATAACAATAAACAAACAAACTGGGGATCATATCCAAATGTTAAACCTATGTTGACATCTCTCAGAGAAACACTATTAATCATTTAATTGCTCTTCCACTGCAATATATCATGTCACCAACATTAACTTCAATAAGATATCTTACACGGGACTGTAGATGAAATGCATATCCTCCGAACCGAGCGAGACTGACAGGTAATGAATGGGTCACTAGACATGTCTCTTGCCAAGATGAGCGAATTTGAACGAAATCACTTGAAATTGTACAAAATCAAGCTTAATCTCCAGCTCTTAGTAGAGAATAAGCTTATATGAAATAGTCGCCTGTACGTGTAATTGGCGACACCAACACCGTCAAACATCAGTTCTGTTAAAAAGACCATGTCCTTCTGAATCAAACCGCCATTCTCCTGTTTACCTTGTCAAGTGTTTGGTCAAATGCACTCTTTCAAATAATATCACCACTTACTTCAACGTTAGCTTCCAAAGCCATGGCCCCGACAACACCAACAACAACACCGATAAGTACAACGAATCTGAGCTCCATGTCCGCCTGTAGTCTGCTTGCTCGATAAAGATCAGATGTGGAGAGATGAAGTTACACGTCCGCACTTCCAAAGATGAGGCGTATGAATGAAGCACAATTGAACAGCTTCACGGTTTTATGAGCACGCACAATGGAATAGAGGGGTGCCACACCAAAACCAAGTGGCCTAGAAATGACGGACCAATGTCGTTCGACCTTTGCCGACGGGACGTTTGACACAGTATGCGTACTTATGTGCCAACCGCAAAATAACCACAATATTGATGGGAATGCCCAGGGGCATTAAAGAGGTCAATCTATCACCGTTTGTCTTGAAGTCAGGACCGTATGTCTCTGGATGTAGAAATGAGGGTAGGCTAATAGTTTCAGAGTAAAAGTGAACGTAATTTCCTACTTAGTAGTATGTTGTTTGTTTTGCTTGTCTTCATATCAGTTTCATCTGTTTGGCTACATTAGCAGTGTTTTTGTTTAAGGCGTTCCGTTTACCTTAAAGTGGTGGCTTGTTGAACCGTAAACATAGCCTGAGAAAGTGATGACAAGTCGGTCACGCACCATTCCGGCGCACCGTACATCAACTTTAAGCTCAAAGTTGACATTGGTGCGTAATTTTATCAGATGTCTCTGTAGATTTCAAACTGTGAAAACGTCAAAACTCTCATGTTTTTAATTGTTAACACAACTGATGTATGAACAAAATCAAAGGGACTACTCCGTATACGGCGAAGTATACTGATCTTTGCGAGTGACTATTGGAACACAAGCCATGGGCACTTTCTGTGCCGTTTGTTGCCTAAATAATTCTGCACTAGGGAGAATAGGGGCCTTGTGTAAATAGGCGCATCGTGCATCGGCGGCGTTTTACTTAACAGCCGTGTACTAAAAGGATAGGCCAACGATCGCACAGATTTCGATGCAAGTCAAAGGCCAAACACGTTAGTCTCAGATTTTGCTCACTGAGAGTACATGTACCATCATCACGGTATCGTAATTCATGCATTACATTAACTTGAATACGTTTGCTGTTTGTACATTTGCGATACCAACAATGTGTTACGAAAAGAAGACATATCTCATCCAAACTCCCATCGTCTGCTCGCGCTGGTCCGTTACTTCGACAACAGCACCGTACCCCCTCGCCCCAGTCCCCCACTAACTACCTGTTTTCGGGGAGCATCAACCTGCTCGGACAAGAGACCTTGGCAAGCGGAGATGCCAAATTCCTAAAATCGTAATAGTAGCGTTGAATTATCTGGATAAAAATGCATGCTATTTCATTTTCAAACAGCTGATATAAAGAGCACACATAAAACATGATTATAAAGCCTGTCGATTCCTATGGGAACGATGTTTGTGACATAGATGTATGACAAACATTATTGGATGTGCGAAAAGGGTTACATCCGAATATTTAAAAATTAAGTTACGGTCGAAGAGTGAGTGGGCTGCCTCATGCAGTTGCTTGTTCAAACCACTGTATAGGCACACGACAGTATTAAAGACGCTGGAAATACCGGATTTACTGAAAGATACACATTTTACAGAGAGAAAAACTATACGCAGCTAAACATTTTCTCATAGAAATCCTAAGAAGTTACAATTTTCTGATGACGGCATCACTTATATCATCTTTACTTGAATCATCAAAATCATTCCAAACAGTAGTACCTTCAGTGTAAACATACATCTGTCTGACAGTGAGCATGTTGATTTCTCATCAACCATAAAGCTGACTATCCAACGTGGTTTAAACGATGCTCTCTTGCCTACCATGCGATGGCGTATGATTGTACTAGATTCTGAAAACGGTACAGACATCGAGCTCGTACGACTCTACATTCAAAGAACGCACCCAGGGGACAGACATTCGGACTCTCAAATTTTTACAATACTTTTCTGATCTACCACTTATGTGGGCTCATTTTGAAGCTCTCGGGGTAAATTTTTTACTGTCTTATTTTGTGAAAACCGAAAATTTAATTGTTTCCCAGTAAGCTTAGAGTTAACCCAGGAATGGTAGCCATTTTGAATTTCACATATCGGTAAATTTAGGCAATTTGTATTCCCTGGTACGAAAATTAGCACAGTGACCCCTCATTTTTGTTCTTGATCTTGAAAGCGAATGGTTCAAAGTTTCCATCGGGAAAGTTTGAGGGACAGTTTGATTCTTTCATACTACCTTAATTTGAGGACACGTCAAAATCATGGTTATCCTCGCAAAATGACAAGACAGCACAAAGCTTTCGAAGGGGCAGAGTGCAGGCCAGCG
The DNA here is from genome assembly GCF_041260155.1 of Ptychodera flava. Lineage (NCBI taxonomy): Eukaryota > Metazoa > Hemichordata > Enteropneusta > Ptychoderidae > Ptychodera > Ptychodera flava. Next base: position 36,094,741 of record NC_091941.1, on the reverse strand, counting down.
ACCAAAACATTTAAAAACACCAACAAAAGACAGCACAGTCTTTATGATATTACTGTGACAACTTTGAAATCCAAGTTCCCGAGCAAACATAGCATATGCACTGCATTGCAAAGTACGGTCTTGAATCGCCGGAAAACATGGGTGAACTAAGATTGCTATGCTTATTTTCTATATTTCCAAAAGCAGAAAATAAGGCTAGCCTGAAAAAAACCCAAGTGTGTTTTGTACTGATTGATTTCTCCAGCAAAACGATTCCAAAGATTCACCTCCATGGTTTGGCCAAAGCCTTCTGTTATCAACCGTTTTTTTTTACGGTGATTGTGGACCTATTTACAGGAATAAGGAGTGAAGAGGTTGAGAAAAATGTAGCTGAACATTACGTCGTTTTATTTCTCGATGTAATTAAGCTTATGTTAATACTAACACTGATGTTACCAGTCATTTCGCCATGCTACGTCCGAAGTTTACACGGGCTTAATCTGCAGGTAAAGAAGTTCGCGGTCATGAAAACATCAAAGCGAGTGACAGCGCGTGACGTGTGCTTTATCGACGTGTACTTTAGAATACAAATCGGTAATTCAACTTGAAGCCACAAATTTTGGCTTGATCATCGGGTAAGGTAACGTCCCACACCAACATTCAACGTCAGAAATATCTTCCAAATATACGAAATTTCATGAAGAATCTGACCTAATTTGAGAGTATTTCTATCTCTGAATTTATATCTGTGAGTATTTCTATCTGTCATCATAATGAAATATAATATATTCATGGGATAATTTAATCTCCTGGCCCAGTTTTATTTCTTTATTTGCAATTCAAAGCAAACTCTTATAAGTGAGATTAGACATATAAAGTTGAAGGAGAACATTTCATTAATGTTTTTTTTCTTCTATTGTTACCACAACGTCAATATGTTAAAAAGAGAAAGAATTGTGCCAGCTTAGCAGTGCCGACCTGTAATCAACGCTGACCCAGTAGTTTTACTCGCCGTTAATTCACATATGAATTTTGCAAGAGGTTATGTACGCTCATGGCCCACGAAGTAACAACAAGGGCGTTCTTTAATTTGTGACGAAGTGTGGTAGGAGTATATTCGGTTGCAGCTCACCTTATACTCATGATATAGGCTGTTCTTAACGAAAGATGAGCCATCGTTGAAACCGCACTATTTTCTTCTGCGTAATTTGTGTCTACTTTCAGTTCTATTGTCAACGGTAACGTAGATCATTGTTTACACTCTTACCGTAACATTTTTCGAGAAAGTCGTGAAAATATAATATCAAAATCACAAAACAAATCCTCCTACTTCGGCATGATTGTAAAAGAGCAGCTGGTATTCTTCTACAGTCTGTTCGTGTAAGCTGTTAATATATATGTTGGTGTACCTGTCCCCGTTAGATTCTCACCATGGCATACGTGGCTTGAATGGGGTTATCTGAATAACGAACTATTTTTTCTGGAATGTATATGAAAGGGATGTAATCACAAACGATAAATAAATAGAAAACTCAATTTTCACCAAAAGATCTACTGGCATCAATAGCGCTCACAACCGGTTGAGGAAAAAGTAAATACTGTATTTGTATCACACTATTTAATAAATAGATTTCACTGACAGGTAAAAACATGCCAAAGATCTTATTGTTGGACGGTGTGTTTAAGCAATATGGTTTACCCGTTGTACGAACAGTTTCAACGCCTGCCAACACCTCCCTACACGGATGACTCTGAACTACGTTGAAAGCATCCCGTCGAACGGTTCTTTTATTCAGCTTCTCTTTGCCAGGGATGCGTGAAGAGAGGCCAAGAGAAAGATGCTCACGTATACTGCACAACTATTCCCTTGCAATACAGCAATGTATCCAACGAAAAAAGGGAAAAAAAATGCGAGCGACAACATACTGGAGAAAGAGAGATAAAAGTTGTCCCTTTTTCGGAACTGACACCTAGAAACATGGGGCAAAAGTTGTCTTATGTTACATTTTCGCAAATGTTAATGTCTCCTCATGAAGTCCCTTGTGAAGTGGTTTCAACTGTGAAATACTTATATAAAGAAATTCGCAAGGCTAATCATGGATCACTCATGGAATTACCTAAAAGATCATCAAACTAATTTACACGAAGGTCGTTGCAGTTTTCATGCAATAGGACGCTGTCAACGTCTGTGTTATTTTGTTGTTTTCTGTTCCAAATAAAGATTTCACGCTGGAGTAATTCGGCCAAAAAATGCAAATATTTAGGTTTTCAGAGCAACACAGGTTTCCTGCCTTTTGGGCTCACAATATGTTTTTGTTATTATTGTAACATGTCATTTGACAGCCACAAACATGAGAAGAGATAAGGGTAGCGCCTAAAGCTTGATATATAGTTCAGGGCTCACAGTTACAGTAATTATCATCAGGTACCTGTGAGACTTAATAAGTCGATAAGTGTTCGAGAATTTCGACTTCGAGCTTAATCAAATCTTTTTTGCTCGATCAGTTTTGTTATATTTTCCGTGAGAGCACGCAAACTGTTAAGTGTTTTTATCTGACATAGGTATCTTCTGACTGTCGCTCTACACTCTGCTGACAACTATACAAGCCTCATTTATCAAACAGGCCGACAGAAATTTGTACTTACCGTACCTTACAAACGAATTCGAAAGTCCAACTTTATTGCATCAGAAACATCACACCAAGGCACATTAAGTTTTCCTTTTGAAATATGAGATTATATCATTCGTACAGTGGATTTAATCGCTTCGATGTACTGTCATAATCTTCATCAATGCCGTCGTCGTCGTTGTATTCGTCGTCATCACCATTAATGCACATTAACGAAACAATGTCGAGGAAAAATCATGATACATAGGAGTTTAATCAACTTGAGCTTTTAGAGTTTGGGAGGGAGAGGGGCGATATGTAAAAAAAATCTAGCAAGTTTCAAGCCACATGAATAAAATACCAGCGACCCTGTATATTACTAAGAAACATCATCGAAACTCTTTTCAAATTTAGTATCGTATCCATGGCAACTTGATAAACATTTTACTGAACTTCGCTGTTTTTAAGTCTGAAAAGGTACTTTCTTTAAACCAACATAACTGCTTACGCAGTCTTCCTCATGGTAACCATAGAAACGTCACAAACGTCATCCACTTATTAATAATGTGGTAGAAAGCAGAAATCCGGTCGAATTGCTAAATCCTACCCCTGTAGTTGTGCAGTTCAAAATCCGTCATATCCCATTTACATCGGATCTCGTGGTAGCTGTAACAAAATAATAATAATCCGGTGCTAAATTTTGTCACAACACGCTCTCCTTTGATATTTGTAGCTATTAGGTTTCAAACGTCAAAGAGGGTGCATACCACATCTGTGAAATCCTGGATAAGGCAGACGAGGTCATGAAATATTTTCAATTAATCCTCATCTTACAACAATGAAACCACACTGTTATGCCTCGTAGGCACCACAAAACATAACATCCATACTTGAGGCATAGATGACTTTTGAATGTATGAATATCCGTTCTAATTTGCCATGAACTGAACTGCAAAGAAGAGTGTTCATACCACATTCATGTGAAACCCTTGATAAGTCAAACAAAGTCATAACATATTTACAGTTAATCCTCGTCTTACATTAATTCAACCATTTTATGCTCCAGGCTTTCTACTATTATGCCTCGTAGGCACCACAGAACATCCATACTTCAGGCATTGATGACTATTGAATGTATGAATATCCGTTCTAATTTGCCATGAACTGAACTGCAAAGCAACGCGCTGTTTTCAGCTGAAATGGCTATGGCAAGTTTGTTGATCTTTGTCGAAATAAGTCGATGTGTTTTTTGTAAACTTGAATCTATGTCATTTTCATTGTTACAATCACAATCTGATGCAACCAAAATTATTTTATCCTGATAACTGCAGACGCGTACAAGCGCGTTAGTCTGACATCATCACGTAAGTGAAAGTGTCCTGAATTCTTACTTGTTCATTTTTTCAACTTGGCAGGAGGATCGCGTTAATAAGTAAAACAACAGCACTTGTGGAAATTAATCGTGTTAACAATATTCCTTATAAAAATATCATTTTTGAGATCGGAAAAACACAAACCGAAATTTAGATCTTTTGATAAAAAATTTGAATACGCGCCACAACACTGGTGGATATTAATCGTGTTAACAATATTCCTTATAAAAATATCATTTTTGAGATCGGAAAAACACAAACCGAAATTTAGATCTTTTGATAAAAAATTTGAATACGCGCCACCACTTTATATGCAATCATGCATTTTGCTTACGATGTGCTTACTTTAAACATTTTATTCCTTGAATCTACATAATGCGGCCATTCGATTATTTCATTTCATTCCGTTTCAGTTTGATAAATACATTCATAATTTGGTTTGGAAATATGGTTGAAGTTAATGATAATGTGCATTCAGTTTTTAGTTTAGTAGATTCATGTCTTGTCAGAGTGTCATATTCAGTTGAGCGAGAATTTGGTCGAAGGGTGTTGAGGGCTTATTGCTTGGAGATTTGTGCTTTGGTAACAGAATATTTAAAAGAAAACGTCAAAGTTTTAAGGATCGTAGATGCAATAATAGTAACCCTATGGGCCTGTAGGTTGTGTAGGTGTGGCCACACCTACAGAACCTACCGACCAATAGTGCAACAGTTATTGCAGCTACCAGGACCGATACAACCATATGTTGGCGGCAACTGCGTTGGTGGGGTAACATGGCCCTATTTGTTTTTCCTTTTTTGATGAAGCAAAACATGACGACAACTCTGAGACTCTTGTCGATTATCGTAAATTATATGATTAAATTTGATTAGTCATAATATAAGGACTACTGTCATATTTTAAACATTATGTTTTAGTGAAACTTTTGAGATGTCAGTTGTTGGCATGGGAATTTCAACATGAAAAGTATGAAATTAACAACATTTTTAATGAGCCATGAATGTATGTCACACTTTCAGTGCATAACCAGATGTCAGGAACTGTTGTACATGAGCGGATGTCAATCTAATGCAGAGACAACGTAACATCAGTAAATCTAAAACTTTAGTGGTAATTATATTGCCACTGGCCTTTAACTTGAAAACCCTTGAAGTCTGTTTTTCTCCTTTGTGGGTAAAGCTTAATATTATGCCATATCTTTCACAACAATTTTTCATCATGATATTAGTTCTGTATATCAACGTCAGAAATGGCCAGAGTTGTTTGTCAACATAGCATTCATATGTATAAAGTGTCGTGTTATTGCCTATGCATTATTTTCGTCTGGACTGAAAATTCCCTTGCTGTCTGTACATATACAGACAATATGTCTTTAACCCATTTACCATCATGGTGGACCTTTGCAGAGGTAAATGGGGTGATCAGAGTGTAGAAGAAACTGTAGTTGAAATATACAGCTACACTCCCTTTAGAGGAGGACTAAGACAAGACCAGTTTAATTTCTGTCTTTCTATGATAATTTATGCGTAAAGATTTATTTTCAGTGACTATACACTATCCTCCGAAACCAAGTTGTCTTTTCTCCTAGCTTCCAAGGTATTGAATATGGATTTTGTTTCTCTTTTACCTTTTTAATGACAGGGGCAGACGCTTTTTAACCCCTTCACCACCATGATTTGTCCCAAATCCATTGTTTTCAATGGTAAAGTTGGATCTGTATACAGGGAACTGGGGGTGAAAGGGTTAAAGGACACTATTACTAGAATTAACAAAGTGGAATCATATCATTACAAAAACCATGGGCAGAAGGCAAGAAAAATGGGCTTTTTTACTTGACAGGGTTATTTACAATTGACGTCATTTTTCTTTCATTAGGCCTAATATGCAAAAATAAATATTTGCTCGCTTTTTTAGATTACGCTTTTGAAAATTACGCATGCAAGTATGATGAAAATACAACTTGGTAGGTGACTTCTATTGTAACAATGAATACTAAAAGGCATATTCACATATTCATAACTCAGTGTATAAGCTTCAAAAAACAGTCATGCATGCAACAATGATAAAATTTAACCGCATTTCAAGCAGTGCCGATGTCGCGCGCATACGGCTGTATCTTGTGACAAACCATGTAATCGTGAACAGCACTATTCCAATATTACATCTTTCAAAGTTTTAGTCTAATATGGTGTGCACAGTAGCTTAAACGACCTTTTCTCTTGGAGACCGTACAAACAGCTATGACCAAACCCACTCTTTATAAGTTGTTATTTTACTGATGAAAAACACGCATTTTACTCGAATCTGACATAGAGAGAAAATTTCCCTATGAGATGCACCAATAAGAATAAAAATGTCCTGACATTTTCCTTTTGTAATATATGCGACTGTATCAATGTATTATGAAATATTAGCTCATGTTGTTTTCTCATACATAATTCTCATAGAAAAACCAGTCAAGGACCAGGTTTTTATCATTTGCAAATTTTATAAATTGCAGATCTCACCATTATGAGTACAATTTGAAAACAGACTTTCAATTTGCAAACATCCAGAGATATCTCTGATAGATAAAGTTAGGCACTCAGAAGGCACGCCAACAATTGCAACAGAATGATGCAATTTGATGCTGGTACGATGCATTTTACTTGAGTATGGGCTGAGATCTTAGGGACTGGTCAGTTTTTTCGGCCTGCGGGGGCGCATATTGTTTTTTGTCGACGTCGAAAAGTGGCTGACTCCCCCTCGCAACTTTCGAAAACAGGGTGACCCCCTGCTACAAAGGTAAAACAAAAGGTGGAATATAAATTCAATAATTATGATATAATAATATATATATATATATATATATATATATATATATATATATATGTATATATGATTTTTGGGGTATATTTTACACATTGTCATGCTGTGTTTTAATGAAATCGTTGTCATGTCAGTTGTAAGTTGTCAATTCTAAAGTTTGAATACAGTATTTTGAATGAGCTGTGAATGTACTCCACTCTGTTTATGCATAACCAGATGTCCAGAACTGTTATAAGAAAAACATGATTGTGAAAATGTTAGTGCATGTTGCTTTCTAATACTGAATTCTCATAGAGGAGACAGAAAAGTATCAGGAACTTGTCATGCTTTTCATATGAACTGCAGATTTCATAATGATTATTAGCTTAGTACACTTTGCAAAACAGACTTTCAATTTAGGGAGCGTTCAGTTTTTATGGCCTGGGGGAGGCCGGCAAAATCTTGTCGCCGGTGTTCAAAAAAATATAGACCCCCCCTGCATTTTTTTGAAAAAATGATGACCGCCGGTAAAGAGGGTTGATTATGGCCATGGCATAAAGTGAACTTTATTGTTGGTATTATGTTTTTGAAAATGTGGTGACCCCCCTTTCCTACCAGTGAAAAAGCGATGACCCCCCTTTGCGGATTCCAAAATTACGATGACCCCCCCCCCCCCTGGATTTTGCCGGCCCCCCCGGCCGTAAAAACTGAACGGTACCTTATAGACATCAAGATATTTCTGACATATATCTCTGATATATTAAAATACTGACCGAAGGGTGCGCCAAAAATATTAAAAATCCAGATATCTCTGATATATATCTGATTTATGAAAGTCATGCGGATGAAAGGCATGCTGAAAAAATGTTTGATATTGTAAAGCAACGTGCTCGAAGGGCACGTTGAAAAATTTTAAACATACTTATATCGCTGATATACTATTTGTCTGATATATTAAAGTTTTGCGCTTGGAGGGGGCTCTGAAAATATGTCTTATTAATATTAAAGTTATGCGCCCGAAGGGCGCCCCGAAAAATGCAACTGAATGATGAAATTTGTGGCTGGCACTTTAGGCAAGTAAACTTATGAGCCCGTGTCGAAATTCAAAAACACACTGACCCCCGTATTGGGCTTTCAAAAACATGGTATCCCCCATCACCAAAGTCAAAAACAGGGTGACCCCCATGAATCCGTCGCCCCCCGTCGAAGAAACTGACCAGTCCCTTACAACCCAAACACACTCACTCCTACTGATTGATTTCTGAAATATAGTGAACCCGCCACAAAAATCGTTTTTTTGCAGAGCGCCCTCTTCAGTGCAATTTACACGGCTCTCTAAGTTGTTGAAAAATAACACTATCAAAATTCTGTAAAGATTACCCCAGAACAATAACAAGTTCGCGGCAAAAAACGTTTCAAATGATAAAGTTTCCTCTTGTATTACTTGATCAACGATGGATTTTTATCAATAAAGGTCAAATTATCAAAAGCCAGACGGAAAGGGTGCAACATAACTAAGTTAGAGGGTACTACTTCCGCTATTTTTGTGGCTGTGGTATATTTCCGCTACATTTCTGACCTTCACAGGAAAAATATATGAATATCTTTTCACATGCGAGCGTTTTAATTTGAGAACGCTGCCATGTCCTCTCACCATTCTAAGGATTTTAAGGTTACCACATCAAGAAGTGGAATCAGATCTTTCGGACGTAAGTATTACGGATGAACTTGTTGGCGTCAGCCAGCAGCTTGGCGTCAGTTTATTATATAGCAGCGCTCGACCTTGCAACGCTCGACCTCAAACTGATCGCTCGGCGACGCCTAGGTACGGGGAAATGGGAAATTCCCGATGCCGATGGTAGTATAAAGCACGCTCTCCAAAATAACTTATTCGGCATTTTGCTCTGTCAGCAAAACAAGTAATGAGATCATCAGAACTATTTTTGTCGTGCTGTAATTACCCGTATGGTCATTCTCATTATCTCAGTCAGGAGTGCGTTCGATTTACCTACTCCGTTGACCACATACCAGTTTTAAAGGAACAAGTCATGGTGGTTTATTTCACAGAACACGACGATAGATCCTCTCCCCCGTCATGGAGAGGACGGCGGGATAGATCACGACGAGGACGTGGAAATCGAGGTCGCCGTGGTCGTAACAATGCACCGCACCCAAGGTCACGACTGGAGGACGACGATGGCGATATTGCCATGGACGATCCAACGACGTCAGGCGGCGGTTCCAGATTGTACGTATACATCTCTGACATTCCGTTTTATCTTACTGTTGTCCGTCTCAGGAGCGTGTGTAGTACATGACTGGTCTCCCAGAAATTAGTATTTATCTGCAGAATGTGAAGCCCTTTCCAGTCGTATAGAAGGAAACCCTACAGTTGTTATACCATCAAGTGTGGACAAAGTATATGTCTTGCAACGAGGCAATGTAGCGCCCTCTGTGGAGATTAATGGTCATCTTACCTTTACTCGAAATTAATATTGTAATTCAATTCTATGCAAACCAAGTCACGGTGTGGAAAGCATTTGACAACACCTAGAAATACTGAATTTATAATGCTTATGTGATTTTAAAGCACTTATGGTCATAGTCTAAAGAAATTCGTCATTGAGCAATGGATGGACTGTTTGTATTGCTTTAGTTGGGTGAATCTTGCTGTATCTTTTGTGCAAACAAAATTGTTTTCCTCACATTGTGCAGTTGAAGAACAAGCAGTAAAACCACGAACTTCACAAAATTTAACAAGTCACTGGCAGGCTAGTGGAAACTGAGCCTGGGTTAGAAATGTATTTTCAGCTACTAGCCCAAGGGCTAGTGACTCAAAAAGTGATTTGCTAACCCCTACATATATATGTAGATGTAGATCATTGTTGCAAATTGTCAGTTCTGAGGTGTTGTGACCAAACTTGGCTCCATTACTTAATCCAGTCTTTGTCACTAATAGATTATTGTGTGAAGTACTTTAAGTGGCTCACTGCAATTTTTTAAATAAATGATAGGAAAAAAATCTTGATAACAAAGGTCAGGTGCATTACTAACAGGTTCTGGCCTAGTGATGGCAGTGTCCTGTACTTGAGTATGGTTGTTGTTTAGTTGGGTTTGGAATGAATCAAAGTAAACCTTACAATTGCCATTTATTAAAGTAACATCAGTACATTATCTAAGGCAAATCTTGGAGGCAAAGATCCAGACTTGACTATCAACATTTATACCAAAAACGATAGGAACTCAATATGGATGTAATGTTGATGGTTCTGGTTTTTTATCCATTCAGTGCTCCATATGGTCCAAGGCCCCAGTCCCGTCGAGCAAATCACCCAGAAAGCAGAGGGGGCAGGATGGAGGCCCACATGGACAGAGAATCTCGAGGAGGGGCAATGAGTAGACTTGGACTTCCTTTGGATCCAGGTGTCAAAGGTCGCCGTAATGAAAGAGAGAAGAACATGGGAAGGGATTCACCGGATATGACATGGGCCAAAATTACAGTAAGTTTTTGCTTGTGAATGACCAATTAATTAGATGAAAGTTCTCCCGTATAATACTCAGTAAAACATGATGATGATCAAAGCGGAACTACTGATTAATTTTAGCTGCCATTCAGTGTATGTATATATTCTATTGGGAGCTTTAGTCTGTGGATGTTGTCAGAAAGTGCTTGATATAGATACAGGTCATACCTGTATTTATTGATTGTGATTACATGGGAGCCCTATGTTATTGACACTAGTTTTCATATATTTTTCCCCAAATGGAAGATGGAAATGTGAAGATTGTATATCATGCACTGGCTACACGAGAGTCCAGTTTTTAGGGCTTTCATGAATTACCATAATACCAACCAGTAAATTACAATATTCTGCAAGGTGATCCTCCTCAGTAAAGCTGAGGCACACAACTCAACGTAGTGGCAAGAGCCTATAACAGCTCAGAGGGAATCTGTATTGAGTATTATGATTTGCAAATCAAATGCTTTGAATTATGTCTTTTCATTTTTCAAGATACCATATGGACGCAAGTATGACAAGGACTGGTTGATAAGAAGCATACAGAACTTGTGCCAAGAACCTTTCCAGATACATGATGTAAGTTGTTGATCTAGCTAGTCTTGTATCATGTACTCTGCCTCAGTTGATCATATTGAGACACGGGCACTCTGTTGTTCTGAATTGATAGTCTGAATAAACTAAGCAGCTTATATGTAAATACGAACTTTGATGATAACTGTGTAAGAAATTTATAACAGAATGCCGTTCAGATTGAAATGCCGACTTAGCTACAAAACCAGATCAAGGTCGGACGTGTCTACGTGAACGTCACAAGCGACCACATCGACCGCATTCTTTCGATGCTAAACGCCGCGGCGGAACGACGCACGCATATATACGCGTACTATACGTACGCTCGCGCGACCTGCACTGTGTCGTTTCACATAATGATATATATACACAAGGGTGTGCAAATCATTTCTGGACGACATTATTTACCGATGAAGTGAGTCGAATTCCGTCGCGAAAACGACGTATGAAATTTGAAATGGCATCGTAGCACACATCAAGTTATGAAAATGACAGACATGTAGAAGATATTCGAAATATGACCGAGAATAAATGCATCGCTAATTCTGACTATGTGCGTTACAAATTGCCGTTATCCCGTAGTGACTTTAGATGTTCAAACATCGCAAAATACGCTAATATAGCAAATGCCGTTCTGTGGTTTTGTCATGCGCAGAAGAAAGGACATATTTTTTTATTTCTCTTCGTAGTAAAAACCTTCCAATATAATATTCCAAAGAAGAACATTTAAGTTTTTTTTCAGTTTTAGTGAAAGCCTTTCAATAGAACCCGAAAGATTTTTTCAAATGTGCATTTCTTTTTACTCAGTCTGTTTTGGTCGTACGGAACGTGAACAAGCCTGGCAGGTCAAGGGTTACATTTTCACATTTTTTTTCTTTGTTTTCATTCTATATTTTACTTTCTATCGTCAGTGAGTTACATTGCAAAAATAAAAAAAGGGTTTTATTTTTGCGGACGTTTTAGAGGGTAATAGTATCTGTCCCCCCTTTTTTGTAACGCACATCGTCAGGTTCCATGTTCATATGAGCATACATGTACCCTTGTATATTTAACATTTCTGAGGAAGTACACATGATACTGTTAAACCCAAAGAACTAGGGCCAAGGGATTGGATTTATGCAGTGCATGGGTAGGAGTGTATTAAGCATTGTTTTGTGTAATGAATGTGTTAGTAATGGTTGTGAGCATTGGCAGTATTACATAATGTATCTGCATAATCTGTCATTTTACCCAAATCATGCTCAGATTGATATCGGTACAGAAGATAACTTTTGATTAATAAGAGTGGAAAATTTTCAATCAATATATACAATACTACCCCTCCATTGGTGGTTGGGAATACTGGTATGACAAGTCCAGTGTTTTGTTTCACAGTTATGTCAGATCTCCTACATTGAAAACTGATCACTAAACTACATGTATAGAAATTGCATATTTATGACATCCGGTAAGGGTCAAAATGTTTATGTTTATGAATCTCATGTGTGGTAATATTTTAGAGTGATGATGATGGTTGACTTTTTGAGTACTGGTCATGTTATCTTATGAAAGTAACATGTTTATGAATTAATTGTTTGTGCAAAAACTTTTATTGACATGCAACCTGACATTTATGACTAAACAGGTGCATTTTCATTTGTGAGGAATCAAACCAGCATTTGTCAAGGTCATACAACTTAACTTGACTTCATGAGCGCTCCTATTGCACTTGAAGGCCTTGAAAGTTTACAAGATAGGATAAATTTTGCTAGCTTGGACTAGAATTGCATATCTACGGAAACACTCACTCTGAATTGATTGACTAAGAGAGAGTTTCAGTTTCTCAAAGCTTGCTAATATCTCTCTACCTAGGGCTAGGAATACCACATTATGTAGGTACCTGTATACATGTATTTGACTTACATACAAAGGTCATGAGAAGTAATAGCAACAAGTTTTAATTTCTACAATGCATACTTCCATAAAACAACAGTGGTTGTTGATCGTAGCATTAACATTTGGTGCTGGTCCAAGTTCAAAAAAAAGCTAGAAAATAGTTATACTGTTTGTGATAACATGTTCAGCTCCAGTGTTCAGTATTTAGAGGGAAGCTAATGGGATTACTTACTATCAATTGTTGAAGTTTTAAACATGTTTACATCTCTGTTTTCCCCTACAGTTTCACTACTTTGATCACAATGCAAGCTTTTATGTTGAAGACAAAAGAACTGGTGAAGCTATCAGATCGCTAACCAGAAAGATAACTCCTAAAGATGGACGCAAGGTAAATCCGATTACATTGTCTTAGAAACACATGATTTTATAGATCAGTTGCCGATACATTGTGAAGGTTTAATGCATGCAACAAAGAGTGCCCACCATGTAGATGAACTTACATACACTCTGGCTTTACACATACATGTAGCCAGAATTCTTGATTTATCAACACTCAGCAGAGTCGATAATGTTGTCTTGTTTAATCAGTACTTTTTGCTTAGACTCTGAATCTTCTTAAATTTTCTAAAGTTATACTTGATTTTTAGTGTCATGGTTTCAAGACAGTGGATGTAGGGAGGAGCTGCAAATTTACATGTCACTGCTTTGCTGCTATTGATTATAATGGACACTTGTAGCTGCCAACTGTACTGCCAGTGTTGTATGTTTAGTGTCCTGTGGTTATGAGGTTATGAATAGTCTTATCAAATTTGAATCTTGTCAGTATATTTTTGCCTTCCACATTTTCTGTTTCAATAAATAGATTTGTGAAAGTATTGAAAGTTTGATAGTGCCCATAAACATGAATATATTAGCATATATTAAGCAAGTGTAGCAGAAACATGCTCAATAACAACTGTAAGAAACCTCCCCATCCCCAATAATGCCAGCATTTTGCTGCAAAACTGGAGTGCTTGTTCATATGTTACTGGTAATGGTTATTATATTCCCCTAAGTATCTAAAACAATCTCTCTCCTATCTTGAAATTACAGATTGTCATTCTCATGAAGCCAGGAATTCCACGGAATGTACCTGACTTAGATCAGAACAAGCTGGAAATTCTGAAGACTGTGATGAGTAAAAGATACGATGTTCCAACACAGGCTTTGAATCTCAGCAATATATACAGGGATGAAGGTAGGTCTGTCCTTCTGGAGTTTTTCATGACTTCATGTAACCCAGTCAATGTCAAACTGTAGTACAGTCCTATCATTTTTACATGGTATAGAGACAGGTGTGTTTACAGGGAAATCAGTGCTGTTTTAGGACTAGCCATATGTGAATTTATTTCACATGTTCCTCGCTGAGCCTTTAGGCTGAATGTAAACTTTTGCTCATTCGAAAGTCCTGCCTCTATCTTTTTAAAATTTACCCTTCAGCTTGTCAGCAAATTATGTGCACTAAAATGGATTATATACAATACATATGATGTTTAAGAACAAGTCAATGCAACACTGGTATACTTGACATTCTCAATGTACAAGAGATATGAGAGGTAAATTTCTACCATTTCGTGGCCAAGTCTTCAAGAGTTTAGCTTGAAACCAGTTCACCAATGTACATACAAAGATTGCCCTCTCACCATTCAAATCTCAGGTCTTAGTGATTTTGTCCACAGATCTACAGAGTCAGGGAGTGAAACTTTTGATTCACAAACCAAATATTATGAATGCCATCCTGAAAATAATTGAAGAAAACATCCCACAGGTAAGAATTCTTCAATAGAATATCGGCAAGGTTCATAAAAAAGTCTGTCTGCTTCTAGCTTCAATAGAATATCTGCAGGTTTCACGAAAAATCTATCTGCTTCTAGATCATAAACTGCTAATAGGGAAGTGCTCTGCTCACTCCCATGGAAATAGAATGATAACATTTTGAACCAAACTTGTGATGTATTCTAAAGGGCCAGTTGCTGTAACTTTCAATATTTTTTTTACTACTTTCGTTTTGTATATCAGTTGCAAGTTCTTGTTCTACTCCTCCAAGCATGTTGGGACACCAACGATTAAGCTTGTCAACACAGTGTCCGTACGTCAACATTGCACTGTTATTGTTGACATTTGAATTGTAGTCCGGACCAGAATTGACCTGTCAAATATAACAGTGGAGTCTATCTGTATACAGGCTGAGATGACAAGCTCAATACTGTGTATTCAAATGTGCTTTTGGGAGTAGAACATGAAACAATAGTTGACATCTAAAACAAAAAAATCAAAAGTTACAGCTACTGGCCGTTTTACTTTTACTTTTACACTCACAATGTTTTTTTTAATTTTTTTCCATCCTGGTAAACTCAAGGAATATGGGCAACATTTTATGGTGATATGCATAGGTGTATATGAATGTACATTGAACCATAACTCAGATATGAATTCGTAGAATATTTCAAAGATTGCTATGTTTGCTGACATTGAACTATGTATGCTTTTCCATGACACTTGTTCGTAAAATAATTTGTGTTTGTTGACAGTGTATCAGGAATTTGAACAATACATGAAGATTGAATCTAATTTTCAATGAAGCGAACTGATTTTTCAAATAATTTTTGAATAATAAAAAAAATATGCAAGTTATTTTTCAATTTAATCCACAAACATGAATGTAAGCATTGACTTGATACCCCCGCAAAAAACTCTTGTTGAAATTTGGTGTTTCAATGAACTTTTGATGTAACCTGACACTACCTTAAAAGGGTCAGCCATTAAATCTGTGCATTCTGCCTCAGCCTGGAGCATTAATATTGCCATTACTTTACAGATGCAGTCGTTAGACCTGAGTGAAAACAGACTTACTCTCTTGGAAAATCTCCAGAACCTTCCTAACAAAGCACCACACCTTAAGAAACTGTCCCTAGGGAGGAATTCGGTAAGTACATGATCTTCTGGAATGTTTACAAAATAAAGATAACTTGCTATCGATTTCTTTGATAATGATGACCAATTCCACTGTTGGTATCATAACATCACTTCATCCAGTATACCCACTTACATATTTCATATTCAGTCAATATATTATCATCGTTCCTGTTTACTCAAATTGATACTGACGTAAGTTATGCCTGTGGAGAGAAATAATTTTCATCTTTTCATATACTTTTGAATTTGTGTCCACAGAAATTAAAACTGAAAAATCTACTGTCAAAGACAATATTTTATATGGGACATATTTAACTGTTTCATAAACTGAACACTTATTTTAATGATTAAACTTTAGTAGCAAATGTTATGTATCACAAAATGTATTTTGTTGTGTAGCAAAATTACCGCAATATTTACCTGGGCAAAATGTTTCTTCTGCATACTTCACGTATATGCGCAGTATATTCCATAACAATTTTGAAATTCTAATATGCAGCATTATAATATATTGCATCAGTTCAAGGAATGACTCATGCCAGGAAACATGTTTTGTTGAACCCAGTGTGTACGAAATGTTTCACAAAGGGAAGAACAAACACTGGTTTTGTTAGATAATATTAGAAGAGCATACACCTTGGTTTATCGTAGATGCATTTATAAAGATATTAATGCAATCATTTGCTTGAATATATTTGTTCAAAAATCACTGTAGAAAGAGAATAACTTACTGCAACAAGGGTAAAGTAGTCCATAAAATAATTTAAATCTTCCTACAGTGTATGTCTGTTAGCTTTTAATGACATCAGTATTCTTCTCCAGAAAAACCATATGATAGAAATGGATAAGAGTTACTGGAAACTAGAAATTTTCTGTCTACATGGAAAGTAATCTGCTGGTACTTTTGTGAGACAAATTTATGTATTTCCTGATTAATTGTCTTGAACTGTATTCTTCTTTTTCCCTGCAGCTACGATACGAGAAGGAGCTTGAAAAGATTAAACGGCTGAAAATTGAAGAGCTCATTCTGGATGGAAACCCTCTATGTGATAATTTCAGCGATCAGAGTTCGTATATCAGGTAACACAATTCAGCAGTGGCTGGTTACACCTTTGTGTATTCATAATGTGACCATGAACTCTCCCCGACAGAGGACCTGGAAAATTTTAGAGTAGAAATGCTTGTCATGTTGCAATGTGCGATACCGAAATTTGCTCCATACTCGTGAAAGATGCATACAAATTGGCGTTTACAAAATATGTTTTGGATAAACTTTATTTGGAAGACTTTTGGACATTTCTTGATTGTAGATTTGTCCTTTTGCAACCCACTTTTCCAGAAAAAAACAAGCACCAGCAGATAATTGTGGATTTTATAATGCAAGAGATATTTTTTGATATCAGATTTGACTGTAGAGGTGTTGATACTGTCATAAATTGATATGGGAAATACCACTGAATATTGAAAATGCAAAAGTCACCAGTAATAGTGCTGTGTACGTCTGAAGTGATTGGGAACCCTGATGAGTAAACTATAAAGCTGCCAAAATGTTTATTTGGAGAATTCTGCACAGAAGAAGACCAGGTCATAAGAAGTCTACCAGGAGAGTTCCTTGTCACTGAACATGGAGATGGTTGACTAAATAGTTATACTGCCCTCTATTGTTGATTTCCTGAGACTGTCAGCCAATGACGGGTCTGGCCACTCGTGTGGGTGGCGGCCTACAGCAGGCGCAGCCAGGGATTAACTTTGTGAGAGATGAGAGGTGTGAGTCATACCATCAAATTTATCTATGTTGATTTATGCTTCCACACTATTGGTATGGTACTACGAGTTAGCACTCCACTCACCAAGATGCTGTTTGTAACCAGTCAAAAATGGCGCAACAAAGGTAAATGGCAGCCCAACTGTGGCATGAAGATGTTTCCCAACTCTTCAGTTTGAGACACATGAAAGAAAGGTGACGAGCGCTGTTGTCAGTAGATTGCATTGCATTGTTGGTATTCCAAGGTGATCACGCCATGACTACATTGTTCATTTTGTTTGTGTGGGTGTTAACAGAAGAAAAAACTGCCAGAAATGTTTTAATTTATCCACACCAATCAAATTTTTGATGCCATTATGAAAACGAAAATGCACAATAGCACAATTTCTTGAGAACAGCAGGTTGCAAAGGGAACACATTGAAAATATGGAAAAAATGTTGTTCATATAATTACACAAGTAAGGAGTAATATTCAATTATTTCACATCTGCAGTATGAAGTTTTAAAAGGACAAGTGTTTCAAAATTGTTGGCTAGTAATTTACGATGTGCAACAGGTGTCTGCTTTGATTTTCGGTCAGTCGTGAGCTGACTGTAATCTGTACGATGTGCCCCAAGCAGACAGATGGCTGTTCTCTCGCAAGACTTGTTTTGCTTATTGTTGTCAGCTGTGAGTGGCTGAATGTAAGTACTCCCCAACAGGTAAGCCTGAACATTTTGAGAGCTGCAAAAGTTTTGAAACATGTATGACAAAAAATTTTGAGAAATAAGTTTGAAAGCAGTGCTGAAAATTTGAAGCTTCAGTTGTATGCATGTCAAAAAAGGCAAAGCGAATTGTGTCCATCAGAACTCCATGTCACATAAGTCCATGTACCAAGGTCATGTAATTTGGTTTCACTGATACGTTTATATGTTTGTCACGTCCAGGGCTGTCAGGAAGTATTTCCCAAAGATACTAAAACTGGTAAGTCAGAAAATCAGCCTGTTTTGCCGTGAGCTTTTCACCACCATGGTTTTGCCCCAAACGCATTGCCATCAACACAAGTTATGGACCTGTTTACAAGGGTGGATGGAACAGCATAAGCTTTGTTGTTCCCACTCAATGCATTTTCCCGTCAACAGTTTTATCAAGTGTTTAAAAATGTTTAGGCAGTGGTGGTCCAAACAACAGAACTCTAGCATAAATTCCCAAACATTATAAATCACTCACCGAAGATTCAGTCTTATTAGTTATTTTGTCAGCCAAGCTTTGTCTGTTTTTTGCTTTGGTGATCTCGGTTGCTTATTTAACACATGGCAATGTCTGGAAGGTTGAAGTGTGTACTCATAGGATTATTATCTGTTTTGCCGTAGGATGGTCATGACTTACCACCTGTGATAGGTTTTGCTCTTGATGAATCAGACACTGCATTGCCAGAAACCAAGGGCAGCTTCTTCATCAATGACCACTTGAAAACCTTGATCCTGACTTTCTTGGAACAGTAAGTGCAGTGTTATCAGACCTTTCACTCATCTTTTCCACATATCATCAGACCTTGTTTTGTCAGTTCAACTTGATGATAGACGATCTATCTTGGCCAGATGTTGTTCAAAGAAGATGCATGCTTGTACAATTTTACTTTTTCATAAAATGAAGACTATCCTGCATTCAGGGAAAGGCTTTTAATATACTACTTGACACCCCTCTCTTCCTGCCAATGTAATACAGCCCTATCGTTTACAGTACCAGATTTTGACTACCATACCAGTACAAGGGTTTAAAAGCTAACTTAACCCTTTCAGGCCTGACTTTCTGGTAACTTTATATCAGAGCAACACCTATATAGAGGTGCTTTCACAAAAAAAGACGAGATACATGTAATGCTGCATTTAGACTTTTGAAAGCTACATGTGTAGGAGTGTACCCATGTTTCTTATGTGTTGGAAATATGAAAACCCCACTGTCAACTGTGATTTTACTGTCCAAACCGAATAATCTTCTTTGGTGTGGTCACAGGGCCTCATAAGTGGCTATTTAAGTCAATATTACAGCGTTTTTCTTTCTTTTTCAATGTTACAAATAAACCAGCTGAAGAGCACAACACTTGTGTAGCTGTCTTTTGTGTAGCGTGTATTGGCATGTATAGTGCGTCCTCGTAAATGTGACCTTTAGTTCCGTGACCTCTAGGCTCTAGCCATGCCTACTTCCTGCCCTGCCCTCGCTATGCTTACTGTACTAA
This sequence comes from Ptychodera flava, assembly GCF_041260155.1. Lineage (NCBI taxonomy): Eukaryota > Metazoa > Hemichordata > Enteropneusta > Ptychoderidae > Ptychodera > Ptychodera flava. Next base: position 36,075,089 of record NC_091941.1, on the reverse strand, counting down.
TTTTATTAGTACAGTAAACACAGCGACGTCTGTACGCATGGCCAGTAGGCATGGCAATTGGCTAGAGGTCATGGAACTAAAGGTCGTATTTAAATATGATCACAGTCCCCATTGAGGGCGCACTATACATGTCAATACAAGCTACACAAAAGACAGCTACACAAGTGCTCTTCAGCTGGTTTATTTGTAACATTGAAAAAGAAAGAAAAACTCTGTAATATTGACTTACATAGCCACTTATGAGCCCCTGTGGTGTGGTAATAGACTTACACTTGGCGCACGAGTTATTGGAACACCAAATTAGGTAATTACCCAGCAACTTGGCTGAGTACTTTGCTATTTGACCTGGCGTTTACCTAAACAAGAGTCTGTTTTATTGTCTGAAGACTGATAAGAAATCCACCAAACTCAGCAGGCAGCTCCTCCACTGAGTAAACTGATATGCCTACACTGGAAAAAACATTTTCGACTGGCAGCTACATGTAGTTGATGGGAGAGTTTTGAAGGGGGAATAAAATGTTGTAAAGTGTAAAACATGATTTGCTGCTGTCATTTTGTGTCCTGTCTTTGTATATATGCATATTATTACTAGTTTTTGAATCACAATTACATACATCGAAGAAACATTGACTGTCAGAGCAACCATCCAATCATATAATAAAAATGGACTTTTCCATCAACGTCGGTGGTGGGCTCATGGAAGGTGGTAAATTTGTACACTCTAGATTAATACCAGGGATGTTGCGATGTTTCAATTCAAAATAACCTACCGAGGCAAAACCTGTCAGGTTCAGGCCGAGGACACAAAATGAGTACAATAGATTGTCTTTTACATCATAATATTTATTCTCCCCTTTCACAATTTTCCCATGACTAGATGCCAGTTGAAAATGGGTTGTTCAAGTGTAGGCTTATCAGTTTACTCAGTGGGAACTGCCTGCTGAGTTTGGTGGATATCTTATCAGTCTTGAGACGATAAAATAGACTCTTGTTTGGGTAAATGCCAGGTCAAATTGCAAAGTGTTCAGCTAAGTTGCTGGGTAATTACCTAATTTGGTGTTCCGATAACTCATGCCCTCGCTGTAACACACAGGGAGACAGAGTTTCATTGTTACAATGCTACAGATTTAATCACAAATTTTCTATGATTACACAAACTTTCAGGTATTACGCCTGTTATGACTCGGATGATCGCCAGAAACTCCTAGAAGCCTATCATGAAAAGGTGAGAGTGCTCTTTACAAAATATATACATTCATCTATTGCATAGTTTTGTATGTTCTGTGGTATTTCCTGTAATGCTCTGTTGGCCTCCATTGGTCAGCATCAATCTATGGCAGATCAAATTGAAGTGGTAGAAATGGCAGAATATTTGTTTATGATATGGTAATACAGAATTTCAGAATCGTGTGAAGTACTTTGGGACAATGCCCTGCAAAGTTTAGTAAAATCGTCATTTAATGTTCCCAAAATAGAAGGCATGGAATGTAAAATACATTTTACATGGCCCTGTGTAATCCTTGCAGACTTTCATAGTTGTTACATCTTTCTTAGTACCATAATTAGCTATTGTGTATGTAGTACTGATGCACTTTGATTCTCTCATTCCCTTCTCAGGCGTGCTTTTCGCTGACGATACCACCACCTCCAAAAGATGGACATCAGAGTAAAATACAGTCCTTGTACAAGTACACACAGTACAACCGTTCAATAAATAAGATACATGAACCAGGTATGATTTGCTTTCCATGTCCGTTTCTTCGAAGTTGAGCATTTATAACAGCATATTGAAAAATACCTTTTAAATTTACTACCTACTACACTGTGATTGCGCATTGTTTGATCTGTGTGTAAACAGGAAATGTGTTGATTTCTTTTGCAGAGAGAACTTTCCGATTGTTGAAGCAGAGTAGACTGAATGTTGTAGCATGTTTAGCTGAACTACCGGAGACACAGCATGACCTTGCATCGTTTGTTGTAGATGTCAGTATGTTTACAGTGAGTACTTGTATTGCCATCATCAGTCCTTGTACAAACCCTAACTTGTAGGATGTGAATTGCAGTATCAACATGAAGTCAATTAAAATTGTTCAAAATCAGAATTTACCAACAATGTGCAATGAAACTCAGCATTTCAATAGTTTGACTCTGGGCCAATGATTTTTCTGAAGCAGTTAGGAAAGATATTATTGATTCCACAAAATTGGTATTTTCCTTTGGTCTGAGTTAAGGAAAATGATGAAAAACTAAATTTCTTCCCTATTTCTCCATAAATATAATGGCAGTGTACCTGTACAGATGATTTCTGCCAAAATTTGTCCCTTCCACCCACCCAACCAACCAACCAAAAAAAAGTGTTAGAATTAGTACAAGCAATCAACTATTAAAAATTAATGATGTGTTACAATGTGAATTCAATAACTTGGTGGTTGCAGTAATGTGTACAGGTATTGTAATCTGTACTTAGGTGTTGTAACAACTTCAAAAGTTATGCTGTGTTGCCTGTAAGCAAAACTTCATGCATGCCTCACGCTTTCATCAGAGTGAGAGCCCAGACCTTTGCCAATACAGACTGGTTGGTCTATCAGTAAATATGATGATATTACATACTTCAGTATACCAGTATATATCAGACCATCTCATTCCATTTATTCTCCTGTCTTATTAATTTCTTTTGCCTTCTCTCTACAGGGGACATTTTTAAACTTTAGCGTTTCTGGCATTTTCAAAGAAAGTAAGTGGATATTTATCGCTTGATATTGTTAATATGCATTCACTTAGTCTATTTCAAACAAATTTTATCAAACTATGAATGGCAGATAAAGCTCAAGTTTTGAAACCATCTCCAGCTTATCTTGTAATTTTTCCTATATGTACACAGGACAGGCCTTTGCAGTGTTCTCTGAAAGTACAAAACTAACAGATGATATATTTGTGTGTGAAAGATAATTTTCTAACATTTTAAGTTAAAAGTTGCACAGCTTTCTGTGTAACATGGTAGATTTATCCCTGTAGAGCTAGTTAGATTTGATATCAACACAGGCACAGCTGTGTTTGAGATGAAACCTTTCATGCCAATATTTGAGTTCCACCATGCATTGCTAATATCTGTCTTACTTTCTTTCAAACAGCAAGTTCACACAATCCACCGATCCGATCTTTTACAAGAACATTTCTGGCCGTACCTGCTGGTTCTGGGTAAGTTCTATAAATTCTCTCTGTATATGAAACTGTTACTTGTGCTGTGTGCATACAGTACCATATGTGTATTCTCTTTGTATGAGTTCAGCGAAACTTGTCTTCACCAAAACAAGACATCTTGTCTGACCAAGAATGTGTACTTTTCTGTAGTACGCCATATGATACCAATTTGGCCTTCAATCGGAAGACTGAACAACTCTTTGTTCTCTCTTTCTGCAGACTTTGTATAATCAATGACCAGCTAAGCGTTGGACGACCAACACAAAGTCAGCTCAAGGTGAGAATTTCTTGTCAATATTGCTGTGTATTCACCCACTGCAACCTCTTCAAATCTACCACTTCATAATCACAGAATTTGTTGTTAACTGTATTGCATTTCCATGGATACCATCACATATCAAGATGGCAACCAAGGTGTATTACATATAGAATCCCCTTTTGAAAAGAGTTGTCTGATTTCATGAAGTTGAGTGGAAATGTATACTTATGTAATCACAGATTTTTACATTGAGTATCCATCGAGTGCCAATAATTTGAGTGAATGCAAGCCAGTAGCTAGTGTCATCCTGTTTGTGTAGACCAACTTCCTTTGCAATCAGGTGGTTAATAGATTGTTGTAGTGATGTAATTTACTTACCTCTTTCAGTTTACAAGCTACAAACATATATCTATTGCTTGACTCCCAGTCTATATTGATTAGTCACTGCTCAATCTTGTTACTGGGATAGAGTTTCAGAAAAGTGTGAAACAGTAAAAAGATGCCAACAATCTGTCATGAAAATTTTTCTGCTCATTTCAGAACATCAGAAAAGGATTTTCAAGAAAGATTATCAGAAGGAAGTGATAAAGTATAAGAGAATTCATAGTATGATCATTTTCAGTGTTTTTTTCAGTGAGAGTACATAGTCTTCATTGTCAGTAAATAAGGTTTTCACAGACAAAAAAACAAATGAATTCAAATAGACGGAGGAAGTCAATGGTTGAGATTCAGGACCTTACATAAAAATACATTCCATTGTTGGTTTTTCAGGGAGCCTTCACAACCCCAGCACCGACACCATCAACAAGTCCGGTACCCCCAGAGGTGCAGACAGCTACACCGCCCCAAGTCCAGCCTGTACCTGTAGTGGCACAGCCAGTACCGTCAACATCAAAATCACAGCCAGCAGAACCAGCGCTGACTGCCCAGCAGCAACAGATGATACAGACTTTCTCCCAACAGTCGGGGATGAACTTAGAGTGGTCATACAAGTATGTTTATCATTTTTTCCCCTCAGAGTGAATAAAGATGAAACATTGTATGCATATTCCATCAGACTCTCTATCAACCCCTTGTGTGCTTCACAGCAATGACTGTAATCTCATTTGTACACTGATTAACCCTCTAAGTCCTGTTGAGATGATTCTAACAGAGCAAGCTATACAGTGAACCTTTATAGCTAAGCCAACTTACTAAATCTGTCAGTGTTTGACCCTCGGGTTAATCTTTATGGTTGAATGTGTCAGCAGAAGGATGGAGTTGATATCTACCACCCTAAATGCATGAGTTTAAATCCTACATTTTATTTCCAGATGTCTGTCGGAAAACAATTGGAACTATGAGAATTCAGCGAAGATATTCACAGACTTACAGGTAATTTACCTCTCAGTTAGTCGTGTCTTTCCATTTTGCAGATGACATCTGTGAATGGGGCTAGAAGTCAAAAATCTGTGAAAGCAAAATTAAGCGGAAAAAGCTGTTTTTTCACTAGACAATCGACTCATGTTATCGCTTAGCTGTTAATTGCACCCGACAGTGTCGGCAACACCTCGATTTAGACAATATGTCTATTTCGACTAATGCCAATGCTTCAAAGCAAACCACTGTATCTCAGGTGAAGTGTTAGTGTGTTGGATATGAACACTTCACTGTTCTTGCATAGCCATGTGACCTACCAAGATATCTATACAACTTGTCTCTGTGACATTTAAAGTTACTTGCCACCTGACATTTGCATATTATCCATATATGGTGAGACAGTCATGTCTGTCATATTTACAGGAAATGTCTGTTGCACCATTCACCGTTGACTTAAGTAATGTGTTAGTAGAACGCATTTGTTGCATGCCCCTTGGTGGAAATCAATTTTCACCCACCACAAATAGAAGTGATGTACCTACCCTTAATAGAATACAACTGTGATATTATTTCATTCCAGGCGAAGGGCAGTATACCACCACAAGCTTTTGCCAAGTGAAGATATTCAGTCTGTGATGTTTAACATTAGCAGAATTACGGCATTTAAGATGAAAGACAATACAATCACATTTTATATTGGTTATCTTTTGAGTGTTTATGTCCCATTTTCCAAGGAAAACCATCTTCTGAAGCTAGGGCATACTTTATTTAGCATGTATTATCATTTTTGGCAAAAAGAAAAGAGGAGAAAGAAAAACTAGAAAAAATCCAGGATGTCAACTCCCTTATTCAGCTAATAAATTGTACAGTACATATGGCATTATATACAAGTTTAAAGTATTAAAGTTTATTCAAAGATTATGTTTGAATCATGATCAGGCTTTACAGCAGGGAAATTAATGTTGACTATGTTTGACAGATGTTTATTACATGTTTATTGTTTACATCTTGTTTCGGTAGATATTTTTTGTAAGACTTTCACCAGTAGACGTTGATAACCCACTTTTTTACAAATGGAAATAGGGCTAACAGAAAGCAAAGCGGTATTTTATAGAAATGTGTAGCTAAATCTCTTAAGTAGTGTTGTACGTGTTCACTTTGTAAATTTTATTGCATTTTTTTGATTTGTACCTCTTATAATCACATTGTTCAGACATAGAAAAACACCTTCAAAAGGTACATACATATATGTAGAGAATTTTCTCCAAGTTTGTTTCTTTTTCCTCAAAAAATGTAAAAAATTCCTCTATCTGTATGAGAGAAGATTAATATTAATTTAGGAGCAACAGACATTGGGATTTGTTGTGTTTTATTGAATAAATGTTTCAAGATATTTATTGTAATAATTGGTAATTGTTTTCCTTTATATCTTTATTCATTTGAATTGAGAAATGCCATGAGAGAGAGAGAGAGAGAGAGAGAGAGAGAGAGAGAGAGAGAGAGTGTGTGATTGATGTCGAGGCGTGTGGAGATGGATAGACAGCTGTAACAAAAGCAATGCATGATGATATCTCAGTGACATTGAAATCTAAAAAATGTAACTTAACTGAGAGTGAGAGTGATTGTCTGTATTCTAATTTAGATCTTGTGTAAGGGATCGTCTCAGATTGTCGCCTAAGTTCAAGAAATGAAATTCCTTTGTTTAGATAAAAACCCCTCCCCTCCCTTAAACGAAAGGTCAAAAGTAGGAAATGTTGATGTCTGCCTGTGAGTACAATGTATCATTTTGATATAACTTCTGAAGAATATGTATCCCCTGACCACATTACATCGTCAAGTAATCAATCAAATTTAAATACTGACCATAGCGTGACAACAACGAGGTGGAAACAGTTACAGCAAAATTTATTGGTACAAGTGTGCTGTTTTTTTGTTTATTTTTACACACCATGTAAAGAGAACTTGTGATCACAAAAAAGTGCAAAAGTGAAGTTAACTAATTGAATTGGGGTCAAACCCCCTCCCCTGTAAACGAACGAATTTCGCTTTGTGAACTTATGCGACAATCTGAGACGGTCCGTCCCTAAGGTTACTGCCAATGACCCTACTATCTCGATGCCAACCTAAGTCAACTGTTTCATTTGTTACCAAACATCCATTTCACACTTTAATAACCTTACTACTGGATCATGCAGGTACTCCTCTGTGCTGAAAGTCTAATTATAACCAGGAGCATTTGCCTAGGAACCAAACCAAGACTTGGAGCTCCATTGCCTCTCACAGTATGACAGAGGAAAATGTAATGAGCCACATTACCATCCGGACTTACATTAATATCGAGCCTTTACACCGTTCAAGACTTGTAATACCATTCGAGTATTTGCAAAATACACTTGTGTTCACGAAACTTGAAAACTTGTAACGTTCAAACCCATTAGGTTAGGAAGTTATAATTCAGTCATTTACTATCTGTCATTCATCAAAATCCATGCCATTGTGCAAAAGACAGTCGCTCATGTCTCTCTGGTTCCACAATAATTTTCAGCCGCATTTTGTGGAGGGACTAAAGTAAGGAGGATGATAATTGCGCATGAGCACAAATTTAAATGGTGTTTTGCCCGAGCTCCGGATAGACAGACAGACAGAGGCAGGTTTGTTCGGTTGTATGAAGAGATACTACACATTTTAATACAGATAGATTTTCCCTCGACGAGATTTGTTGCATAAAATTCTGTTATCTGAGGATCGACGAAAGTTACTGAGATTAAAGCGTTGGAACCCTGAACACAAGGGCACATGGTCCGCTGGTGTGCGATATACCCCAAATGTCCAACTAGTTGATGGGTTAACAAAATAACGTTTTACAAGATAGGTACTTTTTCTCTACACATAGGCCTACTGCATCCAACAGGCGCCGATTCCTATACCACCGCAATGCCATCGCGTCAGTGTTCAGTCCATTGAGTACAACGCAACCCCAATCGTGCAAGTTTTCTTTTAAGTTTTTCCCCTAACAGCCTTTCGATCGACTTTGCCCGTGCGTTGGAAATACCAAAATATTTTATTTAGATCATAGATATTTTTTCTCCATAGTTTAGAACAATGAAGAGTTACAGTTGAAGAGAGAAAGAAGTAAAGGGGCTAGAGAAAGAAAGAAAAGGACAATTTCACGGTAAACAACGAAGTGTATTTGCAAGAGAAGAACACAAACAACTTTTACCAGCAATGATTCTGTTGTTCATCATTATTTGTTTATTCTTGAGTCAGATAAATTAAAAGCATCAAGTGAACTATATTTACGGATTCAGGTAGAATATCAAAAATGGCATTACGGCAAGGCGTATGCTGCAAGGAATACATCGGTATCTTTCCATCCATCCTTCTCACCGAGAGGGTGGCCCATTCGTATTTAAAAAACTCTCTGGTATTCCGTCTTCCACTTACTACACTTTTTTAAAGAAAGGAAATTGAGTGCAGGATCGCATTGTCTTGTATCGCTGTCGGTATTTCGTCACCACTCCATAGTGCTGGGCTGACGGATGATCTGCAACTCGACGGCCGACGGTAATATGAACTTTTCTCTCCACTAACGTGTTGCGCACCTGATTTTGTGTTAGGCCCTACTAAATTGCATCTACTCGACATCAATAGCTGTACGCTACGTCTTCCTCTCGCCCGAAAGAAATTCTTGATATCGTCCATATTATATTGCCAGGTGACACCTTGACCAATGTGGCAAAACGAATTCAGTTCATCACGTATTTTGACGGTGTACCTATTAACTTGCTCGTTCGATAATTCTGGAGCTATGGTCGTGTTCTCAGGTCCCGTCGTACCATCTTCGCCACAAATTTTCAGGCGACTGTTGACTCCAAAATAGTGCGCAAGTCGATCAAAGTAACCGAAAACCATCGCCCACGCTAAAGAAGCACTACCTTTTCAAGTTGACAGCCGTTGTGGCTTGTTTGCCAGTATCTTGGGAATAAATTCTCTCTATTTCATATACTTTATAATCTGTGACCAGCCCCAAACATTCGTCCAAGTTCGACGCCTCTGCCTGTCACCAGGATCATCTTGTTCGCCATTTCCATCCGTACCGTCAGCCCAACCCTCCAGTAAAATGCCCAACCGAGGGACGAACAATTTTCCCGATTTGAGCTTGACTTCAACTCGGAAACTGAGTTCGTTACTATACAGAGCCTCCTTTAACATCTCGTGGTCGTCACTAAGAGCAATCACGATGAACGAAATCCCATTGTCGCCTATATGTATCTTGTCACTATCCACTTTTCCGTTGCCGTGGCACAGATCAAGCAAAAGTTTAGTAGATAGGACTTCTTGTGCTGTCGGGAGATCGCCCCTGTCGATGGCAGATGCGGAACAGCGGTCACCAAGATGCTTTCGCATTCTTCACCAATCGCAACTCTAACCGCTTCGCCTGAAACAAGTGTGTGTGTGTATGTGCAGAACATGCAGTTAAATTCAGGGGCAGTTGGATGACAAAAATTCTCGCGAGGTTTGCTCATAATATTTAAAAGGATGGCAAGTGGCAATCCTCAGTATTTGAAGAACTGTATACGCAAATGGAGTGTTTTCAAGGTGATGACGATGATGATGATGATGATGATGATGATGATGATGACGATACCATTGCATCATCATGTAAAGAATGTATCTGAGGGTAAGAAATGAAGTCATCGACTAACCAGTGATTCGACGCATGACAAGGGTATTGGAAATGTTAGCCAGAAAACGTGAATGCAAGTTTGGCAGACACTAGAGCTTGCCGGGCTGTAGATTCACTCACAGCTAATTTGCCCATAACGGTCTACGTGAATGATACCCGCGATAGTAGCGAAATAAGTTTACGCGCTGAGTTTGGCGAAGCCAACGATGTGCTGTGAGAGAGTCTTGTCGGATTTCTGTCTCACCAAACTGTTAATTTGAGCAATGTACCTTAACTAAAACACTGTTTTCACACGATGGGTATCGTCCTCGTCACCACTACCACCAGCACCACCATCATCATCACCATGCTTGGCTACTTAGTCTATTATCTACTGTTTCCCTTGTAGTGCCGTCGAAGGGAGCAAGCGCGTTATCCCAGCTCGACTGTAGTTGAGGCCAGGGATAATTGAAACACAACTATGCCAAACGAAATCCATGATGTTGCGTTTAAGCTATGTTTCCATTATCCTAGGGCTAATTTACACAAACCACATGTCGAGCCATCGGCCGCTCGCAAGGGTCCGTTACTTCAACGTCTACAATCTCCCTCTAACTACCTGCTTTCGGGGAGCATACAGGTGCCCGAACCGGCAGGAGACCTTGACAAGCGAAGATGATGTCGAGCACACTGAAAGGAAACTGCGACGGTTCGTTTGTATTACTTGATCGACATTGAGATTGTCTCGTGTGAGCGTTTCTCCATTTAAACGAGAATGATATCTCTTCAAATTTCGTCGTTTGTGAAACAGTATTACTCCAACGTAACAGAGTAAACAAATGAAATGTAACTTTGTTGTGCCTGGACGAAGAGCTTGTTCCACCACAATCTCTTCGCTTATAAACTGACTTGAATTTTTGTTGCCATCAACACCGTCGAAAACAGACGCCGTTTCCACTTCTCTCCATTCTGCTTCAATTCGTTCGATGTGAGTCTGCCAATCTATTTCAGCCAAGGGCATAAGCTCTTAGATTAATTTTGTCAAAGCATGTATGCAGTCCTAAAAGTTTGTTAGAATTAGAAAAAAGATCAAATATAGTCAATTGCGCAGCCCAAGGGGCTCATTGCACTTTGAAAGTTAAGGCAGTGTTTGTGTTTGTGTTAAAAACGTCGAGTGTAAAATTGTTCATATGCGAGTAATTTTTCGTTTTCGAAACTGCAGTATTTTTCGCCACAGACTTCTCACCTGGGGAACATGGTGTGTAAAACGGTTCTCCATAATTAACTCGGCGAAATACCAACTGGACCTAAACAATATAGGTCCAGACTTATTCGGACCGAAACCAACTCTATATCGTCCAAAATTCCATCTCTGCTCAAAACCAAGTCGGCCAACATTCACTCAACCGAAAGCCAACTCGACCAAATTAGTTTCAAAGTCTAATGAACAAGTTTTGCATCATTTTCAGCTACTTGGTAATTAACATGATCGGAACGTCGATCGCTTACGCAATTTGTCAGTGACGACTATGTCAATCAGGAAAACAACTAAAAGTGGAAACTCGCCACGCTAGGGCTACATATGATATTGATGAACGGCAAGCTCTAACCCATGCATCGTCTTCACATCAAAGACAAAAACTAACGAAAGGAACACACTCGACACAGGATCGCAAAAAGCTTAGAAACTGAGACGTTATTTGGCCGCAGGCCTGCGCACTTGTCGGTTTTTGGCCGAGTTGGTCCTGGTCTACCTAGTTTTGGACCGAGTTGGTCTTCAAGTTCGCATAGACCATTGGTCGTCTTTAGGATGCATTAAACGGAAAATTTGTATAAAAACGAACAGGCCAATCAACTATTTTCGTTAGTTTACCCGTGACATAATGTAGGCTCTTCGCGAATCTTCAAGATTTCAAACTACTATAAATCATTTAATGGTGTTAAAATAAATCTTTGCAAATTTGAACACTCATTAACCAAAACAATAAGTTTTACACGATCCAAAGTACCCCTTTACAAATTGCGAACCATAGTCTGCTTAAACATATATTTGGATGTCAGGAAAATACCGATATCTATTGATATTCGCTTCATATTTCATTTCAGTTGAAGAAGCGATACCAGTCTACAGAAAGATACTGGCCAAAGAGTACTTTGCATTCTGGGAAATCCAGACCAGTGACAACCAATTCATGATACTCTCCGCAAAGAGATACATCGACAAGAGCAGGCTTTTTTGAGATCTGGGAAAACACCTGGGGTACGTCGTTTCATCCAGAAAAATGTAGCATCATTCGGATCACGCGATCAAAATCACCAACAGAGTTTCAATATCATTTAATATAATCTCAAAACTGAAAAGTCTGTAAAATACTTAGGGGTTGACTAAGCCTCAAATCTCTCATGGAATACACACATTGATAAGATAGTTAAAAAGGCCAATAGTACTCCCGGTTTTTTAAGGAGAAACTTACGAATTGCTAACTCTGCTATCAAGACATTGGCTTATTTCTCCTTGGTTCGGCCAAATTTAGAATGCCGTTCAACAGTGTGGAATCCCCACACGAAAACTCTCACTGATAAAATCGAGATGGTGCAACGCAGGGCAGCCCGATTTGTTACAAACAGGTATAGAAATACAAATAGTGTTACATCTATGCTGGAAGAGTTACAGTGGAAATCACTGCAGTCCAGAAGACGAAAAGTGCCAGCTTACTATGCTGTATAAGATAATCAATAATCGGGTTGACATTCCAGGTTCTGACCATCTGTCGTTTGCACCAAGCTGTACGCGAGCCAAGCACAATTACAAGCTCAGGCAATTTAAGGTTGCAAATGATATCGATAAATAAAATATAGCTTTTCCCCAAATACTGTTTGTCTCTGGAATGCTTTACCGGCTGTCGTTGCTGAGGCCCCTGGTTTGGCATCTTTCAAACAAGGCTTATCAATAGTAGAAATCTAATTTTTGGGGTTGGGTGTCTACTTTTTGAGCAACCACTTCAAGTAAACTTTAATGAAACTTTCAATCTGTCCCGGTTGGGATTTATTTCTCATAAAACCCCTTGGCCACCACGGTAGCTGGATTGGTTCAAAGCTGAAAGGTCGAAGGAAAGCGGGGCTCTTTATGGTTGATTGATCCTAGCGCTGCGCCACCGGGGAGTCAATGGTGACTGCACTTGTGTATTCTGTAAAATGTAAAATGTTAGTCGACACAAGACTTTATTCTGTCAGTGGCTCTTTGGCGCTTTTAATGTCAATGTCAATGTCAATGTCAACTCTACATAAATTATCAAAAAGCATTCTTATTCTCTGTTCCCTTATCTGTGTTACAAAGAGGAATCTGTGTAAATCAAATTGCTGTGAGTTGCCCTTATCTGTTGTTGACGAAGTCTGCAATGGAGATATGAAAAATGAAGTACTTAAGCGCATTGATAATTTTGAGTATTTTAATCTCCCTCTTAAATTGTGTAAATGACTATGGGGCGAATAGGCAATGCAGTATCGACAGGAAATGTTCAACGGTATCATAAACATCAGTACTCTAACTGCTAATCAAAACTTTGTTGACGGTAAACCCCTACATGGCAGTCGATATTACAACTAATTAGTTTCTACAATGTATTTGTTTGATATCATACACTACTGCTACTCCAAATCAAAAGTTGCTATGGGAAAAGATAAACAAGAACCTCATTGGTGTACTTGAATAAAAGTTATTACCAACGATAAGTAATAAGCACTGTACCTTCGTAAAACTCGACTAAAACCTCAATAAAAACCAAAAGGAATTAGCACTAATCAAAAGGACTAAATGATTCGAGGGTCTTAAATGATTTAAGTAAATGATACACGTAAATGGATGACCGTCTTTTGTGACATGAAAGGACGGAGGATTTGCGGGAATTGTATGGCTGCCTCAATGTTACAACGGAAACCAGTCTGAGAAGAAAAGAGGATGCAGGTTTGTAAATAACTTATTTTACATTCAAAACATGCATTTTGGAACAAGTATTAGACGCTCGGTTGAATGCAAGTGGAGAATGATTCTAAAGAGAACTGCTATTGATACAGGTTTAGCTCTCATCAGATTAAACATTATGGATCACAATGAATGGAATGGTATTTCCAATTATTAATGTAACAAACGCAGATAAAACTTAAACTTTCATAACATTACCATTGTTATAGAATTTCTTGTCCAATAATCAGATGAATAATGATAAGATTGCAGTTTGTACAATATCGAATAGCAGCAATTGATTGGAAAATTGTATGAAAATTATCTGTATACGGCGTGTAACATTTTGAAAAATCATTGATAACTTTAATGATAGCGAAGTTTGGTTGTCAAAGGTTGCATGATTCTTGTCGGCGATCTAATACTTCATCTCAGTGACATGGCCGCCTTGACTAGCGTACGCGTCGTAGGCAGTGTACGGTGGTGGCTGCTGGGTGTTGTAGTAAGGACTTGATGAGGCGTTACTCGTCCCCACCATGGCAACTGGTGCAGCCTGGCCAGCTGTAAGAGAGCAGACGACCATAACGTTTATGACTTTAAAGTTTGTAATTGCCAAGAAAGTCAAATATGCATTATGAGACAAATGCACACAAACGTTATAAAATAACTTAAATTAGGGCGAAATATGTTTCTAATGGCCATTTTCAACACTTGATTTTTCAGTCCCGAAAGTATTCTCTAGCATGCAAGATACATTAAATGTTATAATATACCTCTATATTGATGGCGCAAATACTACGATCTGATTGGTCGCATGAGAGAAAATGCCAAGAGAGTTTGACCGGTTGACCTCGCTGTTAATTTTATGCAGGAAATTACAATAACAATGCTTGGTCGAATGACGCAGTGCCTTGAGGGTGGGATCACCAGTGGTATATGGGGAGGAGTACCTTCCCGATGGTGATAAGTGGTGCAGATTACCGTCGCCTAGGTGACTGGCGTATACGCGTGCCAAAAGACACCTATGGTTGATTTCCTGTTGACCAGTCCACCGTCCCTCCACCCACGTGACCAGTCGGATGGCAGAGTTGCAAATACCTGGACTGAACCATTTGGTTTTTTGTGGGTGTCGGTGGTACTTTGACAATATAAGTAAAGATGCACATATATTGAGTTTATTGTCTTGTTTATGAGCGGCCAGTATTTCCAACAGCATAAATTATGTGCATTTGCCCTTGAAGGAATAAATAATTTTCGAATAAAACATCGCGAATGTAACTACATTCCTTAAGCTCGACGTACACTTAAGTGCCCCAAAGAACCATGAAATCGCCCGACTTTCGATTGAAGAGATGAGTTTTGCCAAACCGCGTATACAGAAAAAGTGGCAGATGACTTTATTTTTAGAATCATAGACAATATAGCGAGATGTAAAAAATGTGAAACAGGCTCCCCACCTAACTATCCTAAATGTTTTTGTGTCGAGTTTGTGTTTGATTCGTTTCGAAAATGTGTTCCTACATTCTTATCCGATTGTTTGTGTTAATGAAATTTTGTTTCGCTTTGGATATTTGTAGAGAAGTTTGGATTAGTGTGTACGGTAATGTTTTGTTTGTGTGGGGAAAGCTTATGGCGAGACGCAGCCGGACCTATGTTCAAGATTATGTTGTTACAAAAGTTGATAGAGTCGCCCTTTGACGCTTGCGTTTCGAAACCCGAGTGTGGTTTCTCATCAGTCGCAGTGTAGATTCTTTCCTTAGTTTGTGTTTGTGAAAATTTATTTTAATGCATTTTAGTGGTCTTGCTTTCCGATTAGCGAGGCAAGTATATTAATTTTGGTCACGTTGTGAGTCCGTTTGGTGGTTCGGTTGTTTGTTCTATATTTCTTTACTTCGGTAAATTTTGTTTTGACTGGTGTGTCTTTTAGATTTTTGCTGAGGTTTGTGAATTTTAGGCAATAAGTACCACTGCGGGGTACGGATTTTATGTTATTGGATCAAGATACTTACAAGTATCCTGGTTGATGTGCTTGTTCTCGTACATTTTAATTAATAGTTCGTTTACTTTGTTTACTCATAGACCTTAAGGTCTATGGTTTACTGTTTGTTCTGACTTGTTGTGTATAATACTGAGTGTTACGTAATTGCCTTTCGCATTCGAGTACGTAATCGTTTGTGTTGACAATAACGAAAAACCGACCCTTGTCGAAGGGTTATTTTCCCAAAATTTGTCCAATGTTTGCAAGCTGGTTTATCGCGATTCTTTTGGCACGCGACATGTTTTGTTTCCTTGTTTGAAAGGGTATCTCTAGAAGTGCGAGTTTAGAAGCTTCAGATAGCTTTCAAGTTTTTGTTTTTTTGTTGTTCGTGGAGTCCAATTTGACTTTTCTTTGAATTGGTGTTGTTGCGATTGTTTGTGTCTGACGATGTAGCGTAGTCACATTATACGACTTTATTTGTTGAAATCCTGAGGTGGTTTTATTCTGTTTGGTTTTGTTGGTGTCCGAATGAATTTTAAGGCTTTTGCCTAGTACTATTTTCGGAGTTTCATAGTTTGAGCGATGATAGGTTGTTGTTGAATTTCATGTTGTTGTCGGCTTTTCTTTGGAAATAGCTGATTTATTTCCACGGCCATGTTTTCTGTTACGTTACTGTGATTGTTTATTTTGTATTTAATGTTGTGTTTCAGTTGTTTGATATGTGTACGATTTTTGTTATTTCTTTTAAGTGTTTGTGTGTTCTATGTCATTTTATCGTATTTTTTGGTAGTTCCCTTTTTGGAGTATTTGGTGGCCCTGAAAAGGGCCGCTTGGTATGGGTTTTGTTAGCGCTTGGCGCGTTTGTTTTGGCGATGAGCCTAGCTTTTTTATGCTTCTTTTCGCCGATTCGATGTGCTTGGTGAGTAGGTGTTTGCCGCCTTCTTGTCACTGTGTGTGCGTAGATGGACAGTCTGCATAGCCCTTGAATGTGGTCTCGATTTTGATCAAACTTACAATTTAGGAGTATATATCAAAACTGATAAATGATTTATGTGATTACTGTAGCTAAAGATAGGCTACATTCAGGACGGGCAGCGACGGGCAGTAATTAGTAGGCAAAACAGGTGGTTTTCACCGTGGGCAGAACTCGGTGCAATGATACTGAACATTAATAGTAAGCCTGTCACCTTGAAGGTAATGCTGTAGGTGAAACACCGTGGGTGGAGGGACGGTGGGTGAAACAAGGACTTCAAACACACGATGGTACAAACAACACCACAAGTGAAACGTACACATAGAAATACACGCGTTCCTACGTTGTGCCCACCCGGGCCACGCGATTAAAATATGACTGATACTGCTGGATAGTGTTAATTGGGTCGGTAAACAGTCAATTAATAGTTTAATTGACTACCTGGGTGATTGGCAGGTCGTGTCCAACGACGCATATGCAAAGCAGGCCATAAGACAAAAGCCCCCAAAGTTATTGACAGCTGGCCAGGGTCACCATGAATACGTAATGAAGCTTCACTACGCAGAAACTGCGTAGTCAAGCCCTTCTTAACCGGTCAAACTCTCTTGGCATTTTCCGGCATGGAGACGTAAAAATAACTGCGCTACATTCGCAGCATAGCTCTGCTGGAATAGGTACGAACTCTCCTCCAGAGAAACTTCCCTTCTATGACGTTTCACGCCAGGATTTCAATTTAACATTACGAATAAGGCAGCTGCATCAAAATTTCAAATAAACATTTCACACTATACTATCATAGAATGAACTTTAAAATCCGGCATACGATATTTCATGCCAGACACCAAATATTTCGGAGAAAAGCACAGACAGCAAGATTGTGTGAACTGAATGTCCGTCGTATAAAGACTCTCCGACGCGCGCTTTCCCTCGAGAGAGGGAGTGCCCTGCTCTAATGGACGGGTTATCCGGTCAATAACATATGTTACCTACGGTAAACAAGAGTTGTTGTTGTTCGACCGCTATTACCACCAACAGACCAGCAGCACACACAGATGGCAACCAGTACAACGATAAAGACGATGGAACCAATCACTCCAAACGTTATGGCCATAATAAGTCCAATAGCATTATCTCTAAAGAAAAAGTCGATATTGAACAAACGCATGTAAAACTAATATACAATCTATCTAAAAGTACGGCATTCTACAATATGTGTAAAGAATGTAGTTGAGTCTAAACTAATCCACTGGCTGATCAAATACATACTGCTAAATGACTTTTGACAAATTTTCAAAATACGATAGAAAAAAAATACCTTCTGTTTGTAAAATATGCCCAGGACAAGTGATTAGAGTCAAATGTAATAACACTTTACTGTGTAAAGTGACTTTCAGTTTTGGAGAGCAGTCTCTATGCATATATTGACTGGCCACAAAGGTAACGGCATATGTTTGTTGCCTAAGGACCGAGAGTCGCCTAAAAGTAGTTTGTTTTAAAAGGCTGTATAGGCCGAGGGAAACAGAATGTTTTCGGCGACGCTCAGACCACACGGAAAACAAACTTAGTCTGTTACCTGAATATTGCCAGTCAATATGGTTTCATAACACCTCTCATCCAAATTTCTTACCAAAAACCTGAGCAGTTACTCAGCTATCATCACTCGAAATCCAGCATATATGTACTGTTTGCACGAAACAACTGAGAAGATGCAAATACCATCGCTTTACAATATACTTTGAATAAATCGAATATCGAAATTTGGAGTAGAACAGAAAGTTTCGTTTGTCAATTTTTCATTTTTAATGTTGACCTTGACCTTGCGTCATAAATCAGACGGCAATGCCAAACATAATAAGCTTTACATTAAATGAATGCTTCAGTCAGGCATATTTAATTACAAACGAGTTACTCCCTTTTGTTTCCGAAACGGAGACGGTACATGGTCACCATCCCTCACCTGCCATCCCAATAGAGCTGTTATGGAGTTGCGTGTGACAGAATAGACAAAGTTTCAGGGTATACTTTTCGACTAGATGCGTTCCTTATTCAGAATAATTAAATATTTTTTAATAATTAATTAATTGATGGGGTTGATAAACAAGTAATGCAGTTCTCTACAGCTCGATGTTCTTTCTTACTTTCTTTTTCATTTTTCCCGGGATCAAGAAGTGCTTTTATATAACTACCATCGACTGACAGCTGTTCTAGATCCATAGTTGTCCTTTTGCCAGACTTTCAGATCAGCCTAAGGCCGAGACATTACGGTTCTATCAGAAATTATCAAAAAGGCAGGAAGAAGCACGTTTTTAGGCGGCAGCTATAAAGGAAACCGTCGACAGTGTAGGCGCGAAAAAAAGTTTTGTCTAAAATGTATCAGTCTGAGTGAGACGGGATCATCACTAAAATGTAAACATTGTCGGGTCAAAACCAATATCAAAAATCGCATATCCGAAATAAGGGGCTGTGTGTCACATTGCAATATTCGATTTTGTTGCGTGCATACGAAAACAGGTAGCACCAGACCAACTACTACTTGCGCAATATTGCTATTCATCACTCTGATCATAAATTTAAAGCCGATTACACACGGAATGTTTTCTCTTTCCAAACTAGAAAAATGCGTGGCCGCAAAAAATGTATCGCGCGCCTCGCGTTATTTCACTTTCCGAATTTGTTCACAAATTCGCAGCGATTTTGTAAAAATTACTTTAAAACGTAATATCCTTTGGCCGGAAATCGGTTACCAAATGCAATTTGGACTTCTTTTTCTATGTCTTTCTGTGATTTCCACTTAGAAATATGGTTGGCCTGAAAATGCCAGGGATTGAAAACAGCAAGATTTCACAAATATATTCCCGTTTTGCGGATATTTCATGCATAAATTATTTTCAGAAAAGAATTTCAGTGGATAGGTTTACTTGCAGGGTGTCTATGGTAACAGCAAACAATCATAGCTAGGGTATCGGAAACGGAATCAATCAATCAATCAATCAGCAAAAGTTTATATAGCGCCAAAATCCATAAGTTTTGCTCCGTGACGCTCAATGGTTAAGCCACACTGTATGCTCTGGTGAACATGTGAGTTTTCAGCTTTCTTTTGAAAATTTCTAAGTTTGTCGATTCTCTGATGTCAAGTGGTAGTGCATTCTATAGTTTAGGGCCAGCGTGAGAGAAGGCACGGCCACCATAGGTTATGTTTTTTAGGTTGTGCAAGTTAAAGTTTCTCGGTAGATGAGCGCATTGTGCGTTTGGGAATATAAGGCTGGAGTAGATCACTGATGTATGCAGGCGTTGGTTGTGGATAGCTTTGAACGTTAACAACAAAATCTTGTAGTCAATCCTGAGACGAACTGGTAACCAATGGAGATGGGCAAGAACTGGAGTGATTGGTGTGAATTTCCTGGTGCGTGTGATTATCCTGGCTGCAGCATTTTGCGCTCGTTGTAGTAAAGAAATAGTGTTATCCGGAAGGCCGTACAGAAGGGAGTTGCAGTAGTCGAGTTTGGCTGATAAAGTTGCATGTATGTGAAGATAGCGTCGTATAGAACCTATCCGGCGGAGGTGACTGTAGATTGATTTGCAAGTTTGCCTGATGTGCTGACTGAACATGTGTTTATTGCAGATGAGACAGGAGTGATGGAAGTAGAACCAATGTTGACAGTGTTACATGTAACAGGATCACGTGAGCAGTTGAACTTTGAACGAATCAGCAGGACCTCGGTTTTACTATCATTAAGCTGGAGTTTATTGTGGGTCATCCATTCCTTTATGTCATGAATGCAGGTCTCAATTGAAGATAGGGCTGTGGGAGAGTCGCGATGAGAAAATGAAAGATAGAGCTGGTTGTCGTCTGCGTACTGGTGGAAGTGTAGATTATGCTTATGTACCAAATTTCCTAGTGGACCAATGTAGATAGTGAACAAGAGAGGGCCAAGAACCGAGCCCTGTGGTACGCCGAAATTGACTTCTGAGGGTTCACTGATGGCATCATTGAGTTTGACGGACTGGACACGTTGCTTCAGATATGAATTAAACCACTTGGTGTAACACAAGAAATACCAAGATGAGCGAGTCTATCGAGTAGTATATTGTGATCGATTGTGTCGAAAGCAGCAGAGAGATCCAGGAGGATGAGGAGAACATATTTGCCAGAGTCAACGGATAAACAAATGTCATTGTGTACTTTCAGGAGTGCAGTTTCCGTACTATGGTATTTTCTGTATGCTGACTGAAATGGTATCTGGAGTGAGTTTTCGGTAAAGGTAGTTAATATTGATTTGATGTGCAACGATCTTCTCGAGTACCTTGGAAAGAAATGGCAGATTTGAAACAGGTCGATAGTTCTTCAGAATGTTGAAGTCCAGGGAAGGTTTCTTGAGAAGTGGAGTTACGATTGCTGACTTGAATAACTGTGGAACTTCACCAGTGTGAAGAGACAGATTGACAGTTTCTGTGATGAACGGAAGCAGTGGGTCAAGACATTTCTTGAGCAGTGAAGTTGGAATTGGATCGAGGCAGCATGACTTTGTTGGTGAGTGGATTATGATTTCCTTGACATCGTCTATACCGGTATTGACAGAGTTGAATTGTGGTAATCTGGATGTTGTGATGATTTCAAGATTGCTCTGTTGACTGGTCGAGGTGTTCAAGTCGAGGCTATTACGGATGTCGCTGATTTTCTTAATTAAATACTGGCTGAAACGTTGTGTAAGATCTTGAGTTGACGTATGGGTAGGTAGAGGTGTTGGTTTGTTGAACAGAGATCACATGGTTCTGAACAGTGACCTCTGATTGTCTGCGTTGTCTTTTTTGGTGTAATGGTTGCGCTTAGCATGGCGAATTAATTTGCTGACCAGGTGACATTTATCTTTGTAGATCTGCAGATGAATTTGCAGTTTAGTTGTGCGCCATTTATGTTCAGCTGATCTTCTCTGCTGTTTTGCCTGACGTATTTCAGTAGTGTGTTTGGTCTGATAGTTTCGATGCGTTTGTTGAGAGGTGCATGATGATCAAGAAGATTGGACAGGTGTTTATTATAGGTGGCTATTGCTGAATGTACATCGGCTGGAGGACGACAAAGGTCTGGTATGGCGGTAATATCACTGGAGAAAACATCGGAAGAAATGGCAGATATGAGAGATACATGACTTGACGTTTCTGTAGTGGAGGTTTTTGTAGCATAACCCTGGCGTGAACAGGACAGTGATCTGAGAGACTTTGATGATGCACATCTATTGAACCGATGACTGACTCAGAGTTTGTGATGATTAAGTCCAGGGTGTGACCGCGGATGTGAGTTGAAGTTTGAACCCATTGTTTCAGGCAAAGGAGTCAATAATGTCAGTGAACTTCTTTGTGTTGGTATTCTGTAGGTCATCGATGTGCAGGTTGAAATCATCAACGATGAACAGGTGGCTAACACATGAACTAAGCTGTTCTAGCAAGATGCCAAATTCAGACAGGAATTGTTGTATGGTGAATTTATTCCTCTTGTTTGGTGGTGGACGATAGAGAACAATCAGTTTTATTGAGATACCATTGTATGGTAGAGTGGCTAATGTGGCTTCAAATGATTTGAAGTTAAAAGGTTCCCAGAATAATAATTTCATAATTGACTTGTAGACAAGAGCAACACCACCGCCAGATGACATGTTGCGTGGTGTGTGACAAAATGAGTACCCGTTGGGAGTGCACTCATTGATGACGTGCTATTTGTATCTTTTATCCAGGTTTCAGTCATGGCTAGCAAATCAATGTTGTGTTCTGTGATATAATCACCAACTTCAGTTGCTTTGTTGCAGACTGATCTTACATTGCAGGTTGTAAGCAGCAGCTTGTTTTTTCTGAGTACTGGTTTACATTTGTCACGTGTTGGTGAGACTGAGGGAAACTGAGTGATACGATTGGTTGGAAAATGTTGATGCTGCTATTGGACAACATCCATGGATTTCTGCTTACGAGTGCCTGCTCTCACACCACGATGAGTTACTGGTCTTGCTTGCAGCTTGCAGGCTTTGATTGTATTCCAAACTGGTGTTGGCAATCTTGTATTGTACGATACATTGTTCAGTAGGTGTAGCATCTTACCAGAGTATTGCATAGTGGTGATTACTATAAATAGCAGCAGGATGTTCACTAGGCGAATGTTCATTATCATGTGATTAACATAAGAAAAGAGTCCGCATGGAGAACAATACAACTGCAGAACTTCAGTGGCAGCATGGATGTCTATTTTTTACATCCATGGTGGCAGCAAAGTTAGATGATTCACAACTTCCAGGAAATAAAATCCAGAAAAACTAGTTGAGAAAGCTTCCGATCGGGTTGAACTTACAGAGTTCCAGTCTGTAGACATTCATAGAGCATATGAGATGAAATGAGACTTCTACAGCCTTGACAAGGCAAGACAGCCAAAAACTGAAGAGCACATTGTGGAGGCTGCCGGTGAGGCGCTCTACCACCTCATAACACCTCATAACGGAACATACGTTACGTAATGCTCGTTTTGAATGATAGAAGGCAGTCTCTGAAAAAATACTAAATAGCAATTGCCCAACCATGATCTTCCATTTGATGGTTTTATCCAGCTGTATCATTAATGATTACAAAACGTGAGGGCTTTTATAAGATTTTCTACATATGGAATAAACTAGACTTCCGGCGTTTTCGAATGATGAATTTTTGAGTGCAGGGCAAGTGACAGCTACAACCAGCTGCACACAAGTTAGTGAAAACTACGACCTTTGAATGCTCTCACGGGATATTTCATTTTATTTTGAAGAACGATGAGTTGAATTGTCAAAATTGAAAAGTGACATAGTTCAAAGTAAAAGCAGGACATGAATTGTGTTAAGATTGTGCGTCACTGGTGGATTTTAATACTGAAGATGTATACATATTAAAGAATGACACAGGCTGAAAACGAGGTCTCCTCTTTGCTATGAAGTCCCATCCTAGAATAAAATGTCAAGGCATCAGGCCGGTCGGTATTCAGTGTGTAAATCGTACTGTTTTTGGAAGTATTAGCATCTGTCAGGATAATTTTCACACTCAAGCAAAGTGGGTAAGGAATTTGAGGTTTGGAGGCATATCGAGACCTAAACTTCACAATCAGGAAACAGCAATTTCATGTCATTAGATAAA
The DNA here is from genome assembly GCF_041260155.1 of Ptychodera flava. Classification (NCBI taxonomy): domain Eukaryota; kingdom Metazoa; phylum Hemichordata; class Enteropneusta; family Ptychoderidae; genus Ptychodera; species Ptychodera flava. The sequence continues at coordinate 36,051,549 of NC_091941.1, read as the reverse complement.
TAAGAGATCACTTTGAAAAGAGACAGTGGATGCACTAGGGAAAGTAAAATGATAAACTCTGAGTAGACTAACCAGGGATTCACCAGTGTCTCAGAGTGCAAATGGTAGACGTGCTTATCATGCACAAAGAAATGGCGGCAAGGGTCAGAACAGACTTTATAGTCCGACCTCTGTCATTCAAAGGACAAAATGGGGCGTCCACGCGACTCTGGGTGAATCTCGAAATTCAGTCGACTCCTACTTTGAATCTTACAATGTTCTTTCATCAACAGCTTCAGATTTATTATCCCATTGTTATATGCTGGTAATGCCGTTGCTTCAATCGGCGCAAACTTTGTACAGCCGGTTTTCGCCATGCGACGTCAAAGCATACTTGGCATTCTGAAGCATTGTCTTATCCCCACGTCCCCATTGTACGATACGCATAATGATTTGAAAAGAAAAATAAAGTAACAATCCTTTGGTCATACTTGAACAAAGTACACCTTCGGTTCGTTTTCAAATCAAGGATAAAATTCTACAAATTCTAAAACAAATGATGAACAAAAGAAATACTATAACGAAATATTATAAATATACTTAGGAGATGAATAACATCATTAATTTTTATTTCAATTCACAAAATGACCAAATAATACTCAGAAAGATTGCTAAAACTTTGACAATTTTCGTCTTTAAGCACATGAAGGATTGTCAGGCTACAACAGCATATTATGATTGTTTTTTCGCCCTCTACTGAAAAGACCGTGGTAAGCACTACTTAGCTTAAAGCGCAGTGGTCGTCGCGCTGCGCATCCTCCCGAGGGGGTCCCCCTCTGTTGTAAACAAATCCAAGAACGCCGTACATGTTACGGGTTGATTGTAATGTTTGCGATATTGCCGCTTGTTAAAATGGCGGCTGATCTGTCACAAGCATACCAACTAACCAAGTGTAACACGCAATAAAAGGTCAATTAATCTAAGTTAAATATCTGCTGAATATTGAACAATAATTGCACGCTGGATTGAGATCACATTTGCTCATGATTTTCTTGAATCAGTTGAATGGGGCTCGGCTACTGTTATCGCTCGAGCCATAGAGCTAGACGTACGCATGTACGCATGTATACGCCAACAGACTATCAACGACCTGGCTCTAGTTTTCGACATCGCTAGCAAGGACGAGAGCTTTCATTTCAAGAGGCCCGACAGGAGTACAACAAGTTGTACAAAGACAACAACTCAAACTACAGAAATCTACAGCTCGCAGAGCAATGCCCGCTGCAGCAAGAAGCATCTCTGCATCTGTTCCGTTCCGTGGTCTGTATGAACGTCCGTGTCAAACCGGGTATATGGCGCGCTACACTCGGCTGTGGAGAATCCAACTCAACTACAACAAAGTTTACCCCGTTTGGGGTGCAAACGAGAATTCTGAGTACAGGTATCAAGTCAAGCGAAGGACCTTTCATAGGTCTTCTTGTTATGTGGGGGTTATCTCACTTGAAAGAGGATTCAGACCTACCCGGCAATCAGGAGGTACAACAACGAAGTTTGCCCAGCACCGATAGGCCTACACCAGCTAGCGGTTGGATCACTGCCATGACCGTGCACAGGCCCGGGGCACAGGATCTCTCGATACGTCTATGCACGGTGTAGCCATGCAATTTTCCTGCCAAATGCCGCGAAAACCCGCTCGTTTTGTCTATTGTTTCCTGACATTTACTATTTCTTACCACGTTATACTAGGAGAAGTAAGACATGGTGATCAACAGTTGGTTGTGGGCCAAGTCGTCGCGGGCCGGCCGGTACGTTGTGGGACCGGATTCTCTATATCCGTGTACGTCAACGCGGTGACCGTCTCCCAACAACATCTCCCGTGTCCTGCTCAGGCTAGCCGATCATGGTCTTGAGTGTAATTTTTGTGTTAGGCATTGTGCTTGTTGCTGGTCTACCTATATAGGCAATGTTGATCATTTTAGTTATGTATTTTCACTGTACTGTACATAGCATTGTGTATAACTAGCGTGATCGCGCGCGATCAATGCTTTTTGTTCACTGTGTCTGCGTACAGTGAACTCAGCGACATAATGTGCTGAGTGTAGTGTCCCAATGTTCGTAGCTCTACACGAGTTTATACCACTGAAGTTCGTTTCCGATCTTAATATTTACTATTGCATGATGTTGAGTCTTACAAAGGCCTAAACAAAGTGGGGACTGCTCCCATCTCACTCCTATTGAAGTTGAGAAGACTTATGTTTACAAAAATTTATGTTTATCAACAAAAAAACCACGCAAGCGCGGCGCGACGACCACTGCGCTTTAATTTATCAGTTCGTAGAGATGTATTATGCGCACTCGCAGTAACGTTTTGACCCGTTGACCCTTTGATGCGCGTGCGTAGAGCAGGAAGTTGAGCGTACCTAAATGTCAGAGGTCAGAGCTCGCTCCGATCGCGCGAATCGCGCTAAGTTTTCTGCCTGACCACCGTGTGTACTCCTTCGGAAGCTTCTGCTGTATACGGTAAACTTGCCGAATCAGGTCCACAGTTACAATAGATCAGCAATCAACGGCAAATATACCTCTTTACAGTGATCCCATGATAAATTTGTGGAACCAGCGCTTCATTTTTAACTTTCCTGGGAGCACGATGCAAGGCCTGCGTGGCAGGGCTGTGTGTGTTACCGGCGTTGAGGCCACATAACGCCGGTACCCTGCGACGCAGAGCCCGCTGCCCGGACTTGTATTTCATGTTTGCATGCACGGCAGTTGTATTTCTTTTGGTGTTAAACTTCGCCATTGTACCGTCGACTGTTTGTCCCTCCCTGCCTGTCGTTGTTGATCATTTCGAATATATTGCCATGGGGCTGTGTATGGCTTATAATTATAAATATGATGCTGCATGGAGGTAGAAACTTCTTCCGCCATCGCCACGGTGAACGTACGTTGATGCTCCGATGGACGACTGCACTCTAGTCTGCAGAGGTACGTCAAAGGTGATCGTCAAAAACCTAAGCTTCCGCAATGACCCTCGGGGGCTAGGCTTCCATAACTGACGTAGGTTTCTAAAATTATATTTACATGTAATTTCCCTTCCCCCCAGTCTTTTGCTACACGCCAACGACGCCAAAGGAGTCTCGCCATAAAGAGGTTGGGAGGATCCGGACTAATGGAAGGAAACCAATTGAAGAGGAATTTTAGTCAGACGTACGCGTACGACAGCAGGATGATAAAATTTGCCTAAGTAAAATTTGCTTCATGTGCATTATAACGTTTGTCTAGTCAAGCTTATAGGCTGATTTTCAGGTTGTTTTGATTTTGCTCTTGTTTTGGGGAAAACTATTTCCTCCAAAAACCTAGTTTGAGGGTTTTCTTTCGGTTTTGTTCTTATTTTTTTATCATCATTATATTTTTTGCACAGTGCAATGAAAGCATTTGTTCTTAGGTTAATATAAAAGACACATGTCAGCAGCATATCACTCATAGTTAGTTACTCAACAGGACTGTCCATGCAGCTCTATAAGTACAACACAAACAAGACAGAGAAACATTTATTTACTGCAAGAGTATTTATTTGAAAATTATAATACTTATATTGTTATACATGTTCATGGTGTTGTGAAATATAATAAAGATACTGCAATATGACTTAGTAGTGTCTTTTTAAATTCAGATCATCAGTTATGAAAAGCAATACAGAATTACTGGAATAACAATACTGACTAAATTCAAGGTATCTCTTGTAGAAATACCCAAACTGCAAACCTTCAAGATGCATCACCAAATTGACTAATCACAGGGCCAGGTTGGATACCCGTGTTAGCCCTTACATGTACCATCTTAAAAACAAAAATTTACTATAAATGCTTGGCAACCCTAACCTCAAAATTATTTGTCTCTCTAGAACACAATTGTTATTGTACTCTACAATATCTGATACGTGCAACATTTATTTTAAAATGGGATCAAAATCCTAAATATTTATAATGGTGTATTTCCCCTCCTATCACTTAACATCGAACTCAGTTTAAGTTTGAACCCATCTGAAGTGCGGTACGTACCCACTGACTTGATTCAATTCGTATACTGCCACTTGACGTAGCCGGCCCTGCGTACAACGCTGTATGTTCCTGGCGTTACACAGATGGGAGGCCGTATAGCGCCGGGAACACACACCATTGTACGCAGGGCTACCACTTGACGCAGCTGAACACTGGGATGAAACTGTGGACAATTGAAGGCTGTATTTTTTTCACTAAAAGAATTCCTTCGCGGGCTGTTCTATAAGTCGCCATGCATAAGATCGTTATATTCTTGGTACGTATATACATGGAGGTAGTAGAGAAGGAGTCACAACTAGGCGGAGATCAAAGGGACCATGTGTTTTGCCGCTGTTTGCCTTACTAACTACTCCATTAGCACCAACGGGACTTGCGAACGCGTTTTCTCGGATTTAGGAAACAAGATTAAGTTCGTTCGGGTGTTTCGGCCGTCCCTCGGCAGTTGACAGATCTTCAAACATGGCGTCACGTGTCCAAGCGTCGCGTCGGGAAGTTCGAGTCGTTCCACTGATTTTGATGTACACGATGTTAAAGAGGTCGAGGAACAGATAATTGAGGAAGGGAGCTTTTGTATCTGCAAAGGCGCGAAGACTGAGTTGATGATGAGCTTGCGATTACAAAAAATGCCATACATCGTAGAGCAGCATTGTTAACACGCCAACTTTTTCCCAAATCCAGTTCTTGGTTCTTGCCGTGTTTTATCATGTTGTACTGGCATTAATGATAAGGTTAAATAAGAAAGCATAGCTTTTAACTGCTACGTCCATGACTTTAATGAATGGTCGCGATATAAAAACAACACGTACGATGCATTGAAACAAAGCGTCGCTGGCGTCGCGTCGCGTCATTAAACACCCGGGAAACGCTACAAGTTTAACCCACGCTCACGGCAGTGCTGCAGTCCGCTGCACCATACTCAGTACATGATTGAAAAGTTCGTGATCAGAACTTCCATTCTAACATGGAAAGGTTCCTGCGATCGAATGTAAAGTATATAAAAAACGACGTTAAAATTACCCAGATTTTGAGAATGAAAAACTTAAATTCCTTGTAACTTCACTTTTCGTGGACGGAACGTGTCGTTTCTTACGCTATCATGACGCACTTGACCCAAGCTACGCAAATACAGTCTTTGCGCAGGCGTTATGACACTGTGGAGAAACTGAGTCGCATTAGCAAACCCAGGTTAATTTCACTCGGTTCGGTTGCGAAGGTACCGTCGGCAACGCACATGGCGGGAAAGGGGTTTTAAACAATGGACATAAATGGATTAAACCAATGGTGAACAATAGTAATAAACGTAATTATCTCAGTTGTGACTCCTTCTCTACTACCTCCATGGTATACCACACTAAAACGTCGGAATTTCCCAAAATAGAAGTAGGCCGCGATGCATGTAAGGAAGTGTCGAGTGTCCCCCGATGTCCCCCATGGCGCAACGGCCATAAAATGCTGGCCTTTGTGTCCATCAATTGTTCATCGACAGTGTTGTTCACGTGGGATGAAAAAATCGGCCAAAAAGACACTGTACGATGGATTTGAATATAGCTGAATGAAATCATGGATATTCTGACAGAAACAACATGGCGGAAACCCTGAGCGGACCGCTGAAAGTATTGCATAAAATCTACCGGAAATCCGAACTTTCCACCCTCGCTGGTAGCCATGACGTTAACTGAAAGTCCAAACTGTTTCTGCTTCCAAGCTTGACCCGAATATGTCTCTCCATCGCCTTTACACAAGAGCCGAAAGCACCCGGTGCGGGACGCGTGCCCTGAGAAAAATCCATTTTCGTGTTGAACGGGTCGCTTATGCAAATGTCAATCTGCGCATGCGCAGTGCTCCAAACTACATCTCTATATTAAGGTAGTGACTCAGTTTCGTTGACACATATTTTCAATCAAAAGTTTCACATAGAAAACAGGGTCTCACACCCAACATGTGGTACATTTTCTAATAGGTCTATATTTGAAGAAGGTAAGAATTTTGTTTAGTTGTCAAAACATGCATTGGTATGTTTGTTTAAGTCAAAAACATGTGATTTTGAATTTTTTCACTTAAAAGAGTATAAGTAAGAATTGGCAGCAGCCCTAAGTGATCTGTTACGGCACTAGACAGCTGGATATCCAGGGAGAAAAACAGTGTTTTGGATTTTTGAAATTCGCTTTTGTTTCTGCACAGTGAGCCTTCGAAGTGTGAACTGTCGGATTTTCGCATAAATTATCAGCTTTTGTTCACGTTTGTCAAGTTATCGTCACTTCAGGGTGGGTTATCAAAAATCTAAGACACGGTTTTTCAGGTCTATTCATGAAGTGTTAGCATGCGAAAAAATCGGGAAATCCGCCCACGCGTCGCTGACTTACACTCATTTGAAGGTGCGCATACATAGCAAAAATCGGAACTGAGAAAATCGACGATTTGTGTAAACGTCCCATTTTTCACACAAAATCGCCGAAAAAAGTCGGATTTTTGTGCGTTTCAAAAAACATTATTCGATCTGGTCTAGATTAAATATTGGGCATCAGGTTAGAGAATTTCTGACAAGTCCTAAACATTAGTTCGCCTAAAAATGATGAAAATTGTGCGTAGAAACGTGAGGCTGGTCAGCGTAAGCGGTGGGTACTATTTACACGATAAACACTAGAAAGATAATTCAGGGCATAATCTGTTTGTCAAATACGTATCTAGCTTATAATTATATTAACTGTACACTGTTTGGTAACGGTTAGAGTCTGGTTACAAGACGAGAAAAGTTTAAAAAAATCATACAGCCGGAATGGTTTACAGGTCTGCGTTCTGCCGACGACGCGCGCTCGCTCTCTCGCAAGCGCTCGACTTCCGGTCTCACAGCCCGTAATTTATGCACGTACCAAGTGTGAAATGGTTGCCCAGTTCATTTTAGTGCCGATTTTTGTGCCTATAGTACAAGACGTCACTTGCTTGCTTGCTTGCTTTCGGAGATGAGACGACCAACTCTCGATGCTCTAAAAAATTCTGTAGTTGAGAAGTTCAAGGAATGCGGGAAAGTCGCACTTGTTTTTGTGGTTTTCACATGTGATCTGCTGCAGTCCTTTTGCTCACCATAAAAAATGACCTGGTTTTCGTGCGCTATTTCGCTTTCCACTGTGACATGTACTATTATGGCCTCGGGTATGAAACCAGAATCAACTTCAGTTACACGTAAAAGCGATTCTTCATGACTTAAAATAAACGACTGAGGCGATACTCGACAGATTCACTCATTGTAAAATTGAAACGGCGACATATCGCGACACCCAGCAACACTCTCTCGACCACAGATAGAAATTGACAGGCAACGATCGTGAAGCGACGTTTCGCGTACGCTGCTGTGCTCTAGACCGACATAACAGTGTCGGATTGACAAATTGGACAAACCATGCTTCCTACATCCATGGACAAACTAAGTCCAAGACAGTCCAAGATATGGGCTGCTGTTATAGAACCATATTTTCCAGTGAAGATTAAATAGATTCTCTTTGGACGGCAGTGTAATCTATAGCCCGGCGTACGATGCTATGTGTTCCGCTACAGCTAATCGCCTCGCTCACCACAACCCTGCAAAGACCCGTACGTAGGGTGGATGACTTCAAATCCATTTTGGGACTTGACGTAAAAAGCCAAATTACTGTCGAAATTCAGCGTTCTTGGGCCCAAGTCGTATCCCTGCCTACCTCAGCTACTCGATCGCTTCCAAAAATGCCAGTCTTTTATTCACTTTTTGTAAATAACCGTCGATGTCGGCAACTCTCTCGCTAGCCCTGTGTACGATGCTGTGTGTTGGCTGTAGCGGCCAACACACAACATCGCGTCCATCAGCTTTCCATTTTGCTTCTTCGGCCCCCGTTTGCGTTTTCTACACTGCTTATACTGCCGGCAGTCATCAGCCATGTTGGATAGCGTCTCTTATGAAGACGTGCGCGCATGCGCAACATGGTGCGTAAAATTTACATAATCTCCTCAAGGTATAACGATAACGCTGACAGTAATCCGGACCGTTAAAACAAAAAGAAAATAATAACTCGCGCAGTGGTTAGAAGGCCGTGTTTTCACTAAAATTTAAGACATTTTCCAGTACAATGTTACCTCACAGTTTTCTCTAATAAAAAGATCATATTTCAGGGGTTCAGAATATGAAATAATCACAAAATCGCTAAAATTTACAAAGGAACCAGAGTCACTACCTTAAGAGAGAACACGAACTGTTTATTAAGCACTGCTTAGCTTAATTCCACGATATTTCAATAGAGTAGAATACATAATGTCTAGCGTCAAGAGCAATATTAAAGAGAACAAACCTCAGTTAATCGTATGGATAAAATAACACATGAAGTGAACACATTTGGTCTTGTCGAGTTGCCTTTTTATCCACAAATTTCTGTCACTCAAATAAAGCGGCAAGCTTGACGTCAGCATTGTTAGACAGTGCAGGAAATGAGCACGACCAAAGCGAGCACAGGGTGCTGCTAGCAAATGAACCGGAATCTGTGCTTGTCCCTATATTATACAGTCTACAGTGGTCGGGGCATCGTAGGTTTATGAGTTTACAAATCAAATCTTTCTGAAACTTGGATGAAGTATGCGCATGCATGACGTGTAAATAACAGCTCAAATATTTTATTTTAAAAGCACTCACCCTACTTCCCTATCAGGTGAATAGCCATAGCTATCACTATCATCATCGTCGTCTAACAGGTCATTATCACCATCGCCATCGTAGGCATGCGTCACATAGCTGCTCCAGTCACAACAATAAGAGTACACACTGCTACCACAGCAGCACCTTTCGTCGTCCGAGTCCACAAACCGAGGATTGGCAATCCCAATTACTACTACAATAACCTTGTGACTCTGAAAACAATACAGGAAATAAACGTTGATTACAAATACTCATTTCACGTTCTGTTGTAAAACGGGTAAACAATGCAAGTAATACCTGTCATATTTGCGGAAAAGTTACGATAAAAACACAGATACTACATATCAAGACATAAACGGGAATCTCCAGAAAGATTACAGAATAGTGAAAAATAGTGACAGCGATGGTAACAGTCGTACACAACTCTAACAGTTTTATACAGTCACAGCGCTAAATGGGCCATTCTATACTCTCAAGTTTTATCTGACAAAAAAAATTATTTCAAGGGTCCAAATGAGATAACATTTAATTTGATATTTGTGTTTACATGTATTTGTTAGTTGTGAGCTACTAGTCGGGCACACACACGTTCAGATGTGAACAATGACCCTCGAGTTTTTTTATGAGAGGTCCTCTAACAGCGCTATCCCATAGCATAACCCTAATGACCCAGTGGGAGAAATAAGGCAACAATATTTTGTATCAACTCAGTACAGCCCTCGTACTCCGTGAAGTTTATGTTTAAAAATCCGTAAAAGTTGACGAAAAAGGTATACACGGCGTGCTATGCACTGTGTACTATTTTGCGACCGACTGTTGATACCCCATGTCCCATTGAAAGAAAACGTTATACGTGGTATGGTATTCACAATTTGAAAACCCACCTGGAAACTGTGTCCAATCCTCGACAAAAATTCAGGTCAACACGAAAAGTTGTGAGAAAAATCGTGTAGTGAGACAGTACGTCAGATTTTGGTGATACGTGTTGGGAAAACTATAATAGACTATTTGAAAGATTTTATCATACCTGCAGACAGAAATAAAATCAATACCGACAGAATACAGAGCTTCAAAATGGCGTCCATGTTGTTAAGCTAGGCCTTTCTCTTGTACTGAAATATAAGGTGGTCAAATGACCCCGTATGTAGGAGAAATTAGGCAACAACATTGTGTATCAATGTGTATTCATTATACACGAGACCAGCAAGTTTGACGATCCGTTACACGCATTCTGATGCAATTAGGCAATAAAATCTAACTGATTTTATTTGATTACGACAGACCTTACATTTAGATTAGAGTTTTGGACCAATTGCAGTTCCGATTGCTTCGACAAAATTATAACTAAAATGGGTCGTTTATGGAAGACCAGCAACCCGTACAATTCTAACATTTAAGACTAGGCAGTACAGTATTGACGCAGGCGAAGCTGTTCGTGATCAAACCACTGTTCGATCATGAACAGTTGATCCACTTCTGTATACTTCGTTGTCAGACCATATGTTTAAATTTATGTAACAGGCGTGTGAATCCGACAATAAGTGGTATTCTACTTGTCGGAAAGCTTTTATTGAACGAAGCTCACTGCCTGAGTTCAGACGCTGTTTCGCTTTTGTCCAAGATATGTATAGGTTAACAGACTGACACTGAGTAAAGGTGGATCAGGAGCAGCCAACTTGCCGATTTTAAACCAGAGATATTTCATATGAAACGTACTATTCTACGATATGTTGAACAAAATTTAAATTTCAGGATGAAATGGAAGCTGTTTGCAACTGCCCTCCCTCTTACTTGTCTTAGATTTGAAATTTCTAAAGGTTTCCTCGACCACGTCTCCAAGAGCATCACAAACCTAAGACAGAAACCCATTGCACCCCTTTCCACAAAAGCCAACAGACAACAGAATCCCGAGTTTCCCGAGCTCATTAACTCTTGGATCAGAAACAGAATCAACCATTCTGGTCCGCCCATCCTTTACTCACCCGCTTGTTTTTGTCTTTCGCTCCAGATCATTGCGGACATACGCAGCATAAAATACGTTTATTACAGGAATATGATCGGAGCTGCAATGTCATCGGTCGATTTAAGACTTTATTCTGAACCCGTACAAAAGGTATATTGTAAAAGTTGGAGAGTCCGAATATCTGTCCCCTAGGCGCATTCTACCCTAAATAGTATAACTGTGATATTGTTTCATTCTAGGCGAAGGGCAGTATAGCATCACAAGCTTTTGTTAAGTGAAGATATTCAGTGTGTGATGTTTAACATAAGCAGAATTACGGCATGTAAGATGAACGGCAATACAATCACATTTTGTATAAGTATTTATGTCCCATTTCCCAAGAAAACCATTTTCTGAAGCTAGGGCATACATTCTTCGGCATGCATTATCATGTTTGGCAAAAAAAATGAGGAGAAAGAAAAAGGAGTAAAAAGCCAGGGTGTAAACTTCCTTATTGAGTTAGTAAACATTATATACAAGTTTATAGTAACAAAGTTTATTCAAATATTACCTTTTAATGATGATCAGGCTTTACAGCAGGGAAATTAATGTTGACCATGTTTGACAGATGTTTATTACAAGTTATTGTTTACATCTTGTTTCGATAGATACTTTTTGCAAAACTTTCACCAGTAGATGTTGATGATCCACATTTTCTGAAAATGGAAACAGGGCTAACAGAAAGCAAAGCGGCATTTTATAGAAATGCGTGAAGTTAAATCTCTTAAGTAGTGTTGAACGTGTTCACTGTGTAACTGTTATTGCATTTTTTGATTTCTACCTCTTTTAATTACATTGTTCAGAAATAGAATAATACCATCAAACGGTGCATGTATGTAGACAATCTCCGAGTTTGTTTCTTTTTCCTCAAAAAATGTAAAAAGTTCCTCTATCTGTATGAGAGAAGCTTAAAATTAATATAGGAGCTACAGACATGGGTATTTGTTGTGTTTTATTGAATAAATGTTTCAGGGTAGTTTATTGTAATAGTTGTTGTTTTCCTTTATTTATTTATTCATTTGAATAGAGAGAGAGAGAGAGAGAGAGAGAGAGAGAGAGAGAGAGGAGAGAGAGAGAGAGAGAGAGAGAGAGAGAGAGAGAGAGAGAGAGATGCACTGGCGTGTGGATAGATGGATAGACAGCTGTAACAAAATAAATAATGATGATATATCAGTGACATTGGAATCTAAAGATGTAACTAAGTGATTATCTGCATTCTAATTCAGATCTTGTGTAAGGTTACAGCAAATGACCCTACAAGCCTCGGTGCCGACCTAAGTAACCTGTTTCATATTTTACTAAACATCCATTTCAGTTTATTAAACTTACTACTGGATTATGCAGGTACTCCTCAGTTTGTGCTGAAAGTCTCATTATAACCAGGAGAATTTGCCCAGGAACCAAACCAAGACTTGGAGCTCCATTGCCTCTCACAGTATGACAGAGGACAATGTAGTGAGCCAAGACTTATAATACCATTCAAGTATTTTCAAAATACACTCGTGTTCACGAAACTTCAAAACTTATTACGTTCAAACCCATTAGGTTACTAAGTTATATTTCAGTCATTTACTATCTGTCATTCATCAAAATCTATGTCATTCTGCAAAAGTCAGTCGCTCATGTCTCTCTTGTTCCACTATAATTTTCTGCTGCAGTTTGTGGAGGGACTAAAACGAAGAGGATATTAACGGCCCATGAGCACAAATCAGTGGTGATTTCCAGGAGCTTCGGATAGACAAAGACAGGTTGGTTTGGTTGTAAGAACAGATACTACACACGTTAGTACAAACAGATTTTCCTCCGACGACATCTGTTTCATAAAAGTCAGCTATGTTAGAATCGATGAAAGGTTATTGAGATTAAAACGTTGGGACCCTGAACACTAGGGCACATGATCCTCTGATGTAGGATATACCCAGAATGTCCGACTAGATGATGTGTGAACAAATCAACGTTTTTTAACACATGTAATTTTTCTCTCCATATATCCAGCAGGCGCCGATTCCTATAAAATCGCAATGCCATCGCGTCAGCGGTCAGTCCACTTGAGCACATCGCAACCCACAGCGCGCAAGTTTTTTTTAAAACTTTTCCCGTAACAGTGTTTCAATCGACTTTGCCCGTGCGTTTGACATACCAAAATGTTTTATTTAGATCATAGATATTGATTTTCGAAAGTTTAGAACAATTGAAGGGTTACAGTTAAAGAGAAAAAGAAGTAAAGAGGGTAGAGAAAGAAAGAAAGTAACACAATTTGAACTAATTTGGAATAATTGGATTTTCATAATCTTTAAATTTCTCAAAAGTTTTAGGTGCCTGATAGTTTAATGTTGCAATAATAAAAATTACTTATAAAAACAAGTGTAAAATCAGATGAGATCACATTTGTAGATTAAATCAACATTACCTCACCATCCAATTATCCCAAAATAGTTCCAATCGTGTTAAAAGACAATTTCACGAGATATAACGAAGTGCATTTGCAAGAGAAGAACACAAACTACAACCGATAATGATTCTGCTGTTCATGATTATTTATTCTCCAGTCAGATACGAGTAAACCTATCATTTTACTGGCTCTCACGCAGTACAATTGATAAAATATGATTTCATGGACATAAGAATGCCAAGTTTGGTGGCATCCTTTCTTTAGCCGAAAAGCATCATGTCAGATATATCTATAGGATGCAGGTAGACTAACCAAAATGGCATTACGGCAGAGCGTATGCTGCAAGGAATACATCGGTATCTTTCCATCCATCCTTAATACCGTGAGGATGGCCCATTCGTATGTAAAAACCCCTCTGGTATTGCGTCTTCCACTTACTACACTTTTTTTGAAAGAAAAGGAATTGAGAGCAGGATCGCATTGTCTTGTATCGCTGACGGTATTTCGTCACCACTCCATAGTGCTGGGCTGACGGATGATCTGTAACTCGACGGCCGACGATAATAGGAACTTTCTGTCCACTAACGTTTTGCGCACCTGATCACTGATGGATTTTGTGATAGGCCCTGCTAATTCGTATCTACTCGACGTCAATAGCTGTACGCTACGTCCTCCTCTCGCCCGAAAGAATTCTTGATACCGTCCATGTCATATTGCCAGGTGACACCTTGTCCATTGTAGCAAAACGAATTCAGTTCATCACGTATTTTGACGGTGTATCTAATGACTTGCTCGTTCGATAATTCTGGAGCTATGGTGCTATTCTCAGGTCCCGTCGTACCATCTTCGCCACTGCGCCACAAGTTTTTCAGGCGACTGTTGACTCCAAAACGGTGTGCAAGTCGATCAAAGTAACCGAAAACCATCGCCCAGGCCACGGAAGCACTACCTGTTTGACACTCGTTGTGGTTTGTTTGCCAGTATCTTGGGAATAAATGCTCTCTGTCTATTTCATATTCTTTGTACTGTGACCAGCCCCAAACTTCCGTCCAAGTTCGACGCCTCTGCCTGTCACTAGGATCATCTTGTCCGCCGTTTCCATCCATACCGTCAGCCCAGCCTTCCGGTAAAATGCCAAACCGACGAACGAACAACTTCCCCGATTTCAGCTTGACTTCAACTCGGAAACTGAGTTCGTTACCATGAAGAGCCTCCTTTATCATAACGTTGTCATCGCTAAGAGCAATCACGATGACGGAATTCCATTGTCACCTGTATGTATCTTCTCCCTGTTCACTTTCCCGTCTTCGTGGCACAGATCAACCAAAAGCTTAGTACATAGGACTTCTTGCGCTCTCGGGAGATCGTCCTCTGTCGATGGCTGATGCGGAACAGCGGTCACCCAGATGCTTTCGTATTCTTCACCAATCGCAACTCTAATAGCTTCCCCTGAAACAGATGTATGTACAATACATGCAATTAAATTCAGGGGCAGTATGATGATAAAAATTCGCGCAATATTTGCTTATGATATTTAAAAGGATGGCAAGTTGCATACGCAAAGGGGGTGTATTCAAGGTGATGATGATGATGATGATGATGATGATGATGATGATGATGATGATGAAGATAGCATTGCACCATTATGTAAAGAATGTATCTGAGGATACATTAATTAAATTAATTAAAATTAAGTCATCGACTAACCATTGATTCGACGCAGTCAAGGGTATTGAAATATTTGCCAGAAAACGTGAATGCAATTTTGGCAGACACTAGAGCTTGCCGGCTGTAGATTCACTCACAGCCATAGTTTGTTCATGACAGTCTAGGTGAAGTATGCCCGCGAAATAAGGTAACGTGCTGAAGAAGCTTTGAGAGAGTTTTGTCTGATTTATGTCTCACCAAACTATTCATTCGAGCAATGTATCTTGACTAAAATCTGTTTTGGTATTTGTATCGTCCTCGTCACCACCACAACCACTGCCGACACCACCACCACCTCCATCATCATCACGATACTTGAATAATTCGTCTATTATCTAATGTTTCCCTCGTAGTGCCGTCGAACCAAGGGTACATGAAGTGAGTTATCCCAGCTCGACTGTATTTGAGGCCAGGATAATTGAAACACACCCATGCCAAACGAAACCCATGATGATGCTTTTAAGCTATATTCCACTAACGAGGGCCAACCACACAATCGGAAACCGCGTTCCTTTGTAATACTCAATCGACCGTCAGACTATCTCGTGTAATCATTTCTCCGGAATCTTCAGCGGTTCAAGACTTCCAACAACTTGTGCCAGTAGTATGAATTTGTCTGTGAAGGTAATTTCAAGTAGCAGTTTTGGTGTTGGTATTTTCAGCTTTCCTGCTTTCGTTTAAGGGAGTAAGTGTTTGAGATTATGCGCGATGAGTTGCGTTTACCCTACACGCAGTTCCCTTACACGACCGAAACTTTTCAGTAAAGGAAATTGGGAAAGCTCTAATATTGGCTCAACAGCGACCATATTTACATGTAAATAAGATAAACATTTAAACGAGAATAATATATCTTCAAATTTCGTTGTTGGTGAAACATTATTACTCCAACGTAACAGAGTAAACAGGTGAAATGTTACTTTCTTGTACCTGGATGAAGAGCTTGTTCCGCCACAATCTCTTCGCTTTCAAACTGACTTGAATTTTGTTGCCATCAACACGGTCGAAAACAGACACCGTTTCCGCTTCTCTTCCTCCTGCCTCAATTCGTTCAATGTGAGTCAGCCAATCTATTTCAGCCAAGGGCATGAGTTCTTCGATTAATGTGGTCAAAGCACGAATGCAGTCCTGAAAGTTTGTTAAAGTTAGAAACAAATCAAATCTAGTCAACTGCGCAGCCCAAGGGGCTCATTGCACTTTGAAAGTTAAGGCAGTGTTTTGTTTGTATTTGTGTTGAAAACGTCGAATGTGAAATTGTTCATATGTGAGTAATTTTTTTCAAAACTGCAGTATTTTTCGCCGTATACTTTCATCTTGGGAGCACGGTATGTGAAACTGTTCTCCGTATCTAACTAAGCGAATTACCATCTGGGCCCAAATAAAATAGGTCCAGATTTTCTCGGACCAAAATCAACTCGCTATCGACCAAATTCTATCTCGGCTCAAATTTAGCCAAATTATTGGAGAGCACACCTCAGACAAACAAACAAACAAACCAGATATGAACTGAATATGCTCACGTGTTTTACAGCAGGTTCATTAATAGTAGTACGCTCATGGAACAATAAGATATATGTTATCACTAAATATAGCAGGTTTTTTTCAACATCGCACAGTACTCTCAGATTTTAATCACATAATTACAAAACTTTATTTAATATGCAAATGAGCTGTTAATTAACTTGACACTGGTCAATGCTTCATGGGACAATTAAATATCCATCAGATCAACATTTGTAGCACATTTTATTTAATTTAATGCAGTAATTTTAGAGTAATGTCATTAATTGCAAAGTTCATTAAATATGCAAATAATCCCTATATTAACTTGACACTGTTCAATGATTCATAGCACAATTAAATATTTATCAAATCAATATCTATAGCACGTTTCAAAAAATTTGGTGCCCTAATTTCAAGTTATATACCTGATTACAAAGTTTATTAAATATGCAAATGAACCCTTAATTAACTTTACTAAATGTTTTACAACACAGTTAGATATCTGTAGCAAGTTTCATCAAATTTAACGCTATAATTTTGGAGTAATATCACTAATTACAAAGTTCATTAATATGCAAATAAACCCTTAATTAACTTCACACAAGTAAATGCTCTTCACCACAATTAGATATCTGTCGGCTCAGTATCTGCAACAGATTTCTTAACATTTGGTGCAGTTATTTGGAGTTATATCACTAATTACAAAACTTCATAAAATATGCAAATGACCTATTTGTTAACTTTACACTGCCAAATGCTTCTCAGTACAATTAGATATTTATCAAAACAATAACTGTACCCAATTTCAAAGACTTTGGTGCCGTAATTTCAGAGTTATATACCTAATTACAAAGTTCATTAAATATGCAAATGAACCCTTAATTAATTTCACATTACTGAATGCTTTACACTACAGTTAGATATCAGTCGGATCAGTATCTGCAGCAGATTTCATCACATTTGGTGAAGTTATATCGAAGTTATATGACTAATTACAAAACTTCATAAAATATGCAAATGACCTATTTATTAACTTGACACTGTCCAATGCTTCTAAGTATAATTAGATATATATCAGATCAATATTTGTTGCAAGTATCATCAAGTTTGGTGCAGGAATTTCAGAGTTATCTCACTAATAACAAAAGTTCATTAAATATGCAAATGAGAAGGCAATTGACATGACACTCACAATATCATCATAATGTTCTGAGATTGTCATCTGTGAAAAGTTTCATGAAATTTTGTGCAGTATTTCTTGATATTTGTCTACACTGTCATTACCGTCTCCATAGGGAAACCATTGTACGGAAAAAAAACGATATTGCATAACTTCATTAATATGCAAGCCACACTAACCAAAATCTAATCAGTTCTTGCAAGTAGCATATGGTACCTGTGTACCAAATCTGACTTGAATCCGTTCAGGCGTTTTTGAGTTATCGTGTAAACAGACAGACAGACAGACACACACACACCTACACACACTAACACACACACACACACACGGACAGACAGACAGACATCGCTATGACAATAGCCCACGTGTTTACACACTTGAGCTAAAAAATGAGCGAACGTCAAGTAACCTATATATTCGTGTACTTTCTCTATTGTTTTATTTTACCTGAATGAGACAAGAGAGGAAGTTGGCTACTAGAGGCGATTAACATGACCGAAACTTTGATCGTTTACTCTTGCTCAGTGACGACCATATCAATCAGTAAAGAACAAACTTGTAAAAGTGGAATCTCGCCACGCTACATATAAGAATGGTGAACGGCGACCTATGCATCGTCTTCACATCATCAAGACAAAAACTAAGTTACATTTAAAGATTCCGAAAAGCTTACAAACTGAAACTTTATTTTGTCACAGGCCTGCGCATTAGTCGGTTTTAGGCTGAGGTGGTCCTGGTGTAGCAAGTTTTGGACGGAGTTGGTCTTGGCATAGACCATTGGACGTCTTTGGGATGCATTAAATGGAAAATTTGTATAAAAACGAAAGGGTCCATGTCTACTTTTGCAGGGATTATTCAAGGCTTACAGGAACCGAGCATGAAACCGTAGGCTGTGACAAACTTTAAGGCTTGTCGCAGAGAAATTCTAAAAATTATCTGACAAGTTACACTCATATTCCAACTTATAATACATATATAAAACTGTACCAACCTCTTTTTCAGAGTTTGCGTCACACACGCTCCCTGTCACATCAGTCGAAGCCGCCACGATTTGTCCCTTTTCATTCTTGCAGAATATGTATTCTTCTGGATTCAGCATGTAGAACCTGGTGCATGATGCTCCGAGTATAGTGGCTGCTGTATCGACCTGTTGGGTTGGTGTTGGTAATGACCCCTGGGCAAAAAGCCTGCTATTGCCGATGTATCTCTTTGCGGAGAGTATTACGTACTGGTTGTCACTGGTAAGGATTTCCCAGAATGCCAAATACTCTTTGGCCAGTACCTTTCTGTAGACTGGTATCGCTTCTCCAACTGAAAGGAAATATGGGGCGAACATCATTAGATGTCGGTATTTTCCTCACATGCAAACATATGTTTACGCTAACTATGGTTCGCAATCCGTGAAGGGGTCTTTTGGATCGTGTATACGAGCTTGTTTCGGTTAACTAGTGTCCAAATTCACTAGGATTTTGTATTACTTCATGAAATGATTTTTTATCGTTTATACTCATGACGAATCGCCTAGAACTTTCATACTGTCACCGGTAAACTTACGAAAATAGTTGATGTGTAAAGAAAATTAATCTGAAGGAACAGGATAGCAATCAACAAAATATCTCATCTTTATCGCATTACATAGATTCTTAAGTACAGAGGAAGTGATGAAATACCGTTTTAATTCATTTATGAGATCACAATTATCTCACCTTTAGTGCGGGGAAAAGTCAGATTTAGCGACTCTGATATGTCCAGTATTTCGTCTTGGATCTCCAATGGCATGTCGCTGACGGGTTTGGGTATCGGGTTCTGCTCTTCAAGGCTGGCGGTAATGCTGCTTCGATAGATGACGATGCAGAAAATCAGGGCGTTGTGTGCCGGATCGTGTACATGGCCAGATGAAGTGGCCACAGCTACATGAAAGACTATGCCAACCTATGGGGAATTTATACTTTTTGAGGCCCGATGACGAAATAAGAAAAAAACCTAAAACCCGAGGAAGCAGAATTAATAGCTTGGTACCTGTATATACAATGTTTTAGCGAGAGGTAAACAATGTCGTTTTTAACCATTAGCTGGAACGCTGACAAAGCACTCCGCTGACTCCGGGGAATCTGCTGGAACGAGCACACAATAACATGATAGCAAAAGTCTATCCATTTCTCATCAGATATGTACACGCCCATGTCACATTGGACACCCCGCAGACAGTAAAGGGTGAGTGTGTGTACGCGGTGGGTGGGGGTTGGACTAATGTATATGGCTGCATGGTGATTACAGATATATGTTTCTAGAAAAACTTAAAGCTAGCATACTTTAGAGCGAAAGTACGAGTGAAAAATAAAATAATGCGATGTGTCTCATGTAAACGGTCTACAACCAGATATGAGGTAAGAGTGCTCCCTTGTTTTAGAGGGAAAATGGGCGCTCCTTATTAACAAATGTTTACTCTTTAAAAAACTCGATTTTATTAATTTATTTAGTAGATTTTGTTCGTTATGATTATATTAAATGGTCACGGTGCATAAATTTAGAGGAGTGGACACGCTCAGATCGGCTCAGCGATATTTGATATAAGCTTTCGAAGACCAGAATTCTCCTTCAATGATAATCTGCCGAGTTGAAAATAAGGAAATTATGCAACATGTAGCCCTGTTGCATGATTTTCTTCATACTATCGAGTTATTTTTCAAAGAAAATAGTTCTACACATTATCACAATTTACAGAAAACATTTAATGTTGACAGCTGTACTAGACTACTTGTTTCATGATTGTAACAGGATGAGTCCTTTTACTCAATAGAGAATATGTAAAGAAACAGCTGTTATTTTGAATTTTTAAGCGAAAATAGTAGCTTTTACGAGTAAAACTGAAAATTATGAATGAATGCTGAAAATGCAAGCTGAAACTGACCACATTGCCTGATAACTGGGCCACATACACGACTTTATATTATAATTCCATTGCCTAATAACTGGGCCACATACACGACTTTATATTATACTTTATTAAAGGTCTGTTTTTGTGATATCGAAAAAGCAGCGAAGTAAAACATTAAAGAAGTCATTGAAAGGTTTAGCGTAAAAAGCATACATGGTCTTCATTTGCCATTTGCTAACGACAGCCACAAATCATATTCAACAGGGCTCTGTAGTTAAGGTAGAATGCGCCTCGAAAGTGAAAAGTTTAAACTTTGGCTCAAGCTTTCCCAAATAAAATTTTAACCATTTTCTTACCAAATCAACAATAGAAATCAGGGGACACCGTGCGAAACAAATTACTCAACGTTTTCGATATTTGAAATTCAAAATGGCCGCCATCCCCGTGTTGGAGTAAAAATAACATTTTGGATTTTCGGAAACCTATGTAGAGGAAAGATTTCCTTTTTCCTAGAGCTTTAAAATGAACCCCGCAAGTGGTAGATCAGAAAAGAATTTTAGATATTTGAAAGTCCGAGGTGCGTTACGTCACTGACACACTATCCTGAGAAAATGTTTACAAAGTATAAAGACAATGATGTACATCTCACGGAATTCACAACTCTGGTACCCTCAACAGCTACGAATGTAAATTTTAATGTAATGAGTCAATGACAAGTTTTTCTCACTTCAGAAAAAATTGTAGAAAAACAGTGAACCTGTTGTAAGCTACTACACAATGAACACCATCCTAGGTGTATTTTTATATTTACTCAACTCAAAGGGCACCCTCAGACAAACACTGATTAGTAGTTTACATACGGGAGATGTGCAACCGGTGTCCTTCGAAGTGTGTGCAGTCTATTTGTCATGTACTATGTACGGTAAGGAGAATCACTTTTTTCCGCGTTACTTAGCGATCGTATGAAGCGGTTTCATGGAGGCAGATCAAAACACCATGTTGCTCATCGATATACGATGCAGGATGTGAATATTAATTCAAATTTGTTCACTTTTTACAGAATGACATTCTGTTGCGCAATTTATTGTGTACGATCGTGGTGTTTTGTGCGTAGGCGGGAATAAAATATCATTTTTATTATAAATGAGCATCTGTACCTACATTGAATGCTTGAACGGTGACGCTCACCGATATCGATAACTTATTCATCGGTGACAGGTTTTTGACAGGTCGTTTGTGAAATTATTGAAATTCGGATGACGCTATCTCTTACCACCCACTTTGCAAACTAAATTTGTAAACACACATGGCTAGTCGCCTGTCACTCCATGTCATTGTATAGTGTACCGTTGTGTTTACCAAATTTCGAAATCCCGTCACCAGAGTACGTAGACCGTTAAATACATTTGGATTTATGCATTTGTTCGTTACAAATTCTTAAAAATGACAGTAATATATGGATAGTTATCGATAAGCGTCATCGTTCAAGCATTCAATGTAATCGGATTAACATATAGATACTGTTGCTCATTTATACTAAAACTTATATTTATTCCCGCCTACGCACAAAACTATGGAAATCCGGTCACGACATGCGACCTGCGACTTCAAAACTGCGACCTGCGTCCTATGAGTTTGAAACATGCGACCTGCGACTTCGGCATTTTGACCTAGGTGTAACCTGCGACTTCGAAACTGCGACCTGTGTCCTGCGAGTTTGAAACATGCGACCTGCGACTTCGGCATTTAGACCTAGGTGTAACCTGCGACTTCACAACAGCGACCTACGTCCTGCGTGTTTGTCAAACTGCGACCTGCGACTTCACAACTGCGACATGCGACCTGCGTCCAGTCTGGTGGTTCAGATGGGAGACTGATCTGCATGTGATTCCAGAAACTGAAAAAGAATCATAATTAGGCTTGAAACTAAACGAATCATAATTACGCTTGAAGCTAAAATCCACAGATCGTTCAATTTTCCGTCACAATACGGGACCATGTTCATAGACAGTCTGAGAAATCAGAGAGGTAGTGGTATATTCTTGTCCTCTTTGTCAAATCAACATTTCCCTTGGTTTTGAACCCAATCTTAATGATTGTCCGCTTTTAGGTTAGTTGGCATAAGGGACAACACCGACACTCCTGAATCAAACTGAAGGTATACCCAAGAGATGTTTAAGGTTCATCAGGAGCAGCCCTCCACTTATAATAATAATAATAATAATAATAACAAGGCAGTATTGCTGAAGGCAATGAGTACTTGGGCCGTGATAGAGTAATTTTGAGGACAATATATACTACTATTCAAATATGGTCTTGAATTTCCTCCTGTCAATTAGGCATTTGATTAACTGGCTATTAAACGAAGCAATGGCATGACAACGGCAAAATATGTCTAGCAACTTTGTGTGAGTTTGAGGCAGGGGTTCTTTATTTATAGTGAAAATTGCTTAAACTCCTTAAATATTCAAATTACAGCAAATTTCTTTTGTTCTCGATGGTAGATGTCTAATATTTAGATGGGCATATTTAGATTTCTACCCTATAGTTATCCCTATATACCAAAAATCGGACATCCAGCTCTATTGGCTTGCTCAGAATTAGATATGTGCATAATTAATGAGGTACAATATGAGGTGTCATAAGGTGTCCCATCATACCAAATATGAAGGGTGTAGCACTTGTGGTTACTGAGTTGTGGACAAATATATCTATTTGAGGTCAAAGGTCATTGAGGTCACGTGACATTTTGTCAAATAATGTATTGCTAAGTTATTCCTATATACCAAAAATCAGACCTCTAGCTCTATTGGCTCGCTCGCTTGAAAACAATCTCATAAACCTGGCCATATGGGCAACTGTGTATGGGCAGCTGGATGCTTGACTTCCCGGAGAAGGCGAGCTGTCACGTTCAAGCTCAGGATTATTTGTCGATCAAATTTCAGTAAATTTACCTTACCTAGATGAAATTTTGTCTATAGGCTGAAATTTCGCCGAATTTTGACGAAATTGCATCGATTTTTCAGGTTCATATCAGACATTTTTGAGTTTTGAGTGCAGAAATAAGTTTTGAGGCAACATGGCTGCGACCCCATGTTGACCCCGGTATCTGCTAAAGTGCGGGTTGCGGGCTGCGGGCTGCGGGTTTTTAGAATTATGGCTAGATTTCTAATACATGTAATATGGCATTTAGTATATAAGAAATAAAACCTTTAGAATGTGTCTATTATAAATAATGATGATCAGGTCTATCGTACAGTATCCCTTTTCCTGCGAAGTCCATATTTCACCATCAGGTCAAGATGGTTAAAATTAATGAAACACTACTATATGGTGTATTTTAACGTAATACTGTATATTTGAAGGCTGTTGAAAACATCAATGCTGTAAACTTGATTTTTTGGACTAAAGATGCTATAACAGACCAAACCAAATGGGTGAAAATACGTCATGTTTCTGAAAAAAATCAAAATCTGCTAAACTAAAAGCGGCGATTCCGAGGACCAATTTATTTATTCCGAGCTGCCTGGCCATTACAAATAATTAGGGATCTGAATCACTTTTCTTTCTTGCCATGGATGTGAGTGAGAAATATACGTAATACCAGACTGACAAAAAAAAAATCGCGCCTCGGAATGTCGCCACTTATCGCGGAATGAAAATTGTTACATTTCTAGTATCAGGCCATAGGAAGTAAATTCTCTGTAATGCATCCATTCACAATTCGGTTCCAGGGCAACTCATACAGAAAATTAAACAATGCCTAGTTAAATGCAATGCATAAGGAAAGATTTGACTTAAAAAAGCGTAGAAGTGATGTGTATTGTAAATGCCGTGTATTTTTCATGAAATCTTTAAAAAGAAAAAGACGTACAACAAAGGACTTAGTTTACTTTGCCGTTTCGGTTCAAGCGAGGTCGCGACCTCAGAGAACGACATTCTGCTAACATTTTACGCGAGAATTTCAGTGGGAAAACACGCCGGTGCGTTGCCTTATTTTCAGGAATCGATCTAATTGGAATATTTTTGGATGAGTTTGTGTTCTGCAGCTCTCAATAATTTATCTCCTAATATCATGAACGTATGACTTGCACCTGCAGTATGATAGTCGCTCCATGCCGGTATGCCCCCTTCAAGCATTTGATCCAGCGTGACTTTGAAAGTTTCCTATGACTATAATCGTGTTCACCACAATAAAATTATTTGAAACGGCGTTGAAAACGATTTTGAAAATTGTGTTTTAATCGGCGGTTGAACTAATCTGAAGTGTGAGAAGGGCGAAAATGATATAAAAAAACACACATTTTTTCATGCCCGCAACCCGCAACCCGCAAAATAGCGCATCCGGTTGACCCTGCCTAGCCCTGCGTACGATGCTATGTGCTACAGCTAACACGCATCGTACGCAGGGCTAGCGAGAGAGTTGCCGACATCGACGGTTATTTACGAGAAGTGAATAAAAGACTGTCATTTTTGGAAGCGATCGAGTAGCTGATGTAGGCTGGGATACGACTTGGGCCCAAGAACGCTGAATTTCGGCAGTAATTTGGCTTTTTACGTGAAGTCCCAAAATGGATTTGAAGTCACCGACCCTACGTACGGGTCTTTGCAGGGCTGTGGTGAGCGGGGCGATTAGCTGTAGCGGAACACACAGCATCGTACGCAGGGCTAGTTGACCCCAAGTGAAAATGTGTTCGCGATCAAATCTTCCTATATTTTTTTCAGAATTTTCGACAAAATCATTGCTTCTTAAATCTTTTGTAAAATATAAAATACTAAAATAAAAATGCGATGTGCCATGTCTCCAGATTTCTAAAACACATCGTTCGTTGACCGTTCGACGGAATACTCATTTCGCAAACTTGTGACGCAGTTGAAATCAATACTGACCGCCAAATAATCTTAATGAGACGAGATCATTCTAGACCAGGTTCTAGACATCCTCCAAATTATCCAACCATTCGCGTTAGAGTTCAGCTCGCTTAGAGTATCATAACATTCTTCGGCCTTCGTTTAGATCGACCCTAATCTCTCCCATTTAGGAAATAAATACACAAGCTACCTCGACAAAACTTCGTGCACCATCCAGGACCAAACGCACTACAAATCTGTCTTGACGTCATCATCTCCTTACATGGTAATCGGCATACCGTATTTTTTAGCAAAGGAGACACAGAATACGTCGGAGTATTCAGTTTCAAAACGTATTACATTGTGTGATGTTGTCAAAAAAAGGTAATGTTACTGCAGTGGTATAAATTACAAAACACAAAAGTTCAAATCAGTTTATTTTGGACTGGCTTTACCCAACATTTCATATTGTTTCTAATGCCAGATTTGACCATGTACTTACTGGCGACCCCTTTACATGCAAATTTTGTGTCAAATGGTGTGTTCTCCTGGAAAAACAAACGTACGATTTCTATATGAAGGAGGCGAAATTTGCCCTCAAAACTCGAAACCACCCTTTATGGGGTGTACCTAGCTATTTTGAACGAGCTTCTCGAATCTGCAGCTCTATTTCGAAATGATGGTCTGGTTTTCTCAGCTCAAGGATAAGTGTTCTCCATCGCTGTGGGCATTACTATTCTCAACTGGGGGTACAGTTTCCAGTCGTAATTTTTTCATTGTGTCCGGGATATAAAACCTTTCCTTTTCAAACTTTCTCTTTGATTAACACTAATCCACATCTTGTCAGTGATTAAACATGTTTCAAGTTTAAATGTTAAATTCTGGTCTCGAGCCCTCCTGTTCGACCAAACCGAAATTACCCCTCCCACTTTGGCTCGTCCAGTGGGTGTAGCAAGGTCGTGCCATCGCCTAGGAAACGGAGGGTGCATTAATTGTTGCATTTCGATGCACATTTTGATTATATTCAGAAGATTTTGTGGCAAAAACTCAGATAGAGAAGCATTTATATTCACATCTCACTTATTCAAGACTGGCTGAGAGCAGCACTTCCATTCAGTTAACATCATTACGCCATTTATTATGCCAAGAAAGATGAAGCCAATACATTTTGCCCTCCCTGGTCTTAGCCAAAATGGTTATACCTTACAGTTTTTCCCACGGAATGAAAACAAATGTACTTGGGCTGAGGCCCAAGTACAATAATATTTTATTGCTTGCTTGTAAATATAGGATTTACATCACATTCATGGCAATAAAGTGTAATACAAAAATAAGTTCAAAACTTTTCTTCAATAAAGATAAGGTAATACAATATAATAATAGTAGCTAATAATAAATATAACTAGGGATTTCCTTGTTTACATAAAGTAAAAATATAATCTGCGAGTTGCTCATTAAAAGATAGCTCTTTTGTTAGTAGAGAAATAAACTGATTTTCAGTTGTATCGTTTTGGAAATTGATTTTACTGAAAAATTTCTTATTTTGGACTTTGTATTTCTGACAGACTAATAAAAAGTGTGTTTCATCTTCAATACTGGCAGTATCTTTCAGTATTGGGTTTTTGGAACAGTGTGTCTCCCTTTTTCAATTGCTAGATCATGAGTGCTAATGCGAAGTTTGGTGAGTACTTTTCTTTTCTCACCTTGTAACTGTGTTAAGTAGGGTTCTAATCTAAAATTATGTTTTATTTTGGCGTACATTCTTAGTTTACTATTTTCATCAGTGATCAAATTTTTCCAAAAGACTTCATAATTGTTTGTTAAATTTGTTTTCATTAATCCAGTTATAACTTTGTGGTGTTTAAGTGATGGAGCTTTATCAAGGAGAAAGTCCATTCCATTTTCTTTAATTAAAGCACTTAAACAGTTAAACCAGGATCTATTGTTAGTGTTGTTTACCATTTGCTCCAGAAAAGCTTCTTTAGCAAGATTACAATGTGGAAGTTGTACAATATGAAGCCAGTATTTAACAATATTAAGTTTGATCTCAAGTAGAAGTGGGAATTGTCCTAGTTCACCCCTCACAGCTGCAATTACAAGCTTGCCTATTACACTGTACAATGTTCTTACAAAATTTGAGGTGAGTTTTTTCAATTCTTGATTTATCCCACTTCTTGTAATCATGAAATCTTGTCCCCAAATCTGTGAGCCGAACAGTAGAACAGGTTTTATGAAAACATTTAATAAATGTAGGGGAAATTTTTATCTTTCTGTTGTGTAATAAAACCCTTTTTAACCTTTTCACCACAATGGTTTGTCCCAAATCCATTATTTTCTATGGTAAAGTTGGACCTGTATACAGGGAACTGGGGGTGAAAGGGTTAAAGTATACAAAGATTTTGCTGCTTTATCCGCCAAAATTGTAATTGCGTCACTGAATCTACCATTTGATTTAATTGTCAGTCCTATTAAGTATGTATAGCTCTTAACAGATTTGATGGATGTATTACCATAGTTAAACAAGTGTTTATCTATCAAAGGAGATTTACTCAAATTAATTGCTTGGGTTTTCTGTAAATTAACATCAAGTTTCCAATTAGAGCAAAATGTGTGCAGTGTATTTAACTTTCTCTGCAACTTTTGAAGTAGAGATTAAGACAAGATCATCAGCGTAAAATAATGAGTTAACTGTGGTATTATTCAACACTGGTGGTCGAGTATTTACTTTGTCTAGATTTGTTTTCAAGTCATTGACATATAAATTGAACAGACTAGGACTTAGAACACAACCCTGTTTTACACCTTTTTCAACTTTCAGGCTGGGCGAGACAAAATTATTTGTTTTGATGTGTACTTTTGTGTTGGTGTACATGTGTTTAATAGGTCTGTATAATTTGCCATTAATGTTATTTTTGAGAAGTTTATGAAAAAGACCAACTCTCCATACCGAGTTGAAGGCCTTAGCAAAGTCAACAAAACAAACATAAATATTCCGCTTAATGTTAATATATTTGTGTATTATTGTCTTCAGGGTAAATATGTGATCTATTGAGCGATGTGTTTTGCGAAATCCAGCTTGATTATTATGTATAATATGATTGTCATCTAAAAAACTATTTAGCCTTTCATTTAGAATGTAAGAAGAGAACTTTTCCTACACAGCTTCCAACAGAAATGCCCCTATAATTGTTCGGGTAATATTTATCTCCCTTTTTAATTAAGTGTGTCATAATGCTTGTATTCCAGATGTCGGGAAAGTTGGATGTACCTAAAACTGCATTAAATAATTTAGCTAAGGGTTTACATAGAAAGGAGCCATGTTTTAAAACAACTCTATAAAAAAACCATCAATCCCTGCTGCTTTTTTACTTTTTAAATTTCTAATCGCTGATAACACTTCTTTAGTTGTTATTGACTTATTCAGCTGCTGATTAGCCTGATTCTTAGTTTCTTCAGATGTTAAACTATCAATGATTTGCTGTTGAAAATCATTATACCTGTCATTTTCAATTGAGCAAAAGTTTTTGTAAAATTCCATCCATGTTGATTCTGAGACACAATCTCCAGTATTATTATCTTTATCAGTATTTTTTAAGTACTTGATCAATTTCCATATATCATGTGAATTGTTAGCATGTAGACTGTTTAGTTTGTCTAAGTTGTGTTGCCAGAATTGCAATTTCTTATTTTTAACAAGTTTTTTAAACTTCTTTTTCTTTGTGTAATAATTTTTAACTGACTGTCATATGGAGCTTTATTTAATAGTTTAGCTGTTACTATTAGGTCCCTTTTTGCTGCATCACAGTTTTTGTCAAACCATTTTGATTTCTTTCTCTTTAAATTTTTCTTTCTCTGCTTTTGTCCTTTATCTAAGATGTCATTAAAATGCTTAGTGGCTGATTTAATGTCAGATTTGTTATTACCAATGTTAGTATTCAAAAATTCTGCAAAATCTTTTTGGAGCTCATCTGATGCTAATCTATCCGTGTAATTGAAAACAGATAACTTATCCCATTTCCATTTTGGGGGCATTTGCAATAAATTCACAGTATCTTTTACACTGCTTGGATTAAAATTCGTTAGTTTGAGAAGAGTAGAAATTTGACAGTGATCTAGAGAAAATTGTGAAATTGTGTATTTTAAAATACTCAAAGTTATCGAGGATATCTGTTGTTGCAAGACCATAATCTACTACACTGTTTCCATTCCAGTGGTAACATGTAAATTTTCCACAAATATCTCCAGCTAGTCTGCCGTTCATAATTCTTATATTGTTGGTTTTACATAAGTCTATGCGGTTTCTACCATACTTATTTTCAATCTTATCCATATTGCAGCGATTAAGGTGTGTATCAACAGAATATCCTGGTGGAACTTGTATATGATTTGAGAAATCATTGTCAATAAAATCTGGCAGTAATCCACTTTGAAAGCACCGAACAACACGTAGGCCAACACAGCTGTGTCATCGAAGCTCATCTCTTTCCTAAATGACACCACCTATTACTGATATTACCTGTGACTGCCTTTCACACTCTCAATAAACACCAAATACCTAAAATCATGGATCAGCTCGTGATCTCGCAGGTCGCAGTTTCAAACTCGCAGGTGGCAGCTAGGCCAGAGCACCTGGACGTTGCAGGTTGCAGTTTGACAAACACGCAGGACGCAGGTCGCATGTCGTGACCGGATTTCCATACAAAACACCACGATCGAACCAAATAAATTACCAAACAGAATGTCCTTCTGTAAATAGATGGACCAGGGGCACCGAACTAGCCATTTTGGAACCAGCGACATTTTACATGTAGAAATACTTATCCTGAGATAGTTAGAACGAAATTTGTATTTAAAAAGGGGTGGGCATGGTATAAAAAGGAAGAAGATGACTCCCTCATAGCGACATAGGGAGAGAACTCCGGCTAATGTAGCTTTTGAATATGGTTTCGATTGCAAAGTTACAAAGACCAATTCAAAACTAAATCTGTTTGAAAAGTGAGAAGAGAAGCCACCTACTGTGGATTGAAAGTGGCAGTTGTCAGCAGCTAACCCCCGTGATTTGAAAAAATTCCCCTTTCCTTGTTTTCCTTTCTCCACACTTTCCGCTGGGACATCAAACTTACGATATAAGCCCCTTTGCACCCAAACCCTCATGGAGGTTCCAGACAACTGAATTCTTCTTCCTCCCCTCCGCTCAACCTTTCTTCACTCGCCAATAATTGTCGACTTCAGGGGATAAATTATGGACATGCGAAGCAAAAAAAAAAAAAGTTAATAAATAAATAAATGGATACTGTGAACTAAATGAAATTACAAGGATATTTGATACTACAACGTTTGAATCCACCAACTCTTTTGAGGTTTTCAGGGATCAAAACCAAACACAAAGTGAAATCAGTTTTAATTCTCCAACAGCTACATCATCACCTAACAGCCAAATATCACTTTACCACCTCGCGTAAAACACCTCTGCGGAGTGATTTGCCAATGCGTATATTAGTTTCAAGGTGGCTGGAAAGGCTATTTTTGCACCAATTCTTTTCTCAGAGTTAATGTCAAGTTTGAAGTGTTAGAATCAAGATATTTAGTTCAAATTTTCAGGATAATTCCCTTACTTAACACTTTCTCCATAGAATATAAAAATTGTATATTTGCAGCCATGATTTTGAAATATGATACCTGTAAATATTAAAATTTAATTTTGCAAATTTTTTTACATATTTGAATTTAATAATAATTGGATAGTATCAATATTACCAAATTAGTTATAAATATGTTGACCCTATTTATTGTAAGATTTGTATGGTAGGATTTGTAAATAAAATTAGTTTTTATGATTTTACATGGGTTTACATATCAAAAATTATTAAAAATTCTTTCAAATTTCAAAATGTGATTTTTCAAAAAGTACTTCAAATACAGGAAAATCGTGCCATAAATATCTTATCTGTAACCTTGTTAATAGGCTGTAAAAATTCAATGTCCATATCTCATTTCAAAGGTTGGATTAATTGGTATATGTAGGAAAACTGTTATTCTGTCAAAAATGTTGAAAACAAGCCATATTTGCACCCCTCTTTTGAAGTCACAGAGCAGTCTTTTTGGTTAATCTCACTTTTGACTCCTCTTTGACACTCAAAGAATCTAAAAATGCATTTACAATAGCAGTCACTCACTCTGAATGCAAGCACCGCCTTGTCAAATTTTCCTGAAATACAGCATATTATGACTTTCCCTTTTTAAACATTTTATTAAAAGCTAGGGGACCTCTACCATAGTTCATACACTATGGACTCCCCAACTTCTTCTTATTTGGTCAGTTTTTCAGAAGTTTCAACAAGCTATAACTCCGCAATGCCTTTGTGCCCGAATGTCTAGTTTTTTTATTCCACAGAGAATGTTGACGTCTTTTATATTTTAATAGTTTTGTTGAAGTTTATAACTGACGCCCTAGCCTTTCCACCATCTGGCGACAAGAAATTTCTTCTTGAAAGCATGATTACATCTGTACAGGCTGATATCGTAATTGGTACGGAATGGTCGCTTGATAATAGTATTCCAAGTTGTGAAGTCTTTCCACCTAACTTCAAATTTTATAGAAAAGATAGATGGCGGCGGGGTTTCCACTCTCGTTTCTGATAAATTTGAGAAGGCAAGGAAAGCGCAGCGGAAAGTTTCTCACAACAAACAAGCCGTTTACGATAAAGTGAAACAAGAACTGGTTGATTTTGAATCGACATATGAAGACACTACAGAAGATATGTCAGTTGACGGTACTTGGTTATTTTTCCAACATAAACTTCGCTCCTTAATGGATTATCAAGTTTATACCATCAAATTCATTTCAGGCAATAAAATTAGGAAACCGTGAATCGACCGTTCGATTAATCTAAACTCCGAAAAAGAAATAAATTATTCATGAAACAAAGGATCACAGGGAAACCGGAAGACAGGTTGATGTACAAAGATGCGAAAGCAAATGCACAGAAATCTGTTAGACAAACATATTGAAAACACATTGAAAGCGTTATTGGACCTGAAATTAGCCAGCAGCATGAACATGATAGACGAAAAAAAAACCCGTTCATTTGTTAAATCAATTAGTAAGGACAGTAGTGCCATAGCGCCACTCAAGGATTATGGTAAAATTGTCTCTGATCCATTGGATAAAACCAATATTCTTAATAAACAGTACCAGTCGGTCTTCACTCAGGAAGATAAAGCAAACATCTCCATACTAACGGAGAATTCATATCCAGCAATACCGGAAATTACCATCAGTAGAGAAGGCGTCAGTAAACTTTTAAGTTTCAGGAATGGGGCGATTTCCGAAGCTAGTTCTTTCAGGACTCACGCTGGTATCAAATCCGGTCCACATGCTTTATTCCAGAAATGCTTGATATCCGGTCGCGTTCCAAAGGACTGGAAGACAGCCAATGTCTCTGCCATCTTTAACAAAGTTGAAAGATTCACAGCTAGTAATATAATTATAGACCAGTCTCATTAACAAGTCTGTGTTGTAAGATGCAGGAGCGCATTATTGTAAGCAATATCATGAGCCATTGAAACCGACATCAAATACTTACTGATTGCAAGCATGGCTTCAGAGCGAAGCGTAGTTGTAAAACGCAATTTCCTTGCCTTATCCCATGATTAATCAGCAGCTCTTGACAGAGACGAACAGCATGGCCTTGCTATCCTCGACTTTTGTAAGGCCTTTGATAGGCTTCCTCACGAACGACTTCTTAAATTCGCAAGTTTGAATTTTACGGCATTAGCGGTAACACATTGAAATGGATACGCTCCTTTTTGACTGACAGAACCCAACAAGTGATCATGGATGGAACAACATCTGATACAGTACCTGTTGTGATTGGTATTCCTCAAAGTAGTGTATTTGGTCCTATACTGTTTTTACTGTTTATCAATGACCTCCATATGTGTTCAGTCTAAAACGCGTCTCTTTGCTGACGACTGTGTTGTGTATAGAAAGGTCAAATAAGACAGAGATTGTGAGGCACTACAAAATGCCCTCCGTCGATTAGAGATCTGGAAAACACCTTGGGTATGTCGTTTCATCCAGAAAAATGTAGCATCATTCGGATTACGCGATCAAAATCATCAATTGAGTTTCAATATCATTTAAAAATTTATAATCTCAGAACTGGAAAGTCTGTATAATACTTAGGGGTTGACTTAGCCTCAAATCTCTCATGGAATACACACATTGACAAGATAGTTAAAAGTCCAATAGTACTCTGTTTTTTATGGAGAAACTTACGAATTACTAACTCTGCTATCAAGACATTGGCAAGGCCAAATTTAGAATACCGTTCAACAGTGTGGAATCCCCACACGAAAACTCTCACTGATAAAATCGAGATGGTGCAACGCGGGGCCGCCCGATTTGTTACAAACAGGTATAGAAATACAAATAGTGTTACATCTATGCTGGAAGCGTTACAGTGGGAATCACTTCAGTCCAGAAGACTAAACTGCAAGCTTACTATGCTGTATAAGATAATCAATAATTGGAATGACATTCCAGCTTCCGACTATCTTCATCAGCACCAAGCCGTACGCAAGCACCCTACAAGCTCCGGCAATTTAAGGTTGTAACTGATATCTATAAATATAGCTTTCTCCCAAATACTGTTTGTCTCTGGAATGAATTGCGGCTGTCGTTGCTGAGGTCCCTAGTTTGGCGTCTTTCAAACAGGGCTTATCAATAGTAGAAATCTAATTTTTTGGGTTGGGTGTCTACTTTTTGAGCAACCACTACAAGTAAACTTTAATGTAACTTTGAAGCTGTGCCAGTTGTGGTACATCTTTGATAAAACACCTTGGCCACCACGGTAGCTGGATTGGTTCAAAGTGAAAGTTCGAAGGAAAGCGGGGCTCTTTATGGCTGATTGGTTGGTTGATCCTAGCGCTGCGCCACCGGGTAATATTCAAGGATGACTGCACTGGTGTATTTTGTAAATGTAAAATGTTAGTCGACACAAGACTTTATTCTGTCAGTGGCTCTTTGGCGCTTTTAATGTCAATGTATAAACTCTACATATATTTTCAAAAAGCATTCTTATTCTCTGTTCCCCTATCTGTGTTACAAAGAGGAATCTGTGTAAATCAAATTGCTGTAAGTTGCCCTTATCTGTTGTTGACGAAGTCTGCAATGGAGATATAAAAAATGAAGTACTTAAGCGCATTGATAATTTTGAGTATTTTAATCTCCCTCTTAAATTGTGTAAATGACTTTGGGGCGAATAGGCAATGCAGTATCGACAGGAAATTTTCAACGGTATCATAAACATACTCTAACTGCTAATCAAAACTTTGTTGACTGTAAACCCCTACATGGCAGTCGATATTACAACTAATCAGTTTCTGCAATGCATTTGTTTGATATCATACACTACTGCTACTCCAAATCAAACGTTGCTATGGGAAAAGATAAACAAGGACCTTATTGGTGTACTTGAATAAATGTTATTACCAACGATAAGTAATAAGAACTGTACCTTCGTAAGACTCGACTAAAACCTCAATAAATGATACACGTAAATGGATGACCGTCTTTTGTGGCACTAAAGGACGGAGGATTGCGGGAATTGTATGGCTGCCTCAGTGTTACAACGGAAACCAGTCTGAGAAGAAAAGAGGATGCAGGTTTGTAAGGCCAGAGAAAAAAAAATCTTGTTCATCGGATTTTTTGGACCAAGTTCCAGGAGCGGCGAGCGAAAATTTTTTTTTAGGCCGAAGGTAAACGCGGTTCTCTGGCATTTTTGCACAGATGCAGACAAGGCAAGATAATTGTTTCCCTTTTTACCAGAAATATCTCAGACAAGAAACACTGATACTGGTAACTGAATTCAATACTATATTTCCCAGCAATAACATAGTGTTTGCACAACATATTCTGAGTATTTCAACATTCTCTCAGAATAAAACTGAAATGTACAGCAAATCACTGAAATCCAACAATTCAGTATTGTCCTTTAATATTGTCCTGGTGGGACCTAGCATCTGAGTTTTTCATTTTACTTTGGCCCCATGTTTTGGCCTCTTTACCACTGTCTCTACACATTTTACACAATGGTCTAACAACACTGTACTGTGATCGGAGTGAAGTTATATAGTCATCATTCAGAAGGCTGTCTTGTACCCATAATAGAAACAGCAAGCTTCAAATGATACTTTAATATGGACGCAACCATGTGTTTTGTCATTGCCGTAAATTTTTATACTTTCGATGCAATTTTCATTCAATCGGATGCACCGTCCATCTGCTGTCACGATCTTGTTGAACAAATCGCCGAACGTAATATCAGGACAAACACTGAATAGCGTCTTTGGAACTAACTGTTGGCCATCACGTCGAATGTTGGCGATCAAATTAATACTCATGATGTGACATGTACTAACCTTTACAAAACGAGGAAATTTCTGACCAAATCGACCCACTTTGCGCCGTGATTCGCCAAATTCAGACGTCACAACAACGTGTTGGCGGTCAACTATTAAAGTCAAAACACATTCAAAATCCCGTGCCCGCGAAAACCCGACAAAGTGTAGGGCGCCACCAGCGGCAGTACTAAAAATATTTGTAATGCGGAAGTAAGAATTTGCCGCGATCAAAAAAAATTCAAAATATGCCAAAGTAGAAGCGGCGATTCCGATGAACAATTTATTTTTTCTTCCTGGCCTAAACAACTTATTTTACATTCAAAACATGCATTTTGGAACAAGTATTAGACACACGGTAGAATCCGAAATGCAAGTGGAGAATGGTTCTAAAGAGAACTGCCGTTGATACAAGTTTGCCTCTCAACATATTAAACACGTGGGATGAAAATGAATGGGATGGTATTTCCAATTATTAATGTATCAAACGCAGATAAAACTTAAACTTTCATAACATTACCATTGTTATAGAATTTCTTGTCCAATAATCAGATGAATAATGATAAGATTGTAGTTTGTACAATATCGAATAGCAGCAGTTGATTGGAAAATTTTATGAAAATTATCTGTATACGGCGTGTAACATTTTGAAAAATCATTCATAACTTAAACGATAGCGAAGTATGGTTGTCAATGGTTGCATGACTCGTCGGCGATCTAATACTTCATCGCATTGACATGGCCGCCCTGACCAGCGTCGCTGGCAGTGTACGGTGGTGGCTGCTGGGTGTTGTAGTAAGGACTTGATGAGGCGTTACTCGTCCCCACCATGGCAACTGGTGCGGCCTGGCCAGCTGTAAGAGAGCAGACGACCATAACTTTTATGACTTTTAAATTTTTAATTGCCAAAAAAGTCAAATATGCATTATGAGACAAATGCACACACTAACGTTATAAAATAGCTTAAATTAGGGCGCAATATGTTTCTAATGGCCATTTTCAACACGTGATTTTTCAGTTCCGAAACTATTCTCTAGCAGGCAAGATATATTAAATGTTATAATATACCTCTATATTGATGGCGCAAATACTACGATCTGATTGGTCGAGACGTGAAAATAACTGCGCTACATTCGCAGCATAGCTCTGCTGGAATAGGTACGAACTCTCCTCTAGTGAAATTTCCCTTTTATGACGTTTCACGCCAGACTTTCAATTTAACATTACGAATAAGGTAGCTGCATCAAAATGTCCAATAAACATTCACTCTATACTATCCTGGAATGAACTTTAAAAAATGCGGCATACGATATTTCATGCCAGACACCAAATAGCTGTGGAGAAAAGCATAGACAGCAGGATTGTGTGAACTGAATGTCCGTCGTATAAAGACTCTCCGACGCGCGCTTTCCCTCGAGAGAGGGAGTGCCCTGCTCTAATGGACGGGTTATCCGGTCAATAACATATGTTACCTACGGTAAACAAGAGTTGTTGTTGTTCGACCGCTATTACCACCAACAGACCAGCAGCACACACAGATGGCAACCAGTACAACGATAAAGACGATGGAACCAATCACTCCAAACGTTATGGCCATAATAAGTCCAATAGCATTATCTCTAAAGAAAAAGTCGATATTGAACAAATGCTTGTAAAACTAATATACAATCTATCTACAAGTATTGCATTCTACAATATGTGTAAAGAGTGTCGTTGAGTCTAAACTAATCCACTGGCTGATCAAATACATACTGCTGAAAGACTTTTGACAAATTACGATAGAAAAAAAATATTACCTTCTGTTTGTAAAATATGCCCAGGACAAGTGATTAGAGTCAAATGTAATAACACTTTACTGTGTAAAGAGACTTTCAGTTTTGGAGAGCAGTCACTCTACACACATTGACTGACCACAAGGGTAACAACATAAGTTTGTTGTCTGAGGACCGAGAGTTGCCCAAAAGTAGTTTGTTTTACAAGGCAGTATAGGCCGAGGGAAACAGAATGTTTTCGGCGATGCTCAGGCCACAGGGAAAACAAACTTAGTCTGTTACCTGAATATTGCCAGTCAATATGTTTTCGTAACACAACTGATCCAAATTTCTTACCCAAAAACTAACTAAGCAGTGACTCAGCTATGCATCACTCGTATCGGTCACAGATGACACTGCAAGTTTCTTTACGCGTTCAAGAATAAGCGCATGCGTAGACGGCAATTTCAAACTTCACCAGTCAATAGGAATGTCTGATAGAAGAGGTTGGTTCCGTGACAAGAAACCAATTTAACAATTATGGAATGAGACAAGAATCTCGACCGTATCCTCGATATGCACAACGATCGAGAGATAACTATCGCCCGCGTACCCATGTATACAATAACAACGACCGGCAAATATCGGACAATACGAGACCACATATTATTAGATGTTATTTGTGTGGCGAAGAGGGTCATATCCAACGAGTTTGTCGGCACGGAGTTGCTATCCGATGTTGGAACTGCGGACAATCCGGTCATAAGCAGAAATCCTGTACCTCGCGTCGCGACTAGATCGTTGGCAAGGAAGATCATGCCGGTTCAAGACAAAGGATCATTCGTCATAAACGCAATGCCTGACGATCTGTTCATGGAACATTCAACATATCACGAACAAAATTGAACAACTCAGACATTTGCTGAATTTCAATCATAATTTAGAGATTTTTTCTATTGATATCTTGTGTCTGGTTGAAACCTTTTTAAATGATATTTCTCCAATTCTGAGCTCAGCATTGATGATTTTAATTTGGAACGAAAAGACAGATCGCACAGATCAGGTGGAGGCATTGCCTCATACATCAGGTCTAATCTGTCTTACACAAGACGT
Organism: Ptychodera flava; assembly: GCF_041260155.1. Taxonomy (NCBI): domain Eukaryota; kingdom Metazoa; phylum Hemichordata; class Enteropneusta; family Ptychoderidae; genus Ptychodera; species Ptychodera flava. The sequence continues at coordinate 36,013,077 of NC_091941.1, read as the reverse complement.
AATGACCTTGAATGCGATAACGTTGAAATAATGTGGATAGAAATTAAGCCTTTCAAGTGTAGATCTTTTCTTTTGGCTGCAGTTTACCGGCCACCTGACACTACTCATACTGTAGATCTTGCTATAATAAGTAATTTTGAGCAGGCTTTTCTTGAGGGGAAGGAAATGGTAGTGTATGGCGACTTTAATGTCGATCTTCTTTCTAATCAAGGTATTAAACATTTACTTTACCAGTCATGTCTTCTGTTTAACATGGATCAACTTGTTGACGGGATTACCGCCCTGCTTCAGAGTCGTGTCTTGATCACATTTATGTTTCAAATCGTGAACATTTTTATAACACTAGTATTTGTAAGATTGGTCTATCGGATCATTTTCCAGTCCTTACCAGCCGTAAATTGAATGTTGGACTTAGAAAGTCTGGTTCTCGTATCTCTGTAAAGTACAGACCTTTTAAATCTTTTTCTGAGGATAAGTTTATCAGTGATTTGCGTAATGCCCCTTGGTATTTGCTGGATAATATTAATGACGTCAATCTTGCTTTCGATGTTTGGATCTCAATTTTTAACAATATTTGTGACTCACATTGTCCTGTTATAAATAGACGTGTTAAACGTTTCAGACAACCTAAGTGGTTAAATAATGACATTTTAAACGCTATGAAAAGGCGTGACCTTTGTCTCAAGCGTGCTAGATTAGGTTCAACTGACAATCTTTGGAGTGAATATAGAAGCAATCGCAACAAAGTTGTACATCTTATTATGCGATCGAAACTGCATTACTTCAGGAGTATTATTGTTGAAAACTCAAATGCTGCTACGCTTTGGCGTGTCTATAACAATTTGACGAATTCAAATAATTATAAGAACCCTACTTTCACATCAGAACATGTCCGTTATGATAACAATTCTGAGATTGCAAATGCGTTTAATAGTCATTTTGTTGGCCTAACTCAGAATACAGACAATCTCATTGATTCTGTGAATCTTGAAAGATTACAAAACTTTGTTCATGGTGTATTGGTTGATTTACCCACTTTTAAGATTCCTCCTATTACGTACGATTTTGTTTATTTGTCATTGTTACAAGCGAAATCTACAGGTATTGATAATGTCAATCACAAGCTTTTAAAAATTGGTGCTTCAGTAATTTCAAATCGTCTCACTCACATGTTCAATATGAGTCTACAGCATTGTACTTTTCCAAATGTTTTTAAGTGTGCAAGGGTTGTTCCCCTTTATAAAGGGACAGGCAATATTTGTGACATGTTAAACTATCGTCCTATTTCTATCTTGCCTGCCCTTTCAAAAATACTGGAAAGACATGTCCACAATGCATTGTTTGGGTACTTTTCTACTGCTAATTTGCTTTTTGACACGCAATCTGGTTTCAGAAAGAACTACTCCTGTCAAACGGCATTAATCCGTTTAACTGATGAAATTTTGAAAAATATTGATCATGGGTTTCTTAATGGCGTGATTCTACTTGACTTGTCCAAGGCCTTTGACCTTATTGATCATGACCTTTTATTGAAAAAGCTATCTTTGTACGGATTGTCTGAATGTACTGTTAACTGGTTTAACTCTTATCTGGCAAATCGCCAGCAAGTTGTTGACTACATGGGTAGTATTTCTGTTAGACATGATGTTACAGTAGGCGTTCCACAAGGCTCAATTTTAGGCCCTCTTTTATTCATGATTTTTATGAACGACATGTCTTTATTCGTTGATTCTTCTACTTTACATATGTATGCAGATGACCAAACAATGTTAGCAAAGCTTAAGGGTAAATGCATTAGTGATGTTAACGATGCAATACGAAAAGATATCACTCCTATTTCAAATTGGATTACTACGAATCATATGCGAATTAATGCCAGGAAATCGAAATGCCTTCTGATTACAACCCATTCTAAGCGCAGTCGTCTGAATGAAACTCACAGTTCATTATCTGTACAGGTTGCTGACACTTTTATTCCTCAAGTACAATGTGGTGGAATTTTAGGGGTAATACTTGATGAAACGTTATCATGGAACGTCCATATAGGTAATTTATGCAAAAAACTTAGTCAACGAATTGGTTTACTGCGCAGATTACGTCGATATATCCCTTTTGATAGTCGTATTATCTTATATCATGGTCTCATACAGAGTACTTTAGATTATTGTTGTGTTGTTTGGGGTAATGCAACGGCAACTAATCTTGACAAAGTTTATACTCTTCAAAAACGGGCGTTACGCACACTTTTTGAGTTGTCATTGATTTTCCCTCAGTGCTTTATTTTTTCTACATTCAATGTTATGTCGATTAGACAGAGAATTTTTTATTTCATGGCACTTTTAAGTTTCAAATGTATGAATGGTTATGCTCCACAATATTTATCTAATTTATTTACTCCACAAAGTAATGTTCATGATTATTTTACACGCTCTACTGCACGTGAGAATTGTCATGTACCAAGATGTGTTTTAGGCACTGGACAACGTAGTTTTCATTTCCGTGCCACGAAAGTTTGGAATTCATTACCGAGTGAAGTGAAAAATTTGACTAGTCTGTACACATTCAAATGTAAACTGAAAGAATATGTTAAAAGAAATGTTCCCCTTTAGTATACTTTTGCTTTCTTGTATTGACAGATGTATTTTTTTCCCTTTTTTCGAAAATTGTATGAGCCCCGATGAAAATTACTATTTCAGTAACTCGGCCGCTCAGTAAAAGTGTAAATAAATAAATAAAAATAAATAAATAAATAGTTGTTCAGAATTTAACCCGTTAACAGCTGTAAAACTGTTGATTGGTAGCTTGTTCTTTTTACACGTGTCAACGATGAAATGATGCATACCACATAGCCATAATTTATCGGATTACTACAGACAATTTAGACGAGGTGCATATATATATATATATATATATATATATATATATATATATATATATATACAATCTGATGACTTATACAACTGGGTAGTTCAAAGTCCGTCTTGCTTGCTATATATATATATATATATATATATATATATATATATATATATATATATATATATATATATATATATATATATATATATATATATATATATATATATATATATAAGGGATGCTGGAGAATTGATTTTACAATGTCATCTCTACAACGTTGTTTCGTGAGTCGCGAAACTCACTCATCAGGAGACTAGACTGGAGTGAATCTACATGGGTTAGACATCGCTGGTTACACAGGTGGTGGAATTTTGGTTGAGATTGACAGTTGTTGCATAACAATATATTGCTGCTGCTATGAATATTCATGTTTACGGAGAGGACTGATTTACTTCGATGGATATACCGGGAGTTACTAGTTATTGCATAACAATGTCTTGCTTCTGTGACGGCATGATGACACAAGTTCATTTCTTTTATTGAGTGTGGAACATTCTGGATGGCGGATGATAATAAATTTTTCTGTTAAACAAAGGTTGCACCGCTTGTTAGTACTGTCATATGGCTTGGCTTTGGCTAGGACCTTCAATGAGATAGTGTGCGTGATATTGTTGTTCTTTAGCGTCCAAATGTGTTTACTGAGTTCGGTGGAGTTTCTGGAGCGTTCATGTCGGAATGATGTGATGTGGTTTCTGTATCTTGTCTTGAAGTTGTTCTCTGTAAGCCCAACGTACGTTTCGGAGGTGTTGTTGTCTGACCGTGTGACTGTGGCTTGGTAGACGATGGAGGCTTGAAGGCAGTTACCGTCGAGTGGGCATGTGTCTTTTTGCCGGCAGTTGCATGTCTTGCTGTTATTGGTCTCAGTGGTATTGTTGTTGCTTTGAGGCCTCAAAATGCGTTTGTTGTGGCTGTCGATAATCTGCTTCGTGTTGTTCATGGTGCTGTAGCTGATCTTTATGGTGTTTCTGTTGGGCATTTTACAGAGCTTGTGATTTACCGGAAAACAAGATACAGAAACCACATCACATCATTCCGACATGAACGCTCCAGAAACTCCACCGAACTCAGTAAACACATTTGGACGCTAAAGAACAACAATATCACGCACACTATCTCATGGAAGGTCCTAGCCAAAGCCAAGCCATATGACAGTACTAACAAGCGGTGCAACCTTTGTTTAACAGAAAAATTTATTATCATCCGCCATCCAGAATGTTCCACACTCAATAAATGGAATTTCCCGCGATTCGCAGTAAAGCGGGAAATTATTGTCTTGTTAAGATGTCACATGCCAGTGCGGGGCCAATCAGTGATTGGAATGCGGTTCAGTACAGGTGTTGTATTGTTGTTGTGGTGTATTTATAAAGTTTTGAGAGCTATGTGATTTCAGTCTGGCAGTGCTTCTCTCCGTGCATGTTTAGTTTCTCCCGTTTTTTTCGCTCTCCATGCGTTCAGATGGCTCACCAGCAGTCAGGTTTTTCTATAGATATGCAATCCTTGAAGAGCGTGGTGCAAGGGCAAGTGCAGGAGGCAGTAGCTAAGAACAGTGATAAGCTTTTGGCGAATTTGGAAAATCTGGTGACAAGCAGAATGCAAGGGCTGAAGGACTATATCACAGCCAGCCAACGACATTTTCACAGTCGCAAATTAATGCTATCAAAGAGATGAAGTACACAGAAACGCCAGTTTTTAAGAAGGAAGGGTGTGAGGCGCAGTTTAAGTTTAACCAGAAGGTGGCGGACCATATGTCAGAAGCGCACACGCAGCTCGATTCCATTTCGCAGCAAGTAAATCCCCAAGTTACAACTGCTAAAGAGCACATCGCAAAAGGTATGGAACTTTTAGCTCATAGACAGAAATTAGTACGAATGGCCGATAAATCTGACCTCGGGTGGTTATTAGTGGAAGAATACGAGACCCACGAACTAGCTGAAGGATCTGATGACGAAAAAAGAATTTATAAGGCCGAAACTAGAGCTAACAGAAAGAAAAAAGAGCAGTTGGCCAAGCGACGCGCCAAAGGGTACAGTTCTGGAAACTTTCGGTGGAGTCCTTACCAAACCGAGAAAGAAAAGGTTAATTTCTCAGCAACTTCCAGCGGCAACCAGCAGAGAAAGTCCGGTTCATGTTTTGCTTGTGGAAAGTTAGGTCATTGGAGAAACGAGTGCCCCATCTTCAACACCAACCGGAATTCTTCTTTGGGGAGCGCAGTTGAAAAGATAAGTATTTACAGTGAATATTTGTCTTATTTTAATAGTCAGGTGTTAATTAACGATGAGGTTGGCGTTGAATTGCAATGCGATACAGATTCCGCAGATGTTCCTAGTGACGGTTTTGGTTTTTGTTCAGATTTAAATTTCCGTGTTTTGAATCAGTCATCTTCAGATACTGCGGTGTCTGTTCCGGTGGTTAGTCCCGTAGGCAGTTTAGCTAAGGCTTTGAATAAGTGGGTTGAAGCGGGAGCGAATTCCCATGTCTTGGATGTGGTTAAATCGGGCTATAAATTGCCGTTGAAAGTTACTCCGGAAAGAGTACAGTTAGTAAATAATAGGTCCGCGTTGGTTCATTCTGTTTTTGTCGATCGGGAGGTCAAAAAACTCTTGGCTAAGGGTTGCATTTCTAAAGTAGATTACCGTCCTCGTGTAGTTAATCCCTTTACTGTTGCCGTTGGAAGCGCTGGGAAGGAGAGATTGGTGCTTGACTGCAGGCATATGTTAATCTGTGTTTATTCAAGTTTAAGTTTCGTTGCGAGGATGTTTCTTCTGCGAGGCAGGCTTTTGCACAAGGCGATTTTTTGTTTTCGTTTGATCTTAAGTCTGCATATCATCACATCGAAATTTTTGAAGAGCATAGGACGTTTTTGGGTTTTGCTTGGCCTGTAAACGGAGTCCTGACATTTTTTGTTTTTAATGTTTTGCCTTTTGGCTTATCAACAGCCCCGTACATTTTCACGAAAGTTGCGCGTGTTTTGGTTAGCTTTTGGCGTAGTCAGGGTTTCAAGGTGTTTATGTTTATTGTTGACAGTTTAGGTGGCGCTGCGGGCAAAGAGGTTGCCCTTCAGGTAAGTCGTACAGTCAAAACGGACATTGGCCAGTTTGGTTTTTTACTGGCCGGTGAGAAATGCCACTGGCAGCCACAACTTGGGTTAAATTGGCTTGGTCATCGCCTGGATATGAGTGAGGGTTTCGTTTACGTTTCAGATTGTCGAATTCAAAAATTGGTTTCGTCATTGGATAGTCTTATTCAGGCTATTGCTGCGGGTAAGGTTTGTTTCGAAGCTAGGAAACTTGCTTCCGTCATTGGACAAATTATTTCTATGCAGGGAGGCATTGGACCTTTGGTTAGACTCCGCACGCGATATCTTTATACATGCCTTGAAAAGAAGGCAAGTTGGGATTCTTGTGTTTTTATCGACGCTTTAGCTGTGAGTGAATTGTTTTTTTGGATGAGCAATGTGAAGTCTCTTAACGGAACACCGTTGTCACGTGTTGATAGCTATCAGGAAATATTGTATACTGATGCTTCGTCGAGAGGCTATGGCGGTTATCTCGTTAACCAGAGTGGGCAAGAGATCAGTGGTTCATGGTCTGCCACAGAAAGTTTGAAAAGCTCCACGTGGAGAGAGTTGGAAGCAGTATATCGTGTTTTGGAATCTGTTAAAACGAACTTGGAAGGGACAAGGGTCCAACTGAAACTGACAAAATGAACGTGGCGAGAATTTTGACCGCAGGCAGCAAGGTGCCAGATTTACAGAATATTGCTGTAAAAATCGTTACATTGTGTAAAGACAGGGGAGTAAATATAACTCCACTGTGGGTGCCTCGAGAGCATAATGTGCGGGCAGATTTGCTCAGTAGGATTGATGATAGTGATGACTGGGGGTATCTCAGAGAAGATATTTAAGTATTTGGATAATACTTGGGGTCCACATACAGTTGTTCGTTTTGCTACGGATTACAACACGAAGTGTTTCAGGTTCAATTCAAAATTCTGGTGTCCCGGTTCAGAAGCTACTAATGCTTTCTCACAATTGTGGAAAGGTGATAACAATTGGTTAGTTCCTCCACCAAGTGTGATTATACGAGTTCTGAAAAAGTTGTCGTCTGACAAAGCAGAGGGAACATTAGTAGTTCCTTGTTGGCATTCTGCCCAGTTTTGGCCTTTATTTTGCCCAAATGGCAAACAGTTTGCGAATTTTGTCTTAGACTCTCGTTCGCTTCCTAGGAAGAACGTGATCGTGCCGGGTAGGGGACGAAATGGTATTTTCAGTGGTCAAACTTTAAAGTTTGATTTGCTAGCAATTCGAATTTCTTTTTGCGATGAATGAAATAATACCGTAGAAATTTATCGCAAGGTATGGTCGTATGATGATTGATTTCATGTTTTTTGCAGATCTAAAATTAGAAGAAGCAATCAAATCAGCAAGTGACGATGGGAAGTTTTTGACTCATCCTGACTTATTGGATCTGGCAAAGAAAATGCCGTTACATCTTGTATCATCAAGAAGTGATAACACCGTGAAGAAATATTTTGGTTATTTCAGAAAATGGCAGGACTTTATTCAAGACAAGGAGAACGAGCTCTTCCAGCAAATGCGGTCCATGTAGCTTTATTCATCACCCATCTCATCGAGCAGAACAGTTCGGCTAATGTCATTTCAAGTTACATTTACGCCATCAAGTGGGCTCATGAAACCAGCGGATTTTCAGATCCTACAATTCACCCTTTTGTTCAAAGTTTAGCAGAAAGTGCTAAAGTCCTAAAGTCGGTAAATCTAAGAAGGATCCCGTAACAACCGGCATGTTACAAACACTTTGTTCCAATTTTCAATCTTGCACAGATTTGTTAATTTTGCGTGATCTTACAATGATTCTTTTTTGTTTTCTGGTTTTCTCAGATATGATGAATGTAACAACATAAGATGTTGTGATGTAACCGTCAATTCAGTCCATTTGAATCTGTATATTTGTCACAGTAAAACATATCAGTATCGTCAAGGTAGTGAGTTGGTCATTTCAAAGCTTGATTCCATTGCATGTCCTTATAGTATGTTTTTGAGATACTCTGCTGTAGCAGGTATCGATTTGAATTCTTCAGATTTTCTGTTTAAGCCGATTTATAGATCAAGAAACACTTGTAAGTTTGTGTCTGGTAACAAAAAGTTAAGTTACAGTAGGGCGAGAATTGCGATCGTTTCACGCTTAAATGAAGTAGGCATAGATGGTAAATCTTTTGGCTGCATTCCTTACGATCTGGTGGAGCGACCGCTGCAGCAAATGCAGGAGTAGGGGATCGTTGTTGGAAGCGCCATGGTCGTTGGAAGTCCGAATCGGCTAAGGATGGTTATGTTGAAGATTCTCTAGCAAAAAGGCTAGAGGTTTCAAAAAGTTTGGGTTTGTAAACCATAGTGGCGCATTTGCCCGTTCTTTAGTTTGTCTAGTAAGGAAGCACCGCATCACCCATAGTATGTGTGTAGTTTGGTGTTTCTTATTTGCATAAGAGTCTGGATAAGACATGGAATTTCCCGCGATTCGCAGTAAAGCGGGAAATTGTCTTGTTAAGATGTCACATGCCAGTGCGGGGCCAATCAAGTGATTGGAATGCGGTTCAGTACAGGTGTTGTATTGTTGTTGTGGTGTATTTATAAAGTTTTGAGAGCTATGTGATTTCAGTCTAGCAGTGCTTCTCTCCGTGCATGTTTAGTGTAGTTATAAACGACATTGACTTTGTAAGGTTTAATTTTTTCCTACTGTAGTATTGAATTTTCTCATTTTGTTTAATTTTTTTTTCCCGTTATGTCAATTTTTCCATTAGGATCTTAGTCCTAATTTCCAAGATGATACCCGACATCTGTTGTGAGCATATGTAGCATAGTATTCGGGTACAGGTTTCCAGAGTTTTTCCTAATTTTTTGTATTTAGGGTTTTCTCTCTGGTTTTTCCTGGACGGCTATATGCTCTTTTTGTAGTTCACGAGTGGTTTTTCGACATCGTAGTTTGTTATTGAGCGATTTGCATGGTTTCCTTGTTTGGTCTTCCGTTTTCTTGTTTCTTTATTTAAGTCCTGTTTTTTCAATAAACGCGGGAGCTTTGCAGTCAGTAAGGAAGCACCGCATCACCCATAGTATGTGTGTAGTTTGGTGTTTCTTATTTGCATAAGAGTCGGGATAAGACAAGAAATGAACTTGTGTCATCATGCCGTCACAGAAGCAAGACATTGTTATGCAATCACTAGTAACTCCCGGTATATCCATCGAAGTAAATCAGTCCTCTCCGTAAACATGAATATTCATAGCAGCAGCAATATATTGTTATGCAACAACTGTCAATCTCAACCAAAATTCCACCACCTGTGTAACCAGCGATGTTTAGCCCATGTAGATCACTCCAGTCTAGTCTCCTGATGAGTGAGTTTCGCGACTCACGAAACAACGTTGTAGAGATGACATTGTAAAATCAATTCTCCAGCATCCCTTATATATCTCGCTCTACTTTTGTATTGAGCACTTTGTATCGGACAAGTCGAACCGCATACTTCGTATATATATATTATATATATATATATAACGAAAATGGTTTGCTTGTCAATGCAGGCAAAGTATAGTGCTCAATGCATTTCTGCAGGGCGGTAATACTGAGAATCTAGGAACTTGTAGTTGTCACTCTACAGGCTGTTTCATGCGCTAAGCAATCATCAGGAGTGATGATTGCTTAGCGCATGAAACAGCCTGTAGAGTGACAAATACAAGTTCCTAGATTCTCAGTATATATATATATATATATATATATATATATATATATATATATATATATATATATATATATATATATATATATATATAAGTGGTGCTGGAGAATCGATTTTACAATTTCATCTCTACAACGTTGTTTCGTGAGTCGCGAGACTCACTCATCAGGAGACCAGACTAGAGTGAATCTACATGGGCTAAACATCGCTGGTTCCGCAGGTGGTGGAATTTTGGTTGAGATTGACAGTTGTTGCATAACAATATATTACTGTTGCTATGAATATTCATGTTTGATTGATCAACCCCATAAAATCCGAAATAGGCAAAATCAGCAAAGAGATCCTCGACCGCATAAACATGAAAATCACAGCAGCAACCAAAATAAACCAACGGAAAAACACCTCAGCTGTAGTTGAATGGTTCAAGCTTATCAAAAACAAGGAAAAATACAACTTTATCTGCTTCGACATCGAGGAATTCTACCCATCCATCAGCAAAGACCTCCTCAACAAAGCACTTGACTTCGTCTCTACCTACGACAAGATCACCACAGATGAACGAAACATCATCACCCACGTCAAAAATGCCCTCCTGATACATAAACAACAATCATGGCAGAAGAAAAACACTACAGCATTCGACGTAACTATGGGCAGTTTTGACGGTGCAGAAACATGCGAAGTGGTAGGCAGCGTACTTCTTTCCCAGCTACAGATTAAATTCGGCAACAACATAGGACTTTACAGAGATGACGGACTAGCCATTTCAGACGCCACCCCGAGAACAACAGAAAAAATCAAAAAAGAATCTGCCTCATTTTCAAAAACAACGGACTCATCACTCCTAGTCATCAATTTAAAGCCGATTACACACAAAATGTTTTCTCTTTCCAAACTAGAAAAATGCGTGGCCACAAAATGTATCGCGCACTTCGCGTAATTTTATTTTTCGAATTCGTTCACAAATTCGCAGCGATATTTGTAAAAATTACTTTAAAACGTGATATCCTTTGGCCGGAAATCGGTAACAATATGCAATGTGGACTTCCTTTTCTATGTCTTTCTGTGATTTTCACTGAGAAATACGGTTGGCCTGAAAATGCCACGGATTACAGCAAGATTTCACAAATATATCCCCGTCTTGCGGATATTTTATGCATAAATTATTTTCAGAAAAGAATTTCAGTGGATAGGTGTACTTGCAGGGTGTCTATGGTAACAGCAAACAATCATAGCTAGGGTATCAGAAACGGAACATACGTTACGTAATGCTCGTTTTGATTGATAGAAGGCAGTCTCTGAAAAACTACTCAATGGCAATTAACCAACCATGATCTTCCATTTGGTGGTTCTGTCCAGCTGTATAGATAAATGATTACAAGACGTGAGGGCTTTTATAAGATTTTCTACATATGAAATACACCAGACGTCCGGCGTGTTCGAATGTTGAATTTTTGAGTGCAGGGCAAGGGACAGCTACAACCACCTGGACACAAGTGAAAACTACGACCTTTGAATGCTCTCATGGGATATTTCATTTTATTTTGAAGAACGATGAGTTGAATTGTCAAAATTGAAAAGTGACATAGTTCAAAGTAAAAGCAGGACATGAATTGTGTTAAGATTGTGCGTCACTGGTGGATTTTAATACTGAAGATGTATACATATTAAAGAATGACACAGGCTGAAAACGAGGTCTCCTCTTTGCTATGAAGTCCCATCCTAGAATAAAATGTCAAGGCATCAGGCCGGTCGGTATTCAGTGTGTAAATCGTACTGTTTTTGGAAGTATTAGCATCTGTCAGGATAATTTTCACACTCAAGCAAAGTGGGTAAGGAATTTGAGGTTTGGAGGCATATCGAGGCCTAAACTTCATAATCAGGAAACAGCAATTTCATGTCATTAGACAAATAAGAGATCGCTTTGAAATGAGACAGTGGACTCACTTGGAAAAGTAAAAGGACTAGCCACGAGTACACCAACCAGGGATTCACAAGTGTTTCAGAGTGCAAATGGTATACGTGCTTATCATGCGCAAAGAAATGGCGGCAAGGGTCAGAACAGACTTTATAGCCAACCTCTTCCAGTCAAAGGGACACAACGGGGCGTCCACGCGACTCTATAGGTGAGCATCGATATTCAGTCGACTCCACTTTAAATCTTACAATGTTCTTTCATCAACAGCTTCAGATTTATTATCCTATTGTTACATGCTGTAAATACCGATGCTTCAATCGGCGCAAACTTTCTACAGCCGGTTTACGCCATGTGACCTCAAAGCATACTTGGTATTCTGAAACATTGTCTTGTCCCCATGTCCCCTTTCTACGATACGCATGATGATTTTTAAAAGAAAAGGGAAGTAATAATCCTTTGGTCATACTTGATCAAGGACGCATTAGCTTCGGTTTTAAAACAAGTTTAAAATTCTACAATTATTCTAAACAAATGATAAACAAACAAAATACTATAGGCCTAACGAAATATTATAAATATATATACGAGATGAATAACATCATAAAATTTCATTTCAATTTACAAAAAGACCAAATAATACTCAGAATATAGGAAAGATTGCTAAAACTTCCACAATGAAGCACATCCACAATGAAGTATTGTCAGGCCACAACAGCACATCATGATTGTTTTCTGCGCTCTCTACCAAAGAGACCGTAAGCACTGCTTAGCTTAATTCCACCGTACTTCAATAGACTAGAATACATCATGTCTAGCGTCAAGAACAATGAACAATCTAATCTCATTTAATCGTATCGATAAAATCACACATGAAATGAACACATTTGGTCTAGTCAAGTCGCCTTCTTATCCACACATTTCTGTCACGCAAATAAAGCGGAAAGCTTGACGTCAGCAGTGTTAGACAGTGCGCATCAGTTTTGGAACACTGCAAGATGGATTGTTTGTGGGCGAGGGGGAAATAGAACACGGCCAATGCGAGCACAAGATGCTGTTAGCAAATGAACTGGAACCAGTGCTTGTCCCTATAATATTAGGCGAGCGGCGAATCCACAAAAGGGCCTTATTTTAGGAGTTTAATGTACCCACCTTACATACGGCCACATCATACGTCATTTGAAAGCTTATTATCTCTACTTTAAGAAAATTGACGATGTGGAGCTGCCAAGTAGGGCCATAACCTCCTAATTTGCATAATTAACAAGGGTACCCAATTTGCATAAATGAGATAAAATATTTGAAATTTATTGTTAACTTCTCTAACGATACGTTTAAACTATCAAGTGATATATCAAATGAAAGGTCTTTCCATGTAGAATACATAATGGATATTCAAAGAGATATTGAAATTGATTATACTGAAATATTTTCATTTTTATATGGAAAACAATATTTTCCCCTTTTGAATAACAACATTTTAAAAATTTTAACACATACAGCCACAACACACAGCCACATCATACATCATTTGAAAACTTATTATCTCTACTTCAAGAAAATTGACAATTTGGAGCTACCAAATCGGGCCATAAACCCCTAATTTGCATAATAACCACGCATACCAATTTGCATAAATGCGATACAGTATTATAAATTTATAGTTAACTTTTCTAAACATACGTTTAAACTATCGAGTGATATATCAAATGAAAGGTAGTTGCATGTAGAATACAAAATGAATATTCAAAGAGATATTGAAATTGATTTCACTGAAATATTTTCATATTTATATGGAAAAATATTTTCCCCTTTAGAATAACAATATTTTAAAAAATTTAACACATACAGTCCTATCATACAGCCACATCATACGTCATTTGAAAGCTTATTATATCTACTTGAAGAAAATTGACAATGTGGAGCTATCAAGGAAGGCCGTACCCCTTTATGTCCATAAATTACACTGGTAAGCAATTTGCAGAAATGAGATATGAAATTAGAAAATTCATTGTAATATTCTGAACACACTTTTACACTAACGAGTGATATATGGTCTGTGGTAATGGTATTTGCATGTAAAACACAAAATTGATATCAAAAGTGATATTTAAATTAATTTACGGAAATATTTTCATATTTCTGTTGAAATAAATATTTCCTCTTTTGAATAATGGTATTTTAAAAAAATTAACTAAAGTATCAATGCAACAAAAAGATCCACACGAACGACACTATTGTAGTTGTTGAAATGTAGCTCTGTAGCTGAAACAATGTGTCAGAGTAAGCTGCAGTCAAAGTAATGGCATGATTCATGATCCAAATCATTCATGTCATTTCCAGTAAATCTAGTAATTGTAGGAATTCATCATCCTCTTCTTCACCAGCATTGTCATGAGTAAAAGGGTTGCCACACTTATCGCTGCCTTGGCAGGAACAAAGGTCTGTGCAGGGAAGATTAATTCGACGCCAGACACAATTGTGACATGTAATTAGAGAAAGCAGCTCCGCAAATCGTTCATATCTTAGTTGTTTGAATTTTGTGTATGATATTGTGTATATTGTAAGTGTATATTATGTTATGTTTGGCCGTTTTATGTATAGTGTTGATTTGCCATGGCGAGACGTAACCCTAATCTACGTGTCCTGCCCTATGGGGTAGCAAGACTAATGTGACACTGCGATCCTTTGATGCTACCTTTCGAGAATAGAGTTGTCTTCATTTTTGGTGAAACATGTGCACTGATTGAATGATTGTAGGTGTTACCAATCGAGTTGTTCCACTGAAGTTCAGTTTGTTCAAGTACGGAAGCTAGAATGTCTACTGTTCGTTCAGGCTGTATTTGTGTACGCTCATTTGAATCGGAGATCGGACTGTTGTAGGTTTTGTGAAGTTTGGCATCATCGTAACGCTTATATTTCCGTTTCTTATGTATGTGATTAGGCTACGCTCACAAATAACGGTGAGAGACAGAGGAATTCGGGTTAGATTCGAAAATTTTGGGTTATTGTAGAGGGGTGCTTGGAGATTTTGATCTGCATATATGGGACCTGAAAATGTTTTGGTTCCCTTTTACTTTTTACGATTCCAAGGTTTTGAAATTAATTTAATGAAAATTTAATAACATTTAAATGTCATCCGATTGTCCAAAGTTAGTAATAATTAAACAAGATTTAGAATCGTTTGGTCGCATTTCATTACTTTTATCTCGAAATATATTGTATTCTCTATTGCCTTGTTGTTGCATGATTGTTCTAATATATCGTAATGTTTCGCGTTTAACAAGGCCCTTGAATGTTGCCGTTTGGTTTCATGAACCGCAATGTATCTGTTAGTTTTGTGTGTGTTTTGCAGTCGAGAATGTTCTCTTTGTTCCACCGATGACCTTTATAGATAATGAGGTCTAACGATATGATTTCTTGAGAAGAGCTTTCGAAAATTTGAAAGTATGATGCATTTGTTCATGTTTGAATTAATTAAGCTCGTGTTGAGTTCCAATGAGAATCATACATCGTTTCTGAATCTCAGTTAGAGCGATATTTGTTCAGTGTGTTGCTGAATTATTCTCATTTCGCCTTGTGAAATGTAATGTCGGGAATTTCTGGTAAAACTGGAGATCTCGTACCGCACCCAAATACATGACGGTAAAATTCACTGTTGACTTGAAAGTGTTGTTTTTCAAGATCATTTTCAGCATAGCTATCATGTATTTTGTTGTTGGTTGTTTGATTATGCAATCATTTTATGATCTTTCATGATTTAATGATCTGTCAACTGATTCCATTGCTTCATTGTGCGTTGTATTAGTGTACATTGAAACAATGTCTAGTGTTACCAATGTCGCATTGGCCGGAACTTTATTGTCTCAATTTTCCGTGTAAAATCTGTCGTATCTTTGATGTATGTTGTTTATTTCTTCACGATTTATTTGAGAAAATAGTCAAAGAATTTTGATCTGTCAAAGGTTGGACTGCATCATCCACTTATAATTGGGCGGCCAACGAACTTTCCTGGTGGGCGTCATTTTGTTCACTTGTATTTTTAGCATGAGGTACCAACTTGTAAGTGGTGCTAGTATTTTACTGTTAACTGGAATAATCGCCATGGCTAATTAACACTTTATATAAAGCAGCCAAACATAATATACACTGACAATATACACAATATCATACACAAAATGCAAACAACGAAGATATGAACGGTGTGTTGAGTTGCTTTTCCTTCATTATATAACAATAAATACGATAAATGAAATATGGTGCCTTCCGTCTACATATTCCACATAACTGAACTGAAAATACAGATGTAACACAGATGTAGTAACCAATGATGTCTCCATCAAAACAAGATTTTTAGAGAAATTGAAACAAAAATGACATCAATAATACAAAAGGGCCATTCAACACACAGCTATTTATAACAAGATTGGAACTAATTTGGGATAATTGGATGGTGAAGTAATGTCGGTTTAATTTGCAAATTTAAGCTCATCTGCTTTTCTTTTTACTTGTTTTTAAGAGTAACTTGTTATATTTCAACACTCAACTATAGAGCACAAAACACGTTTTAGAAAATTTGCAAAATATGAAGACCCAATTATCCCGAATTAGTTCCAATTGGTTTTATGTATTCTTGTTGTTCAGCTATATGGGAATTAGACAGGAAAAGGTTCCAGTTTGCGTATCCTTAATAAACAAAAAATCAATTGCAAAACAAATTCAGATATTTATCCCCATAACGTTAGCATTATTCGTATTTAGTACACAATATTTTGAATATTAAAAACTAGTCAAGATGTTTACGATTTAATTGAAAATATTCAATAAGAATATTTTGAATACAATTTTGGAGTTCATGATTCTATTCTACATGCAAATACCTATCATTTGATATATCACTTGATAGTTGAAAAGTAAATTTAGAGTACTTAACAATGGATTTTTGTAATTTTATATTGTATTCATGCAAATTAGGTACCCGTGTGCATTATGCAAATTAAATCATTACAGCCCTATTTGTCAGCTGCATATCGTCATTTTTCATGAGGCAGAGATAATAGATTTTCAAATAATGTTTGATGTGGTTGTGTGATGCGGTTCTATGTGTTAAAATTATTAAATATCGTTATCAAAAGGGGAAAGTATCTAGTTCTACATTAGTAAGAAAAAACTTTAGTAAAATCATTTTAATATCTCTTTGGATATCCATTTTGTATTCCCCATGCAAATACCTTTCATTTGATATATAACTCGATAGTTTAAAGTATGTTTACAGTAGTTAATAAATTTCTAATTTTTATCGCATTTATGCAATAGGTAGCCATGTAAATTATGCAAATTAAAGGCCACGTCCGTATTTGACAGCTCCACATTGTCAATTTTCTTGAAGTAGAGATAGTAAACTTTCAAATAACGTATGATGATGCTGTACGATTTGGCTTTTTGTGTTAAAATTTTTTAAATATTGTTATTGAAAAGGGGAAAATATTTTTTCAATATAAATATGACAATATTTCAGTAAAATGAATTTAAATATCTTTTTGGATGTCTTTTTAGTATTCTACATGCAAATACCTTTCATTTGATATATCACTCGATAGTTTAAAAGTATGTTTCGAGTAGTGAATAATAAATATCTAATATTAATCGCATTTATGCAAATTGGGTACCCGTGGGACTTATGCAAATTAGGGGCTACGGCCGTACTTGACAGCTTAATGTTGTCTATTTTCTTCAAGTTGAGACAGTAGGCTTTCAAATGATGTATAATGTGGCTGTATGATGTGGCTGTATGTGTTCAAATTTTTAAAATATTGTTATTCAAAAGGGTAAAATATTTTTTTCAGTATTAATATGAAAATATTTCAGTAAAACCATTTTAAATATCTTTTTGGATATCAATTTTGTATTTTACATGCAAATACCTTTCATTTGGTATATCACTCGATAGTTTAAAAGTATGTTTAGAGTAGTTAACAATGAATTTCCTAATTTTATATCACATTTATGCAAATTGGATACCCATGTGAATTATGCAAATTAGGGGGTTATGGCCCTACTTGGCAGCTCCACATCGTCAATTTTCTTGAAGTAGAGATAATAAGCTTTCAAATGATGTATGATGTGGCTGTATGTAAGGTGGGTACATTAAGTGTGAAAAATAGGTGAGCCTGCCGCTCGCCTAATAGAGTATTTAATGGTCAGAGTATCGTCGGTTTATGAGATTACAAATCAAAGCTTCTTAAACTCGGATGAAGTATACGCACGCATGACGTGTAAATAACAGCTCAAATTTAAAAAGCACTCACCCTACTTCCCCATCAGGTGAATAGTCATAGCTATAACTATCATCATCGCCATCGTAGGCATGCGTCACATAGCTGTTCCAGTCACAACAATAAGAGTACACACTGCTACCACAGCAGTACCTTTCGTCGTCCGAGTCCCAAATGGACGATGGGCAATCCCAATTACTGCTACAATAACCCTGTGACTCTGAAAACAATAGGAAATAAACATTGATTAAAAATACTCATTTCACGTCTTGTGTAAAACAGGTAAACAGTGCAAGTAACACGTGTCATATTGGTGGAAAATCACGATAAAAAGACAGATATTACATATCAAGACACAAGGAGAATCTCCAGAAAGATTGCAGAATATTAAAAAACAGTGATAGCGATGGTAACAGTCGCACACAACTGTCACAGTTGTATACGCTAAACGGGCCATTCTATACTCTCAAGTTTTATCTGACAAAAAAAATTATTTCAAGGGTCCAAATGAGATAACATTTAATTTGATATTTGTGTTTACATGTATTTGTTAGTTGTGAGCAACTAGTTGGGCACACACACGTTCAGATATGAACAATGAGCCTCGAGTTTTTTATGAGAGGTCCTCTAACAGCGCTATCCCAAACCGTACCCCTAATGACCCCGTAGGAGAAATAAGGCAACGACATTGTGTATCAACTAACTACAGCCCTCGTCACTCCGTGAAGTTTATGTCTGAAAATCCGAAAACGTTCACGAAAAAGGTATACACGTCACGCTATGCACTGTGTACTATTTTGCAACCGACTGTTGATGCTCCATGTCCCATTGAAAGAAAACGTTATACGTGGTATGATTTTCACAATTTTGAAAACCCACCTTGAAACTTGTGTCCAATCCTCGACAAAAATTAAAGTCAACACGAAAAGTTGTGACAAAAATCGCGTAGTGAGAGAGTGCGTCACATTTTGGTGACAGGTATTAGGAAAACTATAATAGACTGTTTGAAATATTTTATCATACCTGTAGACAGAAATAAAATCGATACCGACAGAATACAGAGCTTCAAAATGGCGTCCATGTTATCAAGGTAGGTCTTTGCCTTGTACTGAAAGGTAAGGTGGTCAAATGATGGAGGTTCATTATACACGTGACCAGCAAGTCTGACGAACCGTTGTACGCATTCTGATGCCATTAGCCAATACAATCTAACTAACTTTATTTGATAACGGCAGACCTTACATTTAGATTACAGTTTTGGACCAATTGCAGACCCGATTGCTTCGACAAAATTATAACTAAAATGGTTTGTTTAGGGATGACCAACAACACATAAAATTGCATGACTAAGCCGTGCAGTGCCAGTGATGACGCAGGCGAAACTGTTCATGGTCAAACCACGGTTTTATTATAAACTGTTGATCCACTTCTGTATACTTCATTGTTAGAGACTGGTCTGTTCTTCAGCCTGGGGGGGGGGGTGGATTATTTTTTGCCGACGTCAAAAAGTGGCTGACCCTAAGCTATTCCATCTTTTGAAAACAGGGTGACCCCCCTATTCCAACTTTCAAAAACAGGGTGACCCCCTGCGTGCGACAAAGTCAAACAAAAGATGGAATATAAATTCAATAATTCAGTATATATATATATATATATATATATATATATATATATATATATATATATATATATATATATATATATATATATATATATATGATTTTTTGGTATATTGTAAACAGTCACTCTGTGTTTTAATGAAATTGTTGTCATATCTTGTGAGATAGGAACTTAAAAGTGTCAATTCTAAAGTTTGGATACAGTATTTTGAACGAGCTGTGAATGTTTTCCACACTTTTTATGCATAACCAGAAGTCTAGAACTGTTTTGAGAAAAATGTAATTGTGAAATATTAGTGCATGTTGCTTTCTACCACTGAATTCTCATAGAGAAAACAGAAAAGTATCAGGAACTTGTCATGCTTTTCATATGAACTGCAGATTTCATAATGATTAGTACACTTTGCAAAACAGACTTTCAATTTACAGACATCAAGATATTTTTGACACATATCTCTGATATATTAAAGTACTGCGCCCGAAGGGCGCGCCGAAAATATTAAACATCCAGATATCTCTGATATATATGTCATATATATGAAAGTCATGCGGCTGAAGGGCATGCTGAAATCCGAAGGGCGCGCTGAAAAATGCAACTGGTTGATGAAATTATGTGGCGGGTACAATGCATTTTTAGGCAAGTATGAGCCCGTGTCGAAATTCAAAAACACACTGACCCCCTCCCCCTATTGGGCATTTCAAAAACATGGTGACCCCCATATCATAAAAGTAGAAAACAGGGTGAACTCCCCATGAATCCACCAGCATCCCCAGGCTGAAGAAACTGATCAGCCCCTTATACCATGGTTTTGAATTTGTGTTACAGGTGTGTAAATCCCACAACCAATGATAATTTACCTGTCGAAAAGCTTTCTTTGAACGAAGCTCAATGTCAGAATTCATTGCAAGACACGGTGTTGCACCGTTTTGTCCAAGGTATAGGTAAATACAAGAAACAGACTAACACTGAGAAAAGATGGATCAGGGGCAGCCACCCTGCGATTTTAAACCAAAGATATTTCATATGAAACGTACTATTCAACGATATGTTGAACAAAATTTAAATTTCAGGATGAAGTGGAAGCTGTGTGCAACTGTCCTACCTCTTAGATTTGAAAAGTTTCTAACAGGTTTCCTTGACCCCTCTGCACGACGATGACAAACCTAAGACAGAGGCCTAATGCACCGCTTTCCACAAAAGCCAACAGAAAACAGAATCCCGATTTTCCACGCCAATGAACTCTTGGATCAGAAACAGAATCAACAATTCTGGTCCTCAGATCCTTTACTCACCCGCTTGTTTTTGTCTTTCGCTCTAGATCATTGCGGACATACGCAGCATGACATACGTTGACTGCAGGAATATGATCGGAGTTGCAATGTCAAAAGTCGATTTAAGACTTTATTATGAACCCCTACAAGTGGTATATCAGAAAAGAATTTTTGGGGTTCCGTAACAGTTGGAGAGTCCGAATATCTGTTCCCGTGGCGCATTCTACCTTCAATAGTATAACTTAGATATTATTTCATTCCAGGCGAAGGGCAGTATACCACCAAAAGCTTTTGCCAAGTGAAGATATTCAGTCTGTGATGTTTGACATAAGCAGCATTAAGGCATTTGAGATGAAGGACAATACAATCACATTTTGTATCAGTTATCTTTTGAGTGTTTATGTCCCATTTCCCAAGGAAACCCACTTTCTGAAGCTAGGGCATACTTTCTTTCAGTATGTATTATCATTTTTGACCAAAAAAATGAGCAGAAAGAAAAACTAGTAAAAACTAAGGATACGGTAATTATGTACAAGTTTATAGTATCAGAGTTTATTCAAAGATTGTGTTTGAATCATGATCAGGCTTCGCAGGTGAGAAATTAATGTTGACCATATTTGACAGATGTTTATTACATTTTTAATTGTTTACATCTTGATTCGGTAGATACTTTTTGTAAGACTTTCACCAGTAGACGTTAATAACCCCTATTTTCCACAAATGAAAATAGGGCTAACAGAAAACAAAAAAGCATTTTATAGAAATGTGTAATTAAATCTCTTAAGTAGTATTGTACGCGTTCACTGTGTAAATTTTATTGCATTTTTTTATTTGTTCGTTTTTATAATCACATTGTTCAGACATAGAAGAACACATTCAAAAGGTACATACATATATGTAGAGAATTTTCTCCAAGTTTGTTTCTTTTTCCTCAAAAAATGTAAAAAATTCCTCTATCTGTATGAGAGAAGATTAATATAAATTTAGGAGCAACAGACGTTGGTATTTGATGTATCTTACTGAATAAATGTTTCAAGATATTCTATTGTAATAATTGGTAATTGTATTCATTTGAATTGAGAAATGCCATGAGAGAGAGAGAGAGAGAGAGAGAGAGAGAGAGAGAGAGAGAGAGAGAGAGAGAGAGAGAGAGAGAGAGTTAGTTTTGAGTTTTTCACAAAATCTTTAATATTTACAATAAAAATATGAAGTCAAATTTTCTCAAATCAAGTTACATCGTAGTTTTTAAGGTAGATATAAATGTATATACAAGTGAAATTGTCAATATGCGCTGAGGATTTTAGGTGTGCAGTACTATTGTCCATTCTTAAAATGAGGAGCAGTATTCTAGAGCAGTGTTCATATCTTAAGAGACAGTTCATTGTCAGTGTTCACTTCACAGACAACATTATCGTTATACCAAATGTTCTTAAAAATGTCAATGTTTCCATTCATTTTATAGTAGTTGAAATCTACGATGATTCTGCTGCGAACGCGTCGTTTAAACATATTAAGTGGTTGTGACACTTCGTCCAATCGGCAGTATATAGTTGAAACGTTTGCTGTGACCATAAGATAGTTACAAAGCTGATGTAGGTGGCGATGAGCTGTTTGTCCTTTCGGCATTCCGATGACGTACCAGGTCAAAGGTATTATATCAGTGTTCAGTATTTTCTGTAGCCATTGATTCAAGTACTCATGTAACGGTTGTATTGCTGGACGGTCAAGTATAAGATGAAATAGTATCTCCATTTCTCCACAGTGTTTACACTCGCCACTGTCTCTCTGGTTACTCAAACAAAGGTTACGACCAGTTTCCAAACAGCTATGAATAGCTCTCCACTGGACATCACTGTCGCGTCTGCTGAGGGGTTCTGAATACACTGTGTTAAAGTCTGCTTAATGTCATTTGAATTGACAGGAGGTCGTGCCATGGCGTTGGCAGTCTATTTAGATATTTCTTGCAGTAAAGCTTTTTGATAAATAAACTGTAAATGTCTTTTCTGCAGAACTTACTGAATGAGATAGAGTCTCTGATATTGAAATATTAAAATGAATGGGTGTTCTTTCACCTGGATCGTTACCGTTCCCTGCGAAATATTGTTCCAGTTGAGTTTTCAATTTATGTGGTATAGCGTCCCAGATCAGTTGAATTGCTGTCTCCAAATTCTAATTGAATAGATAGGCACATTTCTCTGTATTTCATGCAGACTTTTCTTCCGTTTTTCACGTAGATCGAGAAGGTCACCTATGGTTACAATACTACCTTCTACAAAATGTTTCAAATATAGAGAGGGTATTGTTGAACATGGTGCAGAATGGGTTATAGTGGGTTATAGAACAAGGGTTCAGACTGAATGTCTGTAACATTGGTATGATTATTAGAACGCTGTGCATCAAGTGAATTCCAGGTTTTTATCAACTGTTGATAGAAAGAAGGAATGTTGACATCAATATTTACTGTCGGCGGTAAATTAAGGACAAAAATATTAATTCCATAATTGAGATCAGCAATCTTGCTTAGGAAGTAATTTGCGTACTGGCAGAAGGGAGTAATCTGAATTGTCATACAATAGTTTACGTATGTACATCATTCGGAAACTATTGATTTTGGATTGAACATGGATGAGAGCTTGACCTCCCTCATCAACCGGTAAGTACAATATTTCGTGAGGGAGCCAATGCTTTCCTTGCCAAAAGAAATTAACAAAGAGTATTTGAATATTATTGACTAGGCCATCTGGAGGTATTCAACATAACATCTTATGCCATAGTTTTGATGCTGCCAGTTGATTAATTATAAGAGCTCTGCCCCGATAGGAGATAGCCTTTGCAAATGGTTTCCACTTTTTAAGAGTCCGTTCAACCGATTCTAATAGACCTTCCCAGTGTTTAGCAGTGTAGTTCACATTATTACCCAAGTGAAAACCTAGAAATTTCAAGCCCTCATTATTCCAAGCAAGGCTGAAAGGAGAATCATGTCTTTCACGCCAAATTCCAGCCCATAATCCCTTTGATTTCTGAAAGTTAATTTTTGCGTTTGAAGCCCCTTCATTCACCTTTCGTCAATGTGAAAGACCTTCAAAGTCACGATTGTGAGTGACAAAAATATTAATGTCATCGGCGTATTCAGAGAGGATCTTTTTCCTCGACTCAGGACCAGGCACTGTAAATCCCTGTAGACCACAATTTGTCCGTAGTTTATGTAAGAGAGGTTCAATGCACAAAGTGCATAATTGCCCGCATAGGGCACATCCTTGACGGATACAACGACCGAAAGCAAAAGATGCTGTAAGATCGTGATTCACCTTTAAAATACTTTCAGTGTTATTATAGATAAGCTGAATACAATGTACAAAACTTTCGCCAAAACCAAATGCTTGTAGAGTGTTAAAAAGATCATTGTGATGAACTCTATCAAAGGCTTTTTCTTGATCGAGAGACACAATAGCGAGAGGCTTTTGCTGTTCATTTGAAAAAGAATGTCACGAATACAGTGAATATTAAGTAAGTCAGTAAGTCTGATCTTCATGAATGATCTCAGAAAGGGAAAATTTCAGTCACAGGAAAAGAATCTTGGTGAAAATCTTATAGTCAGCACACGGAAGCGAAACAGGTCGCCAGTTTTTGAGAAAACCATTATCTACAGTCTTTGGCAAAGGTGTGACCAATGCTCTGCGACAAGACAGTGGTAAACATCCACTTCAAATTGAATCGAGAAACACTTCATATATATCTCGTCCTATCACGTTCCAGAAACATTCTTCCTGTGTTTCTTTATTCTTTTGAATCGAGAAATTCCATGAGAGAGAGAGAGAGAGAGAGAGAGAGAGAGAGAGAGAGAGAGAGAGAGAGAGAGAGAGAGAGAGAGAGAGAGAGAGAGAGAGATGTGAGGCGTGTGGAGATGGATAGACAGCTGTGACAAAAGCAATTTATGATGATATCTCAGTGACTTTGGAATCTCAAAAATGTAACTAACTGAGGGTGAGAGTGATTGTCTGAAGATCATGTGTAAGGCTTGTAGGGTCATTGACACTAGTCAATGACCCTACAAGCCTCTGTGCAAACCTAAGTCACCTTGTTTCATATGTTACTAGACATCTATTGCACAGTTTAATAACCTTACTACTTGATCATACAGGTAGTCCTCAGCTTGTACTAAAAGTCCCATTATAATCAAGAGTAATTGCCTAGGAACCAAACCACGACTTGGAGCGCCATTGCTTCTCAGAGTGTGACAGATTACACTACCATCCCTTAGATTAATATCAAGCCTTTACACCCTTCAAGATTTGTAATACTATTCAAGTATTTTCAAAATATACTTGTGTTCACAAAACTTGAAAACTTATTACGTCCAAACTCAGTAGGTTTCGGAAGTTATAATTCATTCATTTACTATCTGTCATTCATCAAAATCCATGCCATTGTGCAAAAGACAGTCGCTCATGTCTTTCAGGCTCCGGTTCCACGATAATTTTCAGCTGCAGCAGTTTGTGGAGGGACGAAAAACAAAGAGAATATTAATGGCGCATAGAGGTAGGTTTGTTTGGTTATTAGAACAGATACTACACACATTAGTGTAGACAGATTTTCCGACGACAACGTTTGTTTCTTAAACCTCTGTTATGTGGGATCGATGAAAGTAAATTGACATTGAAGCGTTGGGACACTACTGAACACACAGGCACATAATCTTCTGATGTACTATATACCTAAAAGACTTTTTATTAAGTTGTAATTTCAGGGATTGGATGTATGTCAGACTAGATTATAGATGAACAAATTAACGTTTTTGGACACACGTACTTTTTCTCTCCATATATCCAGCAGGCGCCGATTCCTATACCATTACAATGCCATCGCGTCAGCGGTCAGTCCACTTGAGCACAACGCAACTTAAGCGCGCAAGTGTTATTTTAAATGTTTCATGTAAAGGTGTTTCAATCGACTTTGCCTGTGCGTTGGGCATACCAAACATGTTTTATTTAGATCATAGATATTTTTCCTCCATAGTTTAGAAAAACGGAAGGGTTAAAGAAGAGACAAGGAAAAGCGCTACAGAAAGAAAAGAAATGACAATATCACGATATATAACGAAGTGCATTTGCAAGAGAAGAACAAAAACAACTACCGATAATGATTCTGCTAATCATATTTATTTATTGTTTTCTTGAGTCAGATAAATCTATCATTTTACTGGCTCACACACAGTGCGATTGATCGAACATTGGTTTCATGGACATAAGAATGACAAGTTTGGTGGTACTTATTTATTTAGCGAAAAGCATCAAATGAGCTTTATCTAGGGATTCAGAAAGTGTGACCAAAATGGCATTACGGCAAGGCCCTTGCTGCAAGGAAGACATCGGTATCTTTCCATCCATCCTTCTCACCATGAGGGTAGCCCATTCGTACGTAAAAACCTCTATGATATTCCGTCTTCCAGCCCCAACAATGTTTGTTAAAGAAAAGGAATTTAGTGCAAGTGCGCGTCATTTTCTCCCGCTGTCGGTATTTCGTCACGACTCCATAGTGCTGGGCTGACGGATGATGTGTAACCCGACGGCCGACGATGACAGGAAGTTTTCTGGTCGCTAAGAACATGTTGCGCACGTGATCACTGATGAATTGTGTGATAGGCCCTGCTAAATCGTATCTACTCGACCTCAATAGATTCACGCTACGTCCTCCTCTAGCCCGAAAGAAATTCTTGATACCGTCCATGTCATATTGACGGGTGACACCTTGACCATTGTGGCAAAACGAATTCAGAGCATCACGTATTTTGACGATGTACCGATTAGCTTGTTCGTTCGATAATTCTGGAGCTATGGTATTCGCTGAACCTGTCGTCCCATCTTTGCCACTGCGCCACAAATTTTTCAAGCGACTGTCGACTCGTAAATGGTGTGCAAGTCGATCAAAGTAACCGAAAACCATCGCCCAGGCCACGGCAGCACTACCTGTTTGACACCCGTTATGGGTTGTTTGCCAGTATCTTGGGAATAAGTACTCTTTGTCTATTTCATATACTTTATACTCTGACCAGTGAACTTCCGTCCAACGTGACCTTCGTGACCTCTGCCTGTCACCAGGACCATCTTGTTCGCCGTTTCCATCCGAAACGCCAGCCCAACCCTCCAGTAAAATGCCAAACCGACGAACGAACAATTTTCCCGATTTCAGCTTGATTTCAACTCGAAAACTGAGTTCGTTACTATGAAGAGCCTCCTTTATCATAACGTTGTCGTCACTGAGAGCAATCACGATGAACGGAATTCCATTGTCACCTGTATGTATCTTCTCCCTGTTCACTTTCCCGTCTTCGTGGCACAGATCAACCAAAAGTTTAGTACATAGGACTTCTTGCGCTGTCGGGAGATCGCCCTCTGTCGATGGCTGATGCGGAACAGCGGTCACCAAGATGCTTTCGTATTCTTCACCAATCGCAACTCTAACCGCTTCGCCTGAAACATATGTGTGTGCAAAACATGCAATTAAATTCAGGGGCAGTTGGATGACAAAAAAATTCTGGCAATGTTTGCTCATAATATTTAAAATGATGGCAAGCAAGTGGTAATCCTCAGTATTTGAAGAACTGTGCATACGCTAAGGGAATGTTTTCAAGGTAATGATGATCATGATGATGATGATGATGATGATGATACTGCTGATGAAGATACCATAGCACCTTTATGCAAAATATGCACTATACTCAAATCTGAGGGCACGAAATTAAGTCATCGACTAACCAGTGATTCGACGCAGTCAAGGGTATTGGAAATGTTAGCCGGTAAACTTGAATGCAAGTTTGGCAGACACCAGTGCTTGCTGGGCAGTAGATTTTCTCAGAGTTAGTTTGCTCATAACGGTCTTGAAGAAGTATACTCGCGGTAACAGCGAAATAACTTTACGCGCTGAGTTTGGCGAAGCCAACAAAGTGCTGTGAGAGAGTCTAGTGGATTACTATTTCACCGAACTATTTAATTGAGCAATGTAAGTTGAGTAAAAGACTGTTTTTTAGTTGATGGTTGCAACGGTATCGTCATCGTCACCACCATTACCTCCATCATCATCATCATCATCATCATCATCATCATCATCATCATCATTTTTGAGTACTCAGTCTATTATCTGCTGTAGTGGCGTAGTTGCTTCGAACCACGGGAACACGAAAAAGCCAACTTAAGCGAGCAAACCGTTATCCTAGCTCGACTGTATTTGAGGTCAGGGATAATTGATACACATCTATGTCAAACGAAATCCATGATGTTACGTTAAAGCTCTATTTCGATTATCAAGGGCTAATTCACACCAAGTGTATGCCGAGCCTACTGAAAGGAAACCGTGTTAGTTTTTAA
The DNA here is from genome assembly GCF_041260155.1 of Ptychodera flava. Taxonomy (NCBI): domain Eukaryota; kingdom Metazoa; phylum Hemichordata; class Enteropneusta; family Ptychoderidae; genus Ptychodera; species Ptychodera flava. The sequence continues at coordinate 35,984,966 of NC_091941.1, read as the reverse complement.
TACTCAATCCGACATTAAGATTGTCTTGTGTAAACGTTTGTCCAAATACTTCAGCGGTTTAAACTTCGAACAACACTTTCAGCAATTTGTCTATGAAGGGAATTCATGTTGTAATTTCCCACTTCCCAGCTTTCGTTCAAAGGAGAAGTATTTGAGTTTAAGCGCGATAATTGCGTTTACCCTACATGCAGTTTTCTTACGAGGTCAAAAGTTTTCGATCAAGAAAACAGGGAAAGTTCTGATATTGGCTCAATGGCGACTATACATCATCAGTTATATTTACATAAAGATAAACATTGAGAAGCGAATGATATCTCTTCAAATTTCGTTGTGTGTGAAACACTATTACTCCAACGTAACAGATTGAACAGATGAAATGTAACTTTGTTGTACCTGGACGTAGAGCTTGTTCCGCCACAATCTCTTCGCTCTCAAACTGACTTGAATTTTTGTTGCCATCAACAAGGTCGAAAACAGACGCCGTTTCCGCTTCTCTCCCTCCTGCTTCAATTCGTTCGATGTGAGTTAGCCAATCTATTTCAGCCAAGGGCATGAGTTCTTCGATTAGTTTGGTCAAAGCACGTATGCAGTCCTGAAAGTTTGTTAGAGTTTGAATTAGAACAAAAATCAGCAGATCTAGTCAACTGCGTAGCCCAAGGGGTTCATTGTGCTTTTCGGGGTTAAAAATAAGACCTTGTTTGGTTTGTGATTGTTTTAAAAACGTCAAATGTGAAATCGTTCACGAGCGAGTAATTTTTCGTTTTCTAAACTGCAGTATTTATCGCCACGCATTTATCACCTTAGTCCATGAAACGATTCCCCTTATCTAACCCGGCGGCATAGCAACGGGACCCAAAAACAAATTCGGCTCAAAACCAACTGAATCGTCAGAATTCGGCTCAAAACCAACTGAACCAACTCGGCCAAATTAGGTTCAAATTTTGATAAAATTTTTCTACATCAAATTTAGCCAAATTATTGCCGCGCGCACACCTCATGATCAGATAAATAAGTGTTCTAAGCAAACGTCAAGTTACCCTAATATGCGTATATCTATCCTGTTGATATATTCTACGTTTGGATGATGGTGAGCAA